>NC_138041.1:39633442-40016711 GCF_964106645.2 Podarcis pityusensis
CGCTCCGATTCCGAGCCCGTTGCCGGGCTTTTTACCGGGTTGGGGGGGCGCCAAATGTGCCCGCTGGGTCCCAGGTTCACAGGCTTCCCCCGCCTGTGATTTTTAAGGGTCCCCCGCTGCGCCGAAGCGGGATCTGACCCTATTTTTCGTGGCGAGATTTCCTCCGATCGAGGAAATCCGCCATTAACCTCTGGCGCCACCTCCGGAAGTCCTCTGTTGCCATTCTAAGAGAATGAGGGAGGTGTTCATGGTTCCTGTACCTGTACCTGTTTTCTAGAAAAATAGCACTAGGTAAAACAATAAAGAAAAATACAAAATCTATACAGTCATACCTCGGGTTACAGACGCTTCGGGTTGTGCGATTTCGGGTTGTGCACCGAGCCGAACTCGGAAGTACTGGAACTGGTTAATTCCGGGTTTTGGCCAGGTTGCAAGAAGCTGTAAGAGAGATTGAGCCAGGTGGGTCACTCTTGGGAGAGCAGCCTGCAACTTTGATGCAGAGACTCCCCACCCTAATAACCCTTATCAGTATCAACAATCCTCTGGCAAGATGGGTTGTTGTTGTTTAGTCGTTTAGTCGTGTCCACCTCTTCGTGACCCCCTGGACCAGAGCACGCCAGGCACTCCTGTCTTCCACTGCCTCCCGCAGTTTGGTCAGACTCATGTTTGTAGCTTCAAGAACGCCGTCCAACCATCTCGTCCTCTGTTGTCCCCTTCTCCTTGTGCCCTCCATCTTTCCCAACATCAGGGTCTTTTCCAGGGAGTCTTCTCTTCTCCTGAGGTGGCCAAAGTACTGGAGTCTCAGCTTCAGGATCTGTCCTTCCAGTGAGCACTCAGGGCTGATTTCCTGAAGAATGGATACATTTGATCAAACGGCAGGATGGGTAGGGTGGCTATTAATCCAACTTTACAAAGGATAACCCTCTGTTTTCAGGGCCAATCCTGTGTTTGGTCCAAATCTGGTTTAAAGAGAAAGAACCATTAAGAAGAGAGAGCAGAAGAGGGCTTGAAGTTACTTATCACCAGAACAAGTCACATGTTCACAGCCTTCCCTGCTAAGATGAGATTACTATATTTACGTATGTTTAAATTACAGTAATCATTATTTAAATTGTACATGCACATATAAAATATATAAAAAAATAATCCAGTAACACCTTAGAGACCAACTAGGTTTGTTCTTGGTATAAGCTTTTGTGTGCATACACACTTCTTCAGATACCTGAAGTATACCAGATACCAGGTACTGTATCCCATTTCCTCCCTAGGGATGAGAAGAAACCAGCAGTGCCTCCTATTCGCCAAGAGGTCGCTGTAGAGGCGGCCAAGAAGGAGGCAGATCCAGCCTCCAAGGAGTATGCTGCCACCGCCACCACTACAACAGCAGCAGTGGTGCATTCCTTGGAGGCTGGATCTGCCGTCCCTATGTGTAATAAATGTAGGGGTTGCTCGTGCGCAAGTTGGTGCCACTCCTGGCTAGGTTGCCTTGTTAAACCTTTTCTGTCTGGACAGCCCTGCACTTCGTGGCTGTTCAGTCGCTAGCAGAACCCGTCAGTGGGCGTTTCTTAAACCTTTTCCAGCATAAAAGTTGTTTGACTCCAAGTCTCCTCCTACTCTCCCTGCGCGGAAGTCTTCTGCGCAGGGAGGGCGTGGGTAGCGGAGGACCCATGCTCTCCTCGCTGATCTCCGGCGAGGAGTCCTGGAGCCCCCTCGCTGATTCCCCCATCTGCCCCCCTTTATCCCTGGAGTTACGCTGATTTCTTTCCCCAGCTGGTGAGCCGCCTCTCCCCCTGCTGGGCCCTTCTCCAGCATCACTTGAGAGCCTAGCCGCCGCCTCTGGCTCCGATGTCAGTTCCCTGACACTATGGATCCTGCCACCTGAGGTGGTCGCCTCACACTGCCTCATGGGTGGGCCAGCTCTGGTTGCCAGTGGTCAAATGCATATTTGGGTGTATGGCCAATGGATTTAATCTCACTTTCCCCATGGCCTGCTTGCACTCACTGAAAACAACAGGGTTTCTGAGAACACTGTGTGATCTCTTAGCCCACCATGCAGTGCACCTCTTGCTTCAGCACACTTTAGAACTTCTTTCTCAAAGGGCAACCCTACACCCCACCCCCATGCTGCCACATGTCCAAACTTCTTTTAAAACAGAGGGGTGTTTCCAAAGTGGGGGGCGGGGGGGGGGCTGTTAAAAGAAAACCAGAAGTTTGAAACTTACTGGGCTTGCCCCTGAACTCAGCAAACTGCATTTACATTGAGGATTTCAGAAACATTATTCTCCTCTGGGGATTTTTGAAAAGTGAAACAATCCAATTATTCAAAAAGCAGCAAGGCTGACAAATACCCACATTTATCATTTTTAAAATAAATAATAAGCCAACTACAGAAATAATAATACAACAGAGCAGTGAGTTAGCCAGAGACATAATGCTGAAATCTGCCCAATCCCCCCTCACTACGCCCCACTTAATAAACAGGCATCTGACCAATTTCTTGTATTTGAATCCAGGGGCATTGGGTTACAGGAAATATAAACCCCTGGTACCTTGCAGGAGGCCTGAGAGCATTCCCCCCCCCCCTTCTTTTTTCAGGGACACTGGTTAGGAAAATGCAGCAAAATTAACAGGAATTTGCCTCTAGCAAATTCATAGTCAAAGTTCAGAGCAAGTTCTCACCTAGTGTTGTGGTTTCCCAGTTTCAGGACTGGGTTTGTGCAAATATTTAGCAAAAAGAATATTAGAATATTTTACTCCAAGCTTTGCTGAAATGGCATGGTTAGGAATAGATGAGGAAGAGTTTATGTTCCTGGCAAAAATAGAACATATTTTATGCTGTACATAAACCAGAATAGTTACTCGGGCGCAACATCCAGCAAAGTTGATAAGGCCTCGGAGGCTCTGATTTACTAGAAAACACTTGCCTTGAACAAAGACCTCAAGAGCAGGCTTGTGGTTTTGTTTTGTTCTTTGAAAGTATGGAGGGCCCCTTAATTGAACTGGGTGTGGGATGTGAAACTTATAGCAGTCAAGTGCAGTGGTACCTTGGGTTAAGAATTTGTTCTGGAGGTCCGCTCTTAACCTGAAACTGTTCTTAACCTGAAGCACCACTTTAGCTGAAGCACCTCCTGCTGCCGCCACGCCGCCGGAGCACGATTTCTGTTCTCATCCTGAAGCAAAGTTCTTAACCCGAGGTACTATTTCTGGGGTAGCGGGTAGCAGAGTCTGTAACCTGAAGCGTCTGTAACCCGAGGTACCTCTGTACAACATTCCTACAGTGGACATGTTAGGGGATGTTTTGTCCCACTCAGGAGAAGACTTCCTGTTTCCTCCTGAGCTGGGACAGAGTTGAAGAGGACGCGGTCTGTTGTTCTAGCATGGAGGAGCCCACGGCCTCCATGTTCGGATCAGTGTGTCTTCTCCATTTTGGATGTTGCTGTGTGTTTGGAGAAGTGACTGCTTAGTCGCACTTCTTTATGGAATAGTTCTAGTTGTTATGTAACCTAAGCCTGCCTTCAGGGATATGTCTGTGAACCTGAATGAATCTGTGAGTAAACTATTTTTATAGTAACGTTAATCAGATTCTTGTGTTTATTCTTTTTAAGAGGGATTTGAAGGGTTTTTACCAGGAAGGAATCTTTAATAGTAAGACTCAGATGAGTCAGCAACAAGCTGATCGCTGCATAATTTAAAAAGGGGGACTCTGCTAGAATATGGAACTTGCTAGCACAAGTTAGGAAGGATATCATTAAATAATATATCCTCTCCTGCCTCCCTAATAATCCCCACACTGGGCTTCTGGGGTGCTATTTTGTTTTTAATCTTGCTGACAAAGTGACACAATTTAGTTCTATCCTAGGGTTGCCATAGGTCCTCTTTCCCCCGGACATGTCCTCCTTTTCAAGGGTAAAATGCCAGTCTGGGGGGATTTGTTAAATAGGCCAAATTGTCCCGGGGGTTTTGTTTGCAACCCTTGATCCCCCCTTAGGTATACCTCTATTGGGCATGCCTCCTGTCATTCAGCAGTACTGCGGCGCTCATTGGCTCAAGGGCCTCCCTCACCTACCTATGTCCTGCCCTCCATCGCCATGGGATCTGGTGTCTCCCGCCTGCCAACTTGATTTGCTTCAGGGCCTGCTTTTCAAGTGGCTTGGCAGGCCCGGTTGGGTGGCGGCAGTGTCCATCAGCCCTCTCTTCAAATTAATTGGATGAACCCGAGGTCTCTCCCCTCAGCATCCCGCCCCACCACCTGGCCTCTCATGGAGCTCAGGGAGGGCTGTGCTGGAGAGGCCAGCTGTTCCCAATCCCTCTTTTCTCTCACCCCCTTTTCCTGCCTCATTCCCTCTCTCCTCCCCTTCCTCCTCCCTTGCCAGGGCTTCACCGCCGCCTGGGTCTCCCCCGCACCTTCTCCTTCTTTTCTCTGGCAACTTGGTGGTTCCTCTTTGGGATCTGATACCTTTGTTGTTGTTTAGTCGTTTAGTCGTGTCCGCCTCTTCGTGACCCCCTGGACCAGAGCACGCCAGGCCCTCCTGTCTCCCACTGCCTCCCGCAGTTTAGTCAGACTCATGTTGGTAGCTTCGAGAACACTGTCCCACCATCTCGTCCTCTGTCGTCCCCTTCTCCTTGTGCCCTCCATCAGGGTCTTTTCCAGGGAGTCTTCTCTTCTCATGAGGTGGCCAAAGTCTCGGAGCCTCAGTTTCAGGATCTGTCCTTCCAGTGAGCACTCAGGGCTGATTTCCTGAAGAATGGATAGGTTTGATCTTCTTGCAGTCCATGGGACTCTCAAGAGTCTCCTCCAGCACCAGAATTCAAAAGCATCAATTCTTCGGAGATCAGCCTTCTTTATGGTCCAGCTCTCCCTTCCACACATCACTACTGGGATGTGTAATTTACGGGGGGGGGGGGGGAGGAGGGGGTGATGTATGTTTTTGAGTGAGCAACATACTGGGAGGCGCAAAATGCTTTTTGTTGCATTAGCCTCTTGTTTTTATTTGGGCGAATTCAGTTCACCTGCCTTGTCCCTCCTTGAGCAAAAGCTGTGGAGCAAAAGAGAGAATTGGCCCTAGGGCCTTTTATGCAGCAAATGTCTTCTTGGCTTCTGAGGCAGCATGACTGACCTTCTATTTGTGCTGGAAACTCCAGGATTTAATGTGCACGCCTTGATGGGGTTCCTTTCCTCATTTAAAAGGAAGAAAAAAGATTTTTAAAGCCTTTGCCTCCATGCACCCCCCAAATGCTTGGAGATTTTCAGTAGATGTGTTAATAGCTTTCTTTTTGTTTTCTCCACCTTTTTTTAAAAAACATTGTTTTTTGCTTGCTTTAAAGGGAAATGGTTGCAGTCCTCCAGTTTGCATGCAAATGAGGGGATTGTTAAAGTAATTATAATTATTTGATTTTTAAGAAATTCTCTATATAACTTTAATTCCAACATAGTTTGTGCTCTGAACCGTTGGGTCTTGTAGCTCTCTGAATGGCAAAAGAACCAAATGTTTATTGAGTTGATATTTTTAAAAGACATTCCTTGCTTATCAGCTGTTAGTATGCAGTCTTATTTTTACTGGATCTGAGCTCAAGGGAGCGTATTTATGAGCATGTAGTATTAAATGCAGGTGTAGCTTGGCTGCAGAAATGCACTGTACATGTGTAAGCATCCAACATGGGTTCATGTCCTTGGAGTCATTGTTGTACCTTGATGGTAAAATGGGATGTTTTCAGGAGAGATCAGTGTTGGTTGTGTTTTAGGGGTTGCTTTGGGGTTGTTCTTTTAGTGTGTTTCCTATTGTCTTCTCCTGCCTCCCTCAGCAATTTATCACAGCTTCTATAGCCTACATATAGTAGGGGTATTTAAAATGAGAGTCGTCATAGCGTCCTCTTTTTTGCTCTTCAAAATGTGGCAACCCTACTCTATCCCAGGTCTGCTCAGGATCCTGTTTCCACAGTGAGTGTCTGAAGAGATTGTTTTGCTTGGCAGCATTTCCAGCTTGAATTCAGTCAGTGGTTATTTTCTGATCCCTACTGCCATCCTCATGGGGTTTGTGAAATTTGCCTTGATGCTCAAATAGGCAGGTTGTACACAGTTTCAGGTTGGGATCAGCTTTTGGCCTTGTAGGTCAAGGGGTTATTTATGTCATACGGCAAATTTTGTTTTCTGACTGGGCATAAGAATCACCTTAGTTCTGCTGCTGAGAAAAGAACATAAAACAAAGGGATTTACCTCATGGCAAGTTAGACCATTGTTCTACCTGGCTCAGTACTGTCTACACTGCCTACATACCCTCCAACATTGCCCTGATGAAAGTCAGGGCACCAGAGCATGGCACCAGAAGTGGTGCGTCTTTTGGTGCCGTGCTCTGCACCACTGCAGCTGACTTGTGCGAGAGCACAGCACCATGGCAAGCACCAGTGCTGGCTGCAAGCACTGGCTCATCCCAGGACATTCCAGGGTCACATAAGAAGCCAGGGTGGCTTCTGTAATTTCAGGAATGTCCTGTTAGGGGCGGTTGGAGGGCATGTGCTGGCAGTGGCTCTCGCAGAGTTTCAGGCAGAAGTCCTTCCCAGCTCTGCCTGGAGATGCCACTGGGGATTAACCTCGGGTCCTCTTGCATTCAAGGCAGATGCTCTGCCACTGAGCTACGGCCCTTCCCCACAGTCTTGATCCTTACCACCTGGTCACCTGTTGCCCTCATAGTGATTTCCAGAGAAACTTTGTGGTTTTATCTAGCGTGACAATATGTTAGGCTCTGGTGATAGCATCATAACTTCAAAGCATGCACAGATGACCAGATTTCAGCTTTCTATCTATTTATGGAAGTGCCCAAACAGTTTTGATACCCTGTCAGTGAACGAGAGAGAGATAAGGCAAAAATTTATCCTGTAAAGCAGAGTGCTCTGATACGGGGCTTTCATGAAATGTTGTGCACCGTATCAGTTTAGCTTCCACTTTGGTTCAAAGCCATGGGCAGAGCTGGGCTGTACTTGTCTTTACAGTCTGCATAGCACATGTGTTGCTGCTGTTTATGTGATTATGACACAACTAAATATGAGGTTATGTCCAGGCGCAACTGTATTTTTAATTTGGAATTTATACTCTCCCACTCTGATACCACCATCCCTTTTGCTGTAAGATCAGAAACGATTTTCTTTAAACTTCATAAATGACATCACATGTTGCCAGATTAAATATCCCTATAGCTGTTCCTCTTAGGTTTTGTGCAGGTTCCTGGATTTTAACCTTGAAAAGTGAAACACAGCCCCGTACAGTAATTGAATTACAGCCTTGCACTAAACATGGGACCAGGCTTTATGCAGACAGAATATATACCCTGGATACTGAAACCTCTTTGGGAGAGCGGGGAGACAAGTAAGGAAAGAGGCAGTGACCCACATTTTAAATCTGAGTGAGATCAAATGCCGACTGACTTGGTGGTCTCAACCTCGAGGTTACAGATCAGTGCTCAGGGCAGAATTTGATTTGTTTCACATGAAGAGGCTTGGTTGAATGTGGGAGAATCTTTAGTGTTTGGGGTGACAAACCAGAGCAAAGCTCTTCTGTTGAGCTTTTATTCCTTTGGAACAATAGTGCCCCATAGCAGGGGTTTGTTGTTCTCTTTCAGAATACAGAGTAAAAAGTCAAGGCAGGCAGGTGGTGGTAGAGGCCTGTCAAGATGCCTCCTTAATTCTTTTTATGTCTTACACCTGAAAACATTGGGTTGGGTCTGGACTTAACTAGCTGTACTTAAGTTATTTCAAGCTGCAGTACAAGGAAAGGAGATTCTGACTAAACATTCGGAAGAACTTTCTGAGCTGTTTGATGGTGGAACAGGCTACCACAGAAGGTGGTGGACTCTCTCCTTCGTTGGAGGTTTTAAAGCGGAGGCTGGACGGCCAGCTGCCCGGGATTCTTTAGCTGTGGTCCTGCAGTGCAGGGAGTTGGACCAGAGGACCATTTGGGCAGGCATCCCCCAACTCTGGACACTGACAAACTGGAACGTGTCCAGAGGAGGGCAACCAAAATGGTCAAAGGCCTGGAAAGGATGCCTTATGAGGAACGGCTAAGGGAGTTGGGCATGTTTAGCCTGGAGAAGAGGAGGTTAAGGGGTGATATGATAACCATGTTCAAATATATAAAAGGATGTCACATAGAGGAGGGAGAAAGGTTGTTTTCTGCTGCTCCAGAGAAGCGGACACGGAGCAATGGATCCAAACTACAAGAAAGAAGATTCCACCTAAACATTAGGAAGAACTTCCTGACAGTAAGAGCTGTTCGACAGTGGAATTTGCTGCCAAGGAGTGTGGTGGAGTCTCCTTCTTTGGAGGTCTTTAAGCAGAGGCTTGACAACCATATGTCAGGAGTGCTCTGATGGTGTTTCCTGCTTGGCAGGGGGTTGGACTCGATGGCCCTTGTGGTCTCTTCCAACTCTATGATTCTATGATTCTAACTTGGCCCTCCAGATGTTTTGGGACTACAACTCCCATCATCCCATACCACTCGTCCTGTAAGCTAGGGATGATGGGAGTTGTAGTCTGAAAACTTCTGGAGGGCCGAGTTTGGGGATGCCTGCCTTTGGGGATCCCTCCCATTATTCTGTTCATGACTCATGTCCAAATCAGATGTGTGTCCATGTTTTCTATGCACATGTACATAAGTATGACAATAAACCAGTGGTGGGAAGGTCTACCTTTATCACTAAATGGAGTGGTGGGAGCAAAACCTGTCCTCTCACATACCTAAGGGCCATCATTTCATTTCCTGCTCTGCCCTGTAACTGTCATATGCAACACTGTTTCCATTCTGCTGCCATTTGTCTTCTGCCAAAAACTATGCTATTTGTCTCCACTCTGGCAAAATTAAGTAACTTACATAATTATGTATATAATTACATATTTATGTAAATTAGATTGTCATTACATTATGCTGTCCCATTCATTTCAACTCAAATTCATTTCCCCATTTCCCCTCAATGCAAATGGGAAAGGAAACTGTAAACATTTACATAGCGCTTGTGGACTGAAAGCAACAACAGATTTGTATTTGCTGGATTGATTTATCTTCTGGACATGGGCCAAATAAGTGAGCATTGGCAATTTTGCCTGGTTTCATTTTCATCAGGATTCCCTGACATTCCTACACAGATTCTGCGCTGCTTCAAACCATTCTCTCCCAGCCTGCTATGGCTCACTTCCTGTGCTGGAAAAAACAGACTCTCTCCCTGCTCTTCACTCCTGCATTATAGCCAGTCTGGAAGGCAAGTGTTTTGCAAACCAATGGCACTTTAGTCTGGCCCTAACCTAACTGCCATTGGTTTATATGGGACTAAGTGTGACTGGATCCAACCTAGGATGTGCGTGTGACCAGCACATGCTTTCAGCTGTGTGCATCATAGAAACTATTCCAGGTAGTGAGGAACTGGTTGTGGCTCTTCACTGTGTATACATATAGCAGAAAATGCATATTGCTGCTCAAATCAAGTGGCCCTTTTAGAACACAGGCTATCAACAAATGTAGTGAATTTCTAAAGTGGCATCCCCAAACCTGGTCCACTGCAGGGGTTTTGGATCATTTAGGATTCCATTTATTTCCTTTCACAAAAAAGAGAATATCTCCAAGTGACTCCACTAAAATATATCCACTAAAACAAAGAAAACACGTTTAAAATGTTAATGCAGTCTGCTATGCCAACAGGGGGTCGTCAGAGGAGTTGTATTCCACAACACCTGGAGGGGGGCAGGTTGAAGAAGTCTACTTTGTCGTGTTTTGAAATGCCACAAAACTCCTACATCCAAAGCATGTCTCTAAAGGAGTGAGCATGCAACATAGACTCTTGCATTTCACAGTGCACACATCTCTGTTTTGCTCCTTACTGATGTGCTGGGAAGAGACAGGTTATTGTGGCTTTCACTGCATGAATGAATCCAACACATTTGATTGTCAACTATATTTCAAAGTAGCCTTATATCAGTGGGGGTGGGGGTGGAGTTTCTGAGCTACCAAAAGGTTAGCTCAGTTAACAGTTCTTACTATGCTCCAGGTTGGGCAACTAGTAGACTAAAAATAGGGGCAGAAGACATTCTGCATTGATCTGCAGTTTGTTTTTGTGCCCATGGACACCTGCTGTCTCAGATACCAAAGCTCAAATATTTGCAGTATGGATTCTGGTGGACATATTTTGTTTACTGTTTTTTACTGTTGTTTAGTGTTGACCTTTTGGATGCCTAGTATACTGAAACACCAGCTTGCTTGTTTTTAAAAGTGTGGGTTCTGAAATCTGGTTTTTTTGGGGGGGAATCAACCCATTGGGCTAATCCGGGCCAATATCCAAGACATCCATTGAAAGCAGTTCTGCATTAATTATCTGAATTTGAGAGGGAGATGTCTGGCCATGGATGTAGCTGGGGGGGGGGGGCAGCGAAGGGCAGCGAAGGGCAGCTGCTCCCCCTAAATCGATAAGAATCAATATAAATACATAGCTAACTGAGGTTCTGCCCCCACAACAAAAGGCCTGCCCATCCTAATAAAAATCCTGGCTACTCCCATGTGTCTGGCCAAGGGGGTAGAAGGGGTTACATTTGTGGGGAGCTGAGACCAGCAGGGGGGCTGCACTCTTAGCTTTCATTTTCAAATGTAAGTCCCTACATGCTCTAGTTCAGGGGTCAGCAAACTTTTTCAGCAGGGGGCTGGTCCACTGTCCCTCAGACCTTGTGGGGGGCCGGACTGTATTTTGAAGAAAAAAAATGAACAAATTCCTATGCCCCACAAATAACCCAGAGATGCATTCTGAATAAAAGCACACATTCTACGCATGTAAAAACACACTGATTCCCGGACTGTCCACGGGCCAAATTGAGAAGGCGGTTGGGCGGGATCCGGCCCCCAGGCCTTAGTTTGCCTACCCATGCACTAGTTCAAAATATGTAAGGCAAAATGTGAGCTCACCCTCCCTCCCCAAATTTCTGTGAAGTAAACTAGGCTGGGTGGTGGTCCCTGCATTACAAGAATTTAGCGAGCGAGAGAAGTCAAAGCTGTGATTGGCCAAGAGGCCTTTTCGGACATCACTCAAAACCCAGGAATTAATTAGAGCTGCCATTTCTGCCTGCCTCACTGTTGCCCAGCCTAGACTTTGCTTGCTGGGTAATGGTGTGTTTGGGTGCGCAACATGTGGCTCAGTGAGCGCATGACTTTCAGCAGCAGCACATGGAGCTGCCCACCCACCTTCCCTCTCGGCACATCCAGCAAGAGGGCCAGAAGATTAAAACACACAAACGCCACAGCAAAAGCTATCCTGCAATGACCAACTGATTTTAAGGGGGGAAACTATGCGGTGTATGTATACCTTTCAGGGCGGGGGGGGGGGGGCTTTCCAACAACTGCGAGGGAGGTGTTATGTATTCAGTGTGTTTGCTTGAACTTGAGTCTGGACTGAGGATTCTGAGCGCTTGTGTTCTGATTTAGATACATGATATCCGATCATAGAACATTTCAGGATTTGGGGCACTGCCATTGGCCCTTAAACTCTGAGTTATGATTCGCAGCTTGGGAGTTTAGACAGCCAATCACATTGAGAGTGGGAGTGGCCCAGCCCTTCAGAAATGTATATACAGTGGTGCCTCGCAAGATGAAATTAATTCGTTCCGCAAGTTTTTTCTTCTTGCGAGTTTTTCGTCTTGCGATGCACGGTTTCCCATAGGAATGCATTGAAAATCAATTAATGCGTTCCTAAGGAAACCGCCTTCAGACCAGGTCCGGGGACAGTCTGTCCCCCGACCTCTTCTGAAGGCTGGGGGGGGGGGACAAGGGCTTTTCTTCCCACCCCCAGCATTTTAAAAAACCCCGGGACAGCGGAGGACTTCTCCGCTGTCCGGGGCGATCTTAAAATGCTGGCGGGCGGCATTTTAAAATCGCCCGGGACAGCGGAGGACTTCTCCGCTGTCCGGGGCGATGTAAAAGCCCCTGGGAAGGCAGGCAGGGGGGACAAAGACTTTCGCCCCCCGCCCGCCTTCAGAAGAGGTCCTGGACCTCTTCTGAAGGCGGGCGGGGGGCGAAAGTCTTTGGCCCCCCCGCCTGCCTTCAAAAGCCGTCCGCGATAGCGGGAAGCTCTTCCCTGCTATCCCGGACTGCTTTTAAAATGCTGGCGGTGGGGAGCAAAGCCTTTCGGCCCCCGCCGGCCTTCCTGGACCTCTTCTGAAGGCCGGAGGGGGGGAAAGGCTTTGCTCCCCACCACCAGCATTTAAAAGAGGTCCCCGGAGATTTCCCTATGGGCTTTCGTCTTGCGAAGCAAGCCCATAGGGAAATTCGTCTTGCGAAGCGCCTCCAAAACAGAAAACCCTTTCGTCTTGCGGGTTTTCCGTCTTGCGAGGCATTCGTCTTGCGGGGTACCACTGTAAGCAGTTGCTTTGCCCCTGTTGTCTAGTTCTGTTAGTTCAATGAAGGTTCTTGCTCTTATCACTGTGTCTTGCTTCATGGGAACCCACCTACAGCTCAGTACGTTAGGCTGAGGGTTGGTTCAGTCACCAGAATTGTGCCAGTGTGCATGCTTAGAGGATTTGTGTGTGGTGGGGTGTGTGTGTGTCTTTTTTCTCTTTGTAGTTCACTATAAAATATCAGGAATGTGGAATGTTGCAGTTAAATGATTAGCAAGGGGAGAGAAGCTTTGTGCATCTTTGTTTTTCTTTCTCTGAATGGTCTGTGAATACAACCTATTTGCACCTTGCTTTTCGTCATGGTTCCTCCCACTTTGATCTTTGCGTTAGGCTGAGAGTTGGTTCTGCCACCAAATCTGCAAAGCTGCTATTTGGATGTTGCTCTTTTTCAGAAAGATATGTGCATCATTGAACACACTATTATTGTTCTTATTCATGAATAACTGAAGACTGTTTATTTTTCTGTTTGAAATCTATTTGATTTTTTTAAACTGTTGCTATTTTTTTTAATGTAATGGTTAAATGTTATTTAATAATTACATGAGTATGGTTTTTGAACCATTTACTGTATAACTAGTATAAAATGCTTTGTGAAGGCAGGAACTTTGAAAGGTAGGTTAAAATCAGTTAAGTAAAAACATTAAATCAAGACTATTAAATCAAAATAGCTGTCCAATATTAGCAATATAAGTACATGAAGCAGTTTTTGGCAACAGACTGCTGGGCAGTGGAAGGAGGGGTCTGGGAGTAGGGAAGGGGCAATCCACATATAGTTTAGGGGGGGGGCAGCAAATCCTATTGGCACCCCTGTGTCCAGCCTTTATTGATCACTGGTTCTGATGCGTTTACAGGGCAGTTACATAATGAGCATTCATCCTGATTTGTTGTGGGATGCTTACATTTCCTCCTGTTAGTCCACACTTTCAGCTCACACTTTTCACTGCATTTCCCAGTCACTTCCAACCCCCAAAAAGTTTTTTTTATTGGTTTTTTGGTTTAGTTTTTAAAGTGAATTTCTGGTGCTAGGGAAGCAGAGCCTATGAATTGTGCAAACCTAAAATTCTTATATGTGCTTGAATCCTTCCTGCAGTTGTGGAGGAACACAAAATAATTCAGGCCAAAGATCAATTTTCTCCGGCAGCTGTTAAGCTTTCCTCCCCCCCCCCCCGATAAAAGAACCCTTAAATGTTTCAGGCTTCCTTTCAAGCTTCAAAGAGGGAACCAAGAGTCTCCAGATGGCATTTAGTGTTATTACTAAGACAAAAGCCTTCATCAAATTACACATTTACATCACGAAGGCGTTTTGATTGTTCCCAAAAGGTGAAATTCAAAGTGGAGGCCTGGCTTCCAGGGGCTGACTTTGTACAGAAAGCAGGTCAAGGGACTGACAACACTACTGGGTAACACAGGTCCAACTCCCCAGGGATTTCTCCCTTGTGCATAAGTATCCACACCTGTTCCATATTCTTTGCTGCTTCATGGTGAAAGTTGGCCTCCCACGGTGGGAGCACATTTTCAGGGCACTGCCTGGAAAAGGACGTCTCCAGTTTCCTTCTGTGCCAAGCGGATCTGCCCCCCTTATAACCAGATCCCACTGGAGGGTCTTCTCTGCAGAAATACATGCAGTTTAGTTCTGCTGAATGGAGCAGCATGAAGGTTGGATCCCTGCTTTTGTATCTCCTGCAGGGGAACCTGACAATCTAAAAACCTGGCCATTCACAACTGATGGCAGTGCATGTGTATTTTGCAGCTTAAGCCTTGGATATGTTCTGTATACAAGAAGTTCAGGAAGGTGCAGGTTGCCTCTCAGCACTGGGGGGGTAGACCAGACTGGGCAGGATGGTTGGATCTAGTTCATTTGGGTTGATTACTAGAAGCAATCAACCCAAGTGAGAGGCAAAACTGGTTTTGAGTTGTGGCAATATGCTTAGAATTAAGGAAGAAAGAGGCTTTGAGCACCTCCTGAGCCCACTAACTGGTTTTCAGTTCCAGAACTGAGCTCATAGCTTTATCATATAGTTTTGGGGCCTTTGAGAAATCATGAAGATTCAGCCTGGCTTTTTGGTTTTTTGTAAACAAAAGAGTTTACTATACTACACACCACCATCCCAGGTAGAACCTTTCTGACACAAAGGTGGAGAAGAAGTCTAGTACCTCCTAAGGAAGAATGGCAGTGTAAAATGTTTGAATAACCTGAACTGGCTGGTCTGATGAACAGGATAAGGGAAAACAAAGATAAGGAATATAAGGAGGAATGGACAACGTTTCAAGAACCAGTATAGACAAATAAATAGCTTAGCAGGTCTTGAGTAAATCCAGCAGAGTTGAAATAGATAAAAGTATTTAACAGATAACAGTTTGGATGATTAAAAAGATGTGGATTATGTGGAGTAGTAGAAAAGCAAAGGAACCAGGAAAAGAGTGGAAGGGAAGTCATGCTGTGTCTGGTATGAAGTTTAAGTGGGATTTTTAGTTCCATGCTGGCTTGTCTTGAGGAGCCTTGTCTGTGGGCACCTTATTTGCCAAACAGGAAAAAGAAAAAGCAAGGCCCCTGCAAGTGATCTCGGGGCTCAATCTGCTCTCGTGGTTTGGCAGGCAGATAGCAACTCCTCACTCAACCCTCCTGGCAGGAGCAGCATAGCACCGCCTCCTTCTCTTTGGGCCCCTAGCAGACCATCTCCGTGCTGTTGGACTGGACTCCGTTTCCAAGGCTAGCAAGGAGAGAGGCTGGAGGAAGCAGGAGGCCATTGGGTGACCACCAAGCTCATTGGCAGAGTACCTGCAGTGCACACAGACGTTCCCAGCATCTCCAGCAGTGGCAAACTTTGGGCTTTAGAATTTCAGAGGCATGCCCTGGGCAATGCCAACATTTGGAAACCCCTCCTGAGGCGTCCTCTTGGTTCGGCGGCCAGTGCAGGTGAACTGCTCTTGCCCCCCAACTCCACCTCTGTCTCCAAATCAAAGGCTCAGGCAGCAGGGGGTAGAAAATACACCCTCTGCTTGTGTCTCAGCATAGCAGTGGGTTAGAGCAAGGTGCTGATAACATAAAGGTTGCAGGTTTGATCCCGATAAGGGACAGCTGCATATTCCTGCATTGCAGGGGGTTTGACTAGATGATCCTCATGGTCCCTTCCAACTCTGCAATTCTATGATTCTATGACCCTAAAGAGCCACTACCTGCCAGAGTAGATATTACTGGCATATATGTCCATCTATATAGTCTGATCTGGTTGCTTTCTATGCTTATTGAAGTTCATGGCTTCTTTTAATACCAGGTCTAGCCAACCCAGCGGCTCCATGCTGCCTGCCAATTATAAGAGACAGACTTGTGCATTATTGGCACCGGAAGAGAGATCTGAGACTGTGCAGTTCTTAGTAGCCCACTATTCTGAAACCGCATCTCAGACTGCAAGGTTCTTAGGCCCATACCCCAGAAACCCTGGCACACAGATTTGCCAGTGCTAGTGCTAACAGAGAACTGTTAGATAAATGCAATTTATTTATTTATTATTATTTCATAAGCTTATACATCGCTGGATCTTTAAAAAAACTCAAAGCGGTTTTAAAAAAGATAAAACAACAAAATCAAGGAAAAAATTACAAGCCCACTTAAAAAACCCCAAAAGTTAAAATGCTGAGATTTAGAATGCCTTGACTTTCTTAGCACCTGGGCAGGCTTGTCCATACAGGGATGCTTTGGACAGGCCCCAGAAAGGTGAAGGCACCTGCTTGATCTCAACAGGCAGAGAGTTTCAAAGTGCAGGTGCTGCCACAGTAAATGATCGAGTTCTTACAAATGCAGTGCCAGTGATATATGGCGCTCATATTGGTGCCAATTGTGCTGATTGAAGCAGTCAAGTTGCCACGTCATGAATGCATTAACTTTGTTGCTGATATAACTAGCAATAATGGGCAGCTTTGGTAAGTAAGGGAGGCGATTATGGATTTCGGCTAGACTGGCATTGTGATGCCCTTTAGTACAGGAACAGAATCTGTGGCTGTTGCTGAGCTCCCAGGTCCCATCAACCCCAGGCAGCATGACCAGTGACCAGTGCTCAGGGTGATGGGAACTGGAGTCGAACACCCTCTGGAGTCTGCCCCCAGCTGCTTCAGAGCACCCATCAATCTTTGGCTCTACATGTATGGTCAGCAAACCTCTTTGCTCCTCCTGCCATCTCTTCTCTTTTATTAAATTTGACATCAGTTCTGGGCTGCTTGAAACTCAACCCTTCCAACTCCCAGGCTGGGGCAAGTGATTTAATATGGTTCTGCTGGCTGGACTCCTTAAATATTAATTTCAGTAATTATTAGAGGCAAGAAAAGTGAGAGGATAAATAAAGGTTAACATAAATTTGTACACAAAAGATAGGAGCAGAAGGAGAGATGCCCTACTATTTGCCACCTGCGCTGCTGTTCTGGGGGAGACAATAGATTCTCAGCCTCTGGCTGGGAGTTTGAGCACCCCAAAGTCTTCAGATCACTAATATAACAATGAACAGCATCCCACAGCTGCTCTAACTTTTCCTCCACAATTCCTGCCAACCTTGAAAACCTTTAATGCACTGCCAAAATCAACTCTTTAGCCTGCTGCATCATTATCAGAGATCACATTTAATTTCGTGGCAAGGCTCCAGGAACTGATGAATGATTTGTTTTGGATTGCAATTGTCAGGGGAGCAGGGAACTCTTCCTGTTGTGAGGAATGTAAGAGACGCTGCTCATCTTTTGGGCCAAGGATGTGACTGTCCAGTAGAATCCAGTATACTTTAATAACAGCAGCAGCAACAGCAACAACTACACCACCACCTCTTTGCTTTCCTGGAGGGAAAAGACTGGCTGCCCATTCTGTCAAACTGGAAACTATTTTCCAGGCACTCCTTGGGATACCTACCATCCACATTGCCCAAGACAACATAGGGAAACTCTTCTGGGAACTTCCTGGAGACCATCCAATTTTCCTCTGTCCAGAACTATAGAGGGGGAGGGAATGAGTGAGTAGGTTATGGAATGGCTCAGTCTCCTTCCTCCTTCCAGACTTCCCTGCCCCCCCCCCCATAAAAGGCAGATGAGAAGTGGCAGTGGGGGTTAGAGGCAGAATTGTTTGGAATAATCTTACTATCTAGATCTGACCTGGCAGTGGCAGACTTGATGCCCTGTGCAAAACCAAAACCTGATGCCCCCCCCCCCAGCCCTTGTGCTGCCCTTCCAAAGGTGGGGAAGGAGGCATCTGGCTTTGGGAAGGAGGAGCGGGGGCTCTGGCAGGGTCCTAGAGCCTTTTCCTAGCTTGGAAAGCACTAACTAGGCTTTGGGAAGGAAGCAGGAGGACTCTGGACTCTGTCTGAGCCCCCACCCCCTTCCCAAAGCCCAGCGCCTCACTTCCTGGTCTTTGAGATGGTGCCCTCTCAGCTCAGTGCCCAGTGCAGGTGCATCATTCCTACAGCCCTCAATCCTCCACTGCTTCTGGAGACTGCAAAGTTCCCCATAAACCAGTTGAAGCAAGGCCCAGTAGTCACAGCACCATTCTGAGCTGATGTCCATTGAGTTCAAGAAGCATCTTTCAGTTTCTCCAGCACAATTTAGAGTTGGGCTATGAACCCACAATATGGACTTGGGATGGAAGGTTCTGACAATTTCGGCTTTCTCAGTTTTGACTTTTCCAAGCTTCAATTCACATTTAAGATCCACATTTCCTTAGCAATCTGCAAATTTTCTTTCAAAAAATCCTCATGAAAATTCTTAAGCTTTTTAGTGTGAAATTCCCATAATAAACACATTTTTGTATCCAGTTTGGGCTAACAAATTTTGAATGATGGCTAGAGTAGTGTCTTACATTCCCCTAATATGTACCTCATTTGGGGATGTGGTTATAATAATGATAATATTATAATAATTTATTATTTATACCCCATCCATCTGGCTGGGTTTCCCCAGCCACTCTGGGCGGCTTCCAACAAAATATTACAAATACAATAAAATATCAGACATGAAAAACTTCCCTAAACAGGGCTGCCTTCAGATGTCTTCTGAAAGTGAGATAGTTGTTTATTTTCTTGACATCTGATGGGAGGGCCTTCTACAGGGCAGGCGCCACCACCAAGAAGGCCCTCTGCCTGGTTCTCTGTAACCTCACTTCTTGCAGGGAGGGAACCCCCAGAAGACCTTTGGAGCTGGACCTCAATGGGGTGGAAATGCTCCTTCAGGTATACAGGGCTGTTTAGGGCTTTAAAGGTCAGCATCAACACTTTGAATTGTGTTATACACTACATCAACACTTTTAAGACCAGTGTTATATGGTCTTGTCGGCCACTCAGTGGCATAGCAAGGTCAGGTGGTACCCGGTGCATAAAAGTTCTTGTCACCACCCCACATTGAATTTTTAATTTATTTTTGCCTGCAAATATGGTTTGACTTTATTTCATATTCTCTTTCAAAGGAATGTGGATTCTGGGCCTCTGATAACAAGGAGGCGACTGTGGACAGATACTTAATTCTACAGGATGGGTTGTGTTTGGCTTGTGTTATTTTATTTATATTTATTGTTTATTTATTTAATAAAATTTAATTTAAAAAACAACCTGCAAAGTGGTTTACCTAAACAAAAGACAAAACTAAAAAACACCACAGCAGTAAAATCAAGAAAAATTAACACCCTGCTTTAAAACATACAAAAGCTAAAATATTAAAACCGATTAACATTACTTCAACTTCCTAAGCATCTAGGTATGCTTGCCTAAACAAGAATGCTTTTAGCAGGTGCAAAGGCACGTGCTTCATTGCAATAGGCGGGGAGTTCCAAAGTGCAGGTGCTGCCACACTAAACAATGCAGTACAGATATTATGTGGAGCCTAAAGTAGTGCTTGAAACTACGGAAGGGGAGGTTTTATTTATTGTGATTCCACCATGCTCTGTATTGTCTGAAAAGGAAAACATTTATTTAAAAAGCAGGACTGCACAGCAGCAATCTATTTGCCTGCAAGTCTCCTCATGATCAGTGGGACTTATTCCTGAGCTGACGGTGCATAAGGTGGGCTGCAATCCCATGCACACCTTGCATCCAACTTATACCTACAAATCTTCACAAACTTGCACCAGAGAATTGTAGAGTTGGAAGGGACCCCTGAGGGTCATCTAGCCAACCCCCTGGGGCAATGCAGGAATCTCAACTAGACCATCCCTGACTGATGGCCATCCAGTCTCTGTTTAAGATCTCCAAGGAGAGGAGAGTTCTTTCCACTGTCGGAACAGCTCTGCCTGCCAGAAAGCTCTTCCTGATGTTTTGACAGCTCGGGGGAGGCTTGGGAGTCGTGGGTGAGCTGCGTGCCATTGTCCTGCGCTCCCGGGCTGCTTTGGGGGGGAGGAGCCTCCCAAGCCTCCCCCGAGCTGTCCAAATGAAGGGAGAAGGGGGGACAACCGCCTGCAAAGTGTACGGCTCCCCCACCCCCAGAGAGCAGCCCAGGAGTGCGGGGCAACGGCACACAGCCTGCCCACAACTCCCAAGCCTCCCCTGAGCTGTCAAAACGAAGCAGGAAGGCCGCCGGCAAAGCAGCGCAGCTCCCTGCCCCCCCCCCCCGCCAGGAAGCAGCACAGGAGCTGCCATTTTGTCACACACACCCCTCAGTAATGACACCCGGGTCAGCCCACACCCCCCTTCCTATGCCACTGCAGCCGCTCCCAGTCACCAGTCTAGCTGCCACATTCTAGATTAGTTGCAGTTTGAGTCACTTTCAAAGGTAGCCCCACGCAGAGCGCATTGCAGTAGTCCAAGCGAGAGATAACTAGAGCATGCACCACTCTGGCGAGACAGTCTGCAGACAGATAGGGTCTCAACCTGTGTACTAGATAGAGCTGGCAGACAGCTGCCCTGGACACAGAAGTAACCTGCACCTCCATGCACAGCTGTGAATCCAAAATGACTCCCAGGCTGTGCACCTGATCCTTCAGGGGCACAGTTACCCCATTCAGGACCCAGGAGTCCTCCACACCTGCTTGCCCCCTGTCTCTCAAAACAGTACTTCTGTCTTGTCAGGATTCAACCTCAATCTGTTAGCCGCCATCCTTCTTTACATCCGCAAATTGTTTGTTGTTATACCCTCTTACCTTGTATGATCTTGACTATTCCAGCCCCCTCTTGCCACTGCTGACTTCCTCCCTCCTTCCTACTCATTCCTTATACATTTTTTGATGTGTTAAAACCCACATAAAATGGTCAGCACCTGTAATAAAATAGTTGAAGCTAGACAGTCTTCACTGGCCTTTCTCAACCTTGTGTCCCCAGGTGTTGGACTACAACTCCCATCATGGTGGGACACAAGGTTGAGAAAGGTCTGCCTAGAAAATAGAAGGTGCAAATTAGGTCCAGACCAATCCACCAAGCACAAATGTGCAGAGAGGGCTTGTTTATTGCCATAAATGCCCTACCTGCCTACTGTAAAGTCTTTGCCAGAGAATGCCCACACACCCTTTTGCCAAGGGGGACCACGGGTTTTTCCAATTCAGCATTGTCTGCACTGGCAAGGCTCCTTCCCAGCCTTATTCAACTACATGCAACTTCTACATGCAAGGTTTGCTCTCTACCACTTCCCCAAAACTACAGCCTGACTCCAGGTTTTCCAGGTTTTCACCTAAGGAAGAATCACACCACGAGGCCAACGAGGCTGAACCTGTTGACCTTTCTGCGTCAGTCCCATTCTGCATTCTGTTTCTGCCTCATGCAAAAACTGGTTTTTATATAGTTTTATCTAATTTATTTAGAATGCCAAGAGCTGCTTTTATATAATCTGATGAGCGGAGCCTCACCTACTCATGGCTGAGGAATGGGGCAAATCTGTCAGTTTTGGTTTCTCTCATTCTTCTAGTCTTAAGTTCAGTTCTCCACATTTCTGCAGCAGTTTGCAATTAAAATTAAAAAGAAGTCCTTATGACAATTCATCAGCATTTCAGTGCAGATATATTTTAATATATACATTTTTGTATTTGATTTTGCTAAACATGCACATTCTTCGCAAAGCAATTTTCCTTAATATAGTTAATTTTTTATGCTATTTACATGAATATATTCAGTTTTGTGCACACATTACCCTAGTATATGTGATTTCGTAAACATCACTTAGCTGGAGAACTGCACTGCAAAATTCAAGGGAATGAGAATTTTGAAGGCTCACACATGGTCAGAAAGTGTGGATTAGGTAGGTTTGCCTTTAAATGTGAATGGAATCAGATTTCTCCTTTATCCTGACTCATGTCTGTGATTTATTTTTCCAGTTTATATTTGCACATCATACATTTTTCATCATACATTGCTTCTATAGAGACTTCCCAACTCATCACGCCATGGCATTCTAAGTATCCCTTGTTTTGCTGCATATCCGTTAGTTTTTCTACCCCATTTTCCTCCCATCAATTTCTTTGTTGTTGTTAACTGTTGCTCAAAGTACTACCCCTACTTGTAGAACAGTTTTGGTGTCATATCATTTTAGGTGTTCTTCAAAATATTCCCACTCGCCCCTTATTTTGGCTGTCATATTTTCTCGTTCTGCAAGCATCAGTTTATACAGCCATTGTTCTTTTGTTGGAATACCTCTTTCTTCCCAATTTCTGACATTTGGTCTGCATAGAGCTGCTGCATAGAGGAATAAATTATATGCCTTCTTTGATATCTTTTTTAATTCCTCACGTACCATCTCCCAAAATTCTTTGGCATGTTTGCCCCACCACCACATATGCATAAGATATCCTTCCACCTCTGAGCACTTCCAACAAAATTTAGACCTTCTTTTATACATTTCAATGTTTTTGCTGGCATTAACTACCACCTGTAAACCACCTTTTGTATATTTTCCTTTATCAAATAACAGGTCGCAAAAATCATTGTTCTATTCCATAGCTGCTATTTCAATGTTGTGTCCAATAACTATCGCCCAGTGTAACATTGTAGTTGTAACTAATTCATCTTTAGTCTCCCACTTTAATAAGATTTTATATGTTTTATATATTAGGGTGTGTTTTTTTGTTATTTCCCAATACTGTGTGTTGTTTCTGAGCCACCATGAGGTCAGAAACACATTTCCTGAGGCGAATGTGTCAGTCCCTGAAAAGGTGAACAGTTGCCTAGACAAGAGCAAGCTACTGTCAATGTGAAAGTGCCTTGAAGAGATTTTTTACTGCACCAGAGAATCTAGTCATAGGGCTTTTCAAAGGTGCCGCCATTTCCCGTCCCCTTTCCCAAAGCCAAGACACAGCCACGAAATAACGCAGCATGGAGGTTTTGGGAGAGCTGAGAGGCTTTAAGATTCCCCTTGAAAACATCCAATAAAAACAGTCTACTGTGCATGGAAAAGAAGGGAGGGAAGGAGCCTCCAGTCACACATATTCTGTGGTCAAGTGCTTCCTGCCATTTGTTAGCACTGCCAGTAAAAATGAGGGATTGTTTGATCCCCTTCCCTTTTTATCGAGCTGCAGGAAATGGCAAGCTCACATTTTGAAAAGAACCCCCCTCCCCGCCGCCCTCTCCTCCTCAAAATATGACATTTAGGGAATGGAGTATTTCAGCGCTGACAGGACGGATCAGCTCAGAGAAGTTGGCGAATTAAAGCAGAGCCCTTCCACACCCTGACAACTTGGCTGCGGCCTAGCCGCTCTTACAGCCCGGTCCCCTTGCTCCTTCCTTCCCAAAGAATTTCTGAAAGGGGCAGGGGGAAACAGTTGACATTTAGGCCACTGACACTTTTTAGTGGTGGGAAATGTTTCTGTGCATTTTTGTGTACTCTGTGTGTGTAGGTGTGCATACTTGGTTTCTGTCCGCTGCTGACACCCACACCTCCCTACCTCCATTCTCCGCTAAAAGTCCCGTCCGGCTGGAGGGGGCTACTGTGAGGCCAGCACCCCAGGACACATCTGCTGGATAGACATCCTGTGATGCATTTGAGCCTTCCTTGCTTTGCGCCCAAACTCAAGTTCTGTGCTTGCAAGTGCGTTGCAGAGGAAAGGCGAGGATTCTTGATCCTCTTCACAAAGTTAAGTTGGTGCATTTGTAGTCACGCTGCTGTGTTGCATTTCTGCTCACATTGGAGGCTGTTTCTTCCGCTTCCCTTGTCCATGGCTTTTTTCAAACCCCTGCCTTCCTTTCCTTGACCCTTTGCTCCTTTTCTGTGCCTTCTGCCCAGTGCAGACTTCCCCAGAAGACGTAAGCTGTTCTGGGTGCCTCTGGGCACTTCAGCAAACTGAATCCTGCAACCGGACCACCACCACCGCTCCCCCTGGAGTTCAGATTTTAAGACACAGCGGCCGGTGGGGAGTGGGGGCAACCTCTGCTTGAAATTGCAAAATGACACTCCATCATCATCATCGTCATCATAGCCAAGAATGGTGATGGTGACCTCCAAGTAAAATTGCACTTTATTTAGCACTTCAGAGCAGGGATGGGCAAATGTGTCAATTTTTCTCCCAGTTTCTCATTTTTTCCAATATTAAGTTCAGTTCTTCACGTATCCACATCAGTTTGTGATTTGTAAAAGCCTTCCTCAGGATTTTAGCATGCACTTTTTCCAATATACACATTTTTGTATGCAGTTTTGTCAAAGGTACATCTTTTCCGAGCAATTCCCCACCCCCGCCCTGAATGAATTTTTTTGTATGTTATTTTCAGTAATCTTTTAATGCACACTTTATCCTTGCATTCACATTTTTGTGCACATTGCTTGGCAGGAGAAGTGTGTTGCAAAAGTTGGACAAGTGCAAATTTTGAGAGATTTCTTCTTTCTTGTATTTTTGGGGAAAGTGCCGTGTAGGTCCACCTTTAAACAGGAACTGGATCGAACCTATTTATTAGGAAGGGTTTGGGAACAATTAATCTATTTCACAGTTTGGGAGATTATCAACCATTACCAGAACAAATCTGCAAATGGAAGGCGCTTGCAGAAGGAGCTGAAGAATTGCAGTGGAGTTAGGCTGGCATGGAAGGAATGAAGGAAGAAGAAAGGAGTCATTTAAAGAGCTATTTTGCAGCTCAGTGCAAGTCCAAAGTAAACCCCAGGCCTTTCTGTGGTGCCTTTAACAAGGCAGGGCTTTGCTTGCTTATTCCACCTTCCCTGTCTCAGCCAGATGAAAAAAACATGGGGGTGGGGTCTCATTTAAAAGCTCCATTTATAAGTTACACAAACATGCACCCCTACTTCCTCTGGCATGTTGTCTTGCTGAGGCGCTGGCAGCAGCATACAGGTCATCGCTGTCCTCGCCGCTTCTCAGCCTTTTCATTTCCCAATTTGTCTTGTTTTGGGAAAGTGTTTGAAAATCTGTTCTGTCTGAAGAGCAGACTTAGTATTCCTTGGAATGAATTGGTTTTGCAAAGTTGCTCACCATACATATATATTTTGCACCGTTGGAGGGGGCAGTGGTGGTGGGCAATGCAATGGGGAAATGAGCTTTTATTTTGGGGGATCACTCATACATACCTCTTAACAAACAAACAAACAAACAAACAAACAAACAAACAAACAAACAAACAAACAAAAGGCTCCTCAAGACGTCCTTTTCATTGTGCATTCATGACTTTTGTGCTCATAATCTTACTGGGGTGGTCACATACACAATCCTGCTTTCAATATTGTTTGTGCCTGCAAGTTTCATGCAGACATACTGCTTTGTTTCCAATCACCACGTCCCATAGTGTCCTGCTGAAACCCTGATTCAGGTGTGTGTGCGTCTTGCTTTTCTTGCAAGCACGCCCCTCCTAACGGCAGCCTTTGAATAACATGCCAGGACGACGAGTAACAAGCAGAATGTGTGGATGGTCCAGCATAAATCCACCATTACTATTGTTGTCTCACTGTTATGTTGCAAAATACACCTGCTCCAATATGGAATGTGTGGCATGGGCTGTGCAGTCAACTGCAATTTAAGTGGCTAAGCTGGGAAAGGTTGCTTGGCTGCTAGGACTAGTCTTGGAGCAGCGTTGTGTAATTTCAGCAGTTGCAGGGCAAGCTAGGCTGGTGGACACCCCTTTCTTCCATGCCCCCCTCTCCCCCCACATGGCTGGGCTTGCTGATTTGCGATCCAAGTTTCTTAGGGATCAGCCCTCCATCTGTTCTCTGGGGGAGCAGGATCATGTTCGGCCACACAGGTTATAATTTCTTCATTGTGATTAGTGAAGTTTTCGGCATTCCCCTTTCTTAGCACTAAAGCACTGTTTTGGGGGTGGGGGAAGGAGAGCAGGAAGATCTTCTATCCACCTTAGAAAAGGGCCATTTATGGGACTTCTTCTGCACCAAAAATTGCTGGCTAGGTCAGAAAAGCCTGCCTTTGTCCAGACTGGTTTTCTGCCTCTACAATTCTCAACTTGTTCTAAAGCAAAGAAAAAAGGCCTGTGTGTTGGCTTCTCTAGGGAATGATGCGCAATAAAGCCAACGCAAACTGCTGAGGGAGGAGAAATAAGGCCTGGTTTTGGTTCCTGCTCCCTTCTGCTGCCAGCAATAAAATGTACAACCACCGCCAGCAGCTGAGCACCCTACCTTCACTCCTTCCAAATAATGAAAGTGCTGGCCTTAAGAAATGCTGCCATCTAGCTGGCCAGACCTGGAACAGACACACATCCTTAAGGAGGACAGACTTCTCACTTGCCACCAATGGTGCAGCAACATTCAATGTAACAAACTTCAGTCCTCTGAATTGTAAAGTGATGCATGAGATTTTACAACTGTCCTGATGCTACTTGGATGACAAAGCACCACGAGGCTATTTTACAGACTGGCATATATATGAGGAGGTAATGTGGGTCCCTAGCTGACCACAGCAGACTGCTTTGCTCTATGGTGGAGTGGCATGGTGGGCAGTACAGCTGTGAGACTTTGTTCAGGTGTCAGAAGTGATGACCTCACCTGCCAGAATGCCATGATAATTGATGGACCTTCTTTGCTCTGGAAGTGAAAAAGACGCTTCCAAATTCATTTGCGACAGATAAGCAGAGAGGATGTTGGGGAATGAGGGAAATAACTGCAAGGTGAGTGCTGCTTTCCTTTCCTTCAATAGGGTTCTTACTTTACACTAGCAGATTCGGGAAATGTGTTATTTGCAAGATTCTCTCTCTCTCAGTGTGTATAGACTAATACACTTTCCATATAATTATACAGAATGGATAAACAGAGCTGCCTACATTTCTGGATTCTCCCTGGGGGTATGAAAGAAAGGACAGCTTAATTTGAGGCACAAAGTCAATCCAGGAAGCTGTGCTACCAGCTTTCAAATTGTGAACGTGCAAAATGTGTTTTAAAGCTGCTCCATGCTGTATTTCCAGGCTCTGGGCTGGGCAATCTCTGAGCTTCTATGTGATGCTGAACTTCAGTTCACATAGCCAATGATTAGGGATGACGATGCAAGTTGAAATTCACCAACATCTGGAGGGGATCACAGGTTCCCTTTAGGGTCACAGCTTCCAGATTTTAATATAAGCATTTGGCCCTCCTGTGGCTTCCAGCAACTGGTATGCCAAAGGTCACGGACAAACAGCACAGCCATCATGAGTGGCACCCATGGAAAACATGCAAGTCTTCCAAATGAAATATTATAAAAGCATTAGAGTAGCAGGTGCCCGTTTCCTCCTTTAGACAGTTGCTCTGCTCCACAAGTCTCCCGGTTGGGTTCAGTGATGAGGGCTCCTGCATGCCTTGCCCCATCCTGTCATATGAAATAGCCGTTTTTAACATCACACACAAGAATCATGAGAGCTCCAGTTTGCTGGCAATAAGCTTCTCCCCTCTCTTTTTTTATTTAAACAGTAAGGCAGTGCTCTGACACTGCAAACCCACAGTGCTTGCTTAGTGGGCATGTAGAGCGAAAAACCAAAATAACAACAGTGAACAAAAACTTCACTTTCAGTAGAAGAAAAAAAACCCCAACCTTTTAGAGCAAGCTGCATAAATATTTACAACTTAGCAGTTTCTATATACAGTCCATTCTATCATACAACTTGCTTTGAAACAACTATGCACAATTTGGTTGTACAAAAGATAGATTTCTTTTCCCACCCTCCCCCTTGTACATTTCAAACAATAAAATTGTCCTTTTAATCTCTTTTTTTGTTTTTTGTTTTTATGTGTTTGTACAAATTACAAAGTTGGTAACACTTCAAACTTTAATAGTTTAACATAACTTCCTTTTTTCTTGATTGCACAATTAATAAAAAAAAATCATAGCCAGGTAGCACAATAGAGATCTATATGTCACTAAACCGACACAAATTATGCAGACAGTTGTGTATGAAGGATGGCTTTCCTTTGAAGCTAACACACAGTGCTCGGTGCTCACCTTACGTAGAGCTAACAGTCAATGGGGACGATGCTCGTCTGCATTTGGTTGAACTGTAGTGAGTTAGGTTTTACCGAGATCTGGCTTGTGCGTGCAAGTACAC
This sequence comes from Podarcis pityusensis, assembly GCF_964106645.2. Taxonomy (NCBI): domain Eukaryota; kingdom Metazoa; phylum Chordata; class Lepidosauria; order Squamata; family Lacertidae; genus Podarcis; species Podarcis pityusensis. The sequence continues at coordinate 39,661,261 of NC_138041.1, forward strand.
ACATGGATATGTGCCAGGCCACTGATTCAGGCACAAAGAAAATGTGTGTGTATGTATTTCTTATACATGCACACACAAATGGAATAATATGTATACACAGAACCCAAGAGTATATATATATATATATGTAAATATATACACACACACATGTACAGAGAATGTACAATGTCTGGTAATGCGGGAATAACCTTTTGGAAGGGAGGAGGGGCTATTCCTAAATCCCTTAGTGGAATGTACACATGACCTCAACTTGCAAGCAGTGGCAAGAGATGGTGTTCCAAAACTGTGAACGTGTCGGTCAAGGAAAGGCTACGTGAAGTGGCACAAATTCAATATGGTCTAACAACAACAAAATAACCTCGTCAGCTGTGAGCAAATCCTATCTGATCTGTGCAAATGGTTCTGTGATGAGTAAGACAAATTTTTTTGTGGGCAGCAAGTCTACAAAAATGTGGTCTGTGTATGTCACTTAAAAAAAAACACAGCCAAGGGAATTTCGACCAGTGATATAAATATGTATATTTTTAAAAAGATCAGGGTAAATATTGGTTAAAGCACAAAGAACCTTAGACCTACCCTGCACAATGTTTTTCCTACATGGAGATAATCTGAGTGTAGGGAGAAGCATGTATACCATGATGTAAGAAGCAACACAAGCACAAGCCAAGCAGTCGTCACACACAGACTGGCTTTCTGATTTATATGCTTGTGGTAAACTAAACTTTCTCCCTGCACATGGACTCCACAGAGATTATCTTTGCATAGGTAAAAACTATGTATGAGGCCACCCCCAAGATAAGAAAAGCAGTGGCTGGAAGCGACAGGGACGAAGGAGAGGGAAGCTGTGCAGGTAAAATTAACACTGCCAGTGTCCAATAAAACAATAAATGCTGCTTCATCTATCACTGGGTTTGTTGGGCAAAACATGCTCTATTTTCCAGTTATTATTTGATTGAAAATTAGGATGATTGTGTAAGAGTGAGTTACTGACTTGGCCTAAATGAACCGATGGCAGGAGAGATGCTTTCGTGTTAAGATTGACAGTCAGTTACACTGCAGAACAGTCACTGGCAGAAACTCCATCTGGGTCAACAGGCTGACACTGGGTGCAATCCCAGCCAAGTCTCACCTCTCCGCAAGCTATTTGGCCCAACGCTGCACAATCAGCCCCCAGTCAGGCTTGTGGGGGCGTCCCTTTCCTTGTCAGAGTGAGCCTTCTGTCACTGGGAAAGATTTAAAGGTTTCACTACTGTGAACTGTAGCTCTTGTGACAGAGCCAGGGTTTTAAGCGGCATTCATTGACAACCTCCAAAGTGGTAAAACTTCAGGTCTGGCTAGGACTGAAGAAGCACGTATCGCTGGCATTCTTGCAAGAATGGTCTTAGGCACATGCGGCTAAGTATATTTCAGTATAAAACCCATTAACCACTTTTCTGCTAAGAACACTCAAAGGTGGTGTATGTGAAATGATAAAACAATGCAAATCAGATGAAGTGACACAAAACAGCATGCAGGCACAAAGTACTGGTTTGGTGGTTGTTTTGTGACTAACACAACTGTGGCTCGGTTCTGGGTTATGACATTTCCCATAAGCTGATGAGCAAATTGTTTCACTGTCTATGCAGACAGATTAAGTACAATATACAGAATAGTGTCGGGGGGGGGGGGAATGCACATGACTGCATTTCTTGCCCAGTGAGAAAAGTATCCTCAGGTGGGCCTCTAGAAGGAAGAAGGCCCCTGATGCAAGCTCAAGGCAGCTTCTACTCGCTTTCTGGTGTGGGCCTAAGTTGGGTTCTCCTGACCCTGGATTTCAGAGTCCAGTTTGGGTCCATGTCCACAAAGCGGTCTTTTGGAAGGGTGGCTGTGCTGTTTTAATCTCCTGCAATCCACATGCAACTTGAGCTGAGCTAAGAGGAAGCAGCACTTGGAAAGGCAGACCATGCACGGCTCTAGAATTCCTCCTCTGCCCTGCCTTTTAACCTGGCCAATGTCCTGGCCCTTTTCTTCAGAGCAGTTTGCATGGCGGTAGATCTGTGCCAAACACCTGTGCTGGGGATTTTTGGTTTTGCAATCCTTTAGCAACCAGCAAAGCCCTGCAGGGCATGAAAATGGAGGAAGGGCAGTGTCATTCTGCAAGAACTGTAGCTCTGCTGGGGACAAGTGTTTTAGGAGTAGAGGCTTACAGGATAATGAGATGGATTCTCTCAGTAGATGTTCTTGCACAGAACCTCCACATTTTTGTGTCTTAACTAGTTTAGCAAACAACAAGCAACCGTTTCATCATCAAAACTGGATGATGTGTGGGAGACAGATGGGTGAGAAGGAAAACAAAATAGCAAATCTCACTGTAGAAACAAACTCACACAGTACAAAAACTCTGGTGCTGTGATGTTGCTGTTCCCTGGATGCTGTGTCAAAATACTCAGCTTATGAAAACACGACTCTTGTCTGTTCCTGCAGAGAAGCTGTTCCCCAGATCTGCTCCCTCGAGGGTACAGAATGAAAATGATGTGTGAAAAAAGGAGGAGAATATATATATGACGAAAAAGGAAGTCTAAAGTGTTATGATTGGGGGAGAAGCAAACACCCACAAATGGAAAAACAGAACATTGTGGGCAAGTCACCAAAAACATGTAAACTTCCTGTGAGTGTCTTGGCCTCTCTCACTGCTCCCAAAAGAGACAAATCTCACTTGAAAAGTGTTCATGTTATCTCCATGCTGGAGTGTTAACTATGCAAATAAGGGCCCTACAGTTGTGACTATATATTTATATATATATAATATATTATATATATACTTCTTCATTTTCTTTTTCTTTTTTAAAAAACCTAAGTTAATACATTCTACTGAATTACAGAACCATTTTGTTGGAACACTGTTACCTCTTGACAGTTCCATACAATGGACAAACCCATCAAAAGCTGGCATGCAACATAGAAATCCTCTTTGTACAGGAGCAGAGACCGAAAAGCAGCATATAACACTGTTTTTAACGTCCTTCCTTGCGCAAACACATCATTTGCCAAAGGTATCAAAAATATACCCTGTAGACCATATACACAGCGTTGTTTTGAAGAAACAACATATTCAAAACAGCTGCTTCCCCCACTCCCCCCCCATCTGCAGCTAATGCCAATATAGAGGAATTTGTTTCAATTACAATGCAAACCCAGCATTCCTTTCTCCAAAGGAATCATTCCTTTTCTCTTCCTGTTTTTGGCTTGTCCTCTGGCTCCTGCATCCAGAGCATTGCTGCCTGAATCTGTATTTGTTGAAAGTTCAGGTGAAGCTCCCCTCCATATATCTCTATGGGTGCAGAGAACAAACTTATTTAACTGTGAGAAACAGAAGAAACCAACACTTTCTTCCAGAGGGCTGCTCTGCTTTGTCTCCCTACACGACCAACATGCGACTCCATGGGTGAAACCCCTCGTGAAGGTAAAAAAAGAGGCAGGTTGAAGGAAGGGGCAGCTGAATGAATCCTATTTTCAAGTACTGGATTAACAGGCCACTACAGTGTGCAGAGGAAAGATGGGTCACAGAGGTGGGAACACGCAAGCAGCACACGCCACCTTCTCCCAATGGGCCCCCCGTTCCCCCTCTCTCATTTGGGCTGAAGGACAGAATTGGAATCCCCTGAGTGTTAGTAGCCGAGATTCAGCGACTGGTTACAGTCCCTTGGGGGAGCTTTCAGGGCTCCCCACTGCTGCCCCCCATTAGCTTGGTTTAATTTCTTGCTGCAATGGCTCAAGGTATCAGCACCAAATTGGGAGAGAGGATTGGGATGGGTTCCATTTGCTTGGTTTGTTTTTTTTAAGGCTTTAAAACTGAAGAGATTTTTTTTCCAACTCCCTTCCAGATGTGACAAATAATATCAGCTGACTGGGACAGTGCTGCTCCTGCGCCTGGCCTAGGACAGCCGCACTCTGCGACATCCAGCCACAATCCCCAAGCCCTTGGGCTAACTCAACAGCCAACCTATCAATATCTGTCCATTTGTTGCTGGGCTTTTTCTCCGTCTCGCTTCCTCTTCTCCCTCCTCATTCACTGTCCGAGAGGGTCTCGTACTGCGAGACGAGCAGCGGCTTGGGCTCCTCCTCCCAGCCGTGGTGCTGGCTGTTGGAGTTGCCCTGCGGAACGGAGGCAGGCGGTGGTGGGGCAGCTGCCACCAGACCCGTGGGAAGCCTCATTGTCAGCGGGTTGTATGGAAATGGCGTTGAACCTGCGTTGAGACAGGAGGACAAGGCAAGGTCAAAGAGCTGGCCAACCACTGGCCCAGAAGGTCTCAAATTCTTTGTTCCCAAGGAAGCAGCCTCCCTCTTTTCTTTCTTGCACACTTTCCCAAAAATGTGGCACTGATCCTAGCATTTATTACTCTACTGCCTCTAGAAGGCACTTTATTAATTTAATAGATTTCCGGCTTGCTTCTAAGGGTTAAAACTCCCACAAAGAGGATTACAACATATTTTTAAAAGCAGAGTAAATAATCAAACCATTACCCCCCCCCCCAAATATGACCCACTGAGAAAGAGAGGGAGGGAGGGAGGGAGAGCCTCAGTACAGGCTCTTTAGAAGAGTGTTGGATTTTCTTGCTGGGAGCAGAGGTGACCAGGTTTCATTCCCATCCTGGGGATACTAGACCTCAGCCTGCACTGCATGTGAATGGAGAGGAGAGGAGAGCAGGCAGTATATGAGTTGTGTCATGCATGCAAAGTATTGCTATAAGAATTGGTCCCCAATGCTGCAACCATGAGGTGTATATTGGAGAAGATAGCTATGACTGGCTTTTTCTGCCATATAACTGGGAAGCAGGTGCTGGGCAGTTTAACCAGAGATTCCCAAGTGCCAGCAGCATCTAAACTGGGACAATGAGAAAGCTCTCGTGAGATGAGGTACCATGACTAGAGTAAGCTGAACTGAAGGATGGTTTGAGGAGGAAAACTGCTGCAGCGTGGCCTAGCTAAGCCTGTCTGCATTGCATGGCAGGGGACTGATGGGCTGGCTAAACCACAGCAGGGTGACCTGTCACCTTCACTATTCATTTCTGTGGACACTTTTGAAGTGTTAGAACAATCAGAAAGCGATCACTTTTCAATATCAGCGTCCCTGTGTCCTCTAATAGAACGCATGGCTACAACTGAATCTGCAAGTGTGAGTGGATAAATACGGGGCGTGTAAAACTGAAATCGTCTCAGATTGAGCGGCGCTATCCGAGATACACTCTATAGCAACTGTCGGACGAGTTTGTGTCAATTTTTTATGACCAGGTCTTCAAATCCTGCTGATGTCTTCTAGCAAATTGTAACAGAACTCAGACCCCATTTGATAACTTCTGCAATCACTAACTACAAATAATCAACATACCTTGGTTGGTTTGGTGGTCAAGGCAAAGCAGCTAAGAAAGTTCTGGCTAAGACAATTAGGATTTCTTGTACGAATCCATCAGAGGAATTCACTTGTATTGCTGACTCTGGCTCCCTGAAATTCATTTCCTCACATCTTTGTACTTGCTAACACCAACCAAGTGCTTCCTGACTGTTTCCAGCCAATAGATGCAGCCAACAGGGCACAGACTCCTTCCCTTGTTACCTGCAGATGACGGCCTGTCCTCCCAGACGCGGTTGGTGAGAGGTGTCCTTCTGTTACAGTCTCCCTCTGAATGAACAGATGACACAGATGGTGGCCTCTCAGAGGAGGACAGGCCTGGTCCTGGCGACTTGGCCTTGCGGCTGTTGGCTCTGGCAGCAATCTTTGGCTTCCCTCCTCCTGACAAAAGAAGAACCATTCAAACAACCAAATGGTGGCCAGGTGTTCTCACATGACTAGGGAGGGCTTGATGCCCTAAAAGGGGCTCTTTAATGACAGGAAGAGGAAAACAATGCTGAGCAGATAGCAGGGCAGATTTAGAAAGCTGGGAGACACAGGTATTAAATCCTTCCCACTCAAAAACTGGCCGCGAATTCAGTATGTGGCCAATGGGGGCAAACTGCTACTAGATTCAGGTTCCCATCATGCAAAATGAAAACTCCTCCCTCCTCCCCCAGCACATCATAGGGTGTGTCCCTTCCTTTTGGCATCTAATAGATAGATGTCAGGGATTCATGGAAAGAGATCCCTCTTTAAGGCTGTGGGCGCTTGGCCTTGGTGCCCTTTTGGGGACAGGGAACAACTAGGACAAGATCTCCAAGATCTAACGCACACCTTAGTGCAAGTGTGAGTTATCTGCACTATGGTGCTTTTAATGGGACACATCCTCTGGTGCACACCCAAACAGGCACCTTGCACGGGCATGTGCTACCAAATGCACATTCTGTGGAAAGCCAACATGGTGCAAACAGGCAGCACTTGCAACTTGGATGTGCAGCTCCTGGTCTGGCATATAATACATCCGGAAAAGGCTGCTTTCACATGCACAAATGGTTTGTTCAGCACAGCAAGGCAAACTATGGCTTGCCCCAATTGCAAAGATGTGTGGGCTCCGAGAGAGGAGTCTGCAACAGCTTTGTTGCTTGATGGTCCTTCTTACTGTTACTCTTGCATTGTGTCAAGGTTTGACTTAGCTGTCTGCCTGAACTGGAGCTTGTGATTAAGCCCTCTCCTCACTAACCATGAGTTGGAGCCAAGGTTTGTTCATGGTTTCAGCTTCTGGTTAGTGAGGAGAGTGTTTAACCACAGGCCCCTGGCTCAGATGATATGCTGAACTGAACTGTGGCTTAGCTCAGCATGGCAGTAAAAAGGATTGGGAAGGAGCAAAGTGGCTGCCAGCTGCTCCCTTGGCACCCACATGCTGTGCGGTCCCAGTAAGCCATAGTCTGACTTGCTGTGCTGCGAGATCTCTGTTGCTGTACTAGGTGAGGCAACGTGGGTGGTGGGAAGAGGAAACCTTTCCTTCTCTGTTTTTCTGAGGGTGGGACATAACAAACAAAAGGCAGGAGCAAACAGACAAACCATGGACACACTTTTCGCAAGTCTGCATTTGTAAATGTGTATATTGACAACATGATGTTAAGAAAACAGCTGAACATAAACACCTAGTTCTCCCTTAGCCATACAAATGTACTTTGTTCACACCCTTCCTTTGCACCCTCCCTTCACATATCCTGGCCCTTCCCAGCAAGCCTGGAAGAGGAGTTGGGGGATTTCCTGCTTTTCCTCCATGACCCCAGCATCTTCAACGCCCCCAGCCTTTCTGACAATTGCACCCCTCCCCATCAAAAAAAGAAAGGACAGCACCAATGGTCAGTGTTTCAGAGGAAGCAAAATGGCACTTCCAGCCTAACAAATTAAAGTGCCCCTTATCAAGCCAGGAACTGAGATTAATCGGTGTAATTAAAAATGGGAACAGAAAGTAAATGCCCAAAAGCTTAAAGAGAAAGGATCTGGGGTGGGGGTGAGACACGAAAACCACTGAAAAGACAAAGAGAGAGGGGTTAACAGCACAAAGAGAGGGTTTAATAACACAGCGAAAAGGGCAACAAAGGGGGGAGGGCTGCAGACCTGGCAAGGAGGAGTGCATGTCGTCAATCCGTCCGTCAGCAGTGGTTACAGGCATAGCAGCGGGCAAGCTTGCACTGGCATTCAGAGGGTTAAAAGCATTGGCACTGAGAGGAGAGCGCTCGTCCCACTGCTCGTCATATTTACCCATTAGGGCCTTCCTAATAATTGCCTCCAACCCCATGTTGGTACTGGAGTTTTCTTGGACCGACTGGCTCCTACAACTGATTAACCCTGGGAGGTGTGGAAGGAGGGGGAAGGAGAAAGGAGGGAGGGGGAGAAATTGGGTTGGGGGAAATGGGAAACCAAATAAGAAATTGGGTTGGGTGGGAAGAGGAGGAGGAGGAAAGGCGACAAGGGAGAAGGGAAGAAACAAACAGTCAGCACATTCTTGCAAAGCAACAAACTCTGTCCGGCTGTCTTCTTGGTTCCCCCAAACCCCCTGGCACAGCCAGCTCCTCGCCTGCCCCCAAGGAGATTGCAGGGACACCAAAAAGGAAGCAGAAACTACTCACAGATTTTTGTTTCTGGAATGCCACACACACACATACACACAGAGAGACTAAAGGACTGAGGGCTGTGTGTACCAGTTTCACATCCAGTGGGGAAACCTTGGGTTGTCTTCCAACTAAATTCTACTTAAGACTGGACCCACTGAAATTAATGGACCTAAATTAGTCATATCCATTAGTTTCAACAGATTGAATCCAATCCCTTCAAACACAGAGCAGTCCCAAGGAGGAAGGAATGCTTCCCCTGGTACCTGCCCAGCAGCATGAGCTGAAGAAACATTAACACGTGTGCTTATGCAAATCACCAGGGAAGAGGGCATTTAACTGAGGCCATGACATGACAGGCTCTGTTTGCTCGAAGTGGAGGAATTTCAGTTGTGTAACATCACTGCTTCTGGACGCGCTTAAACACAGCACTGAGAAGCAGAAAGAGCAGCGCTAACCACGTTCTCTCACAGCACAAGTGATGTTCATATGGGAGAAAATGCTCTGAGAGCAAATCGCTACAGACCTGCAAAAGAATTATGTTCTCCCAGGGAGAGCATGCGGGCTGAGAACATTTCAGGCTGCATTCCTGAGCATACATGCTTGGAAATAAGCCTTGCTGAAAGGGGTGGGATGTTGTAACTTCCAGATGTCACCAAAAACACTTTTTTGCAGTTGAGTGTCAGTGAGATGCTGGATGGCCGCAGACAACCATATTACATAGACCTCCACTCCAGATGTGCAGGCAAGTTCACCTTCCTACTTTGGCAGGTTGGCATGAACAACCAGGAAAGCTGATCTCCCTGGGGTGGGGTGGGCATCACTATGCCAGTCTTCCTTCAAAAAATAATCTTGATCCAAATGAAAGGGATGGAAATTTGAATAGAAGGAATATAAGGAGTGGCTGGGGAAACTCAGCCAGATGGGCGGGGTATAAATAATATCTATCTATCTATCTATCTATCTATCTATCTATCTATCTATCATCTAAAGATATAGATATTTCAAGTCAGATTTTTGTCAATTCCCTTTTCTCAAAGGATCCCCCTTGCCAACATCCTTTTTTAAAATCAGTGCTTTTATTCATTCATTCATTCATTCATTCTCTCTCTCTCTCTCACATACACACACATCTTAATTTTAATGTTTGGAATGTTATTATGTTTTACGTGTGCTAGTCTGATTGGTGGGGTATAAATAATAAAATTATTATTATTCCTCTAAATTTATCCTTTCTAACCAAAAAGCAAACTTTGTCACTAGAAAAAGGAGGATGCCAAACAGAAGGAAGGAGGCAGGTGATGCCCAACTTCTACGCCTCACAGGAGAAACTGCTGATATATAATCTGGAAGTGGATTATTGTCATCTTTTCCATCCTTAGTATACATCGGAATCATTGGGCTGTATCCAACTAAGTTATACGTCATGCTCATGAGTTTCAGTGGGTCTAAGTGTCAGGAGGGCATATACTGGATACAACCCATTCCTTCTACTGTGCTGCTTGGATTTCCCAAAATCCAAACTCTGCCACCCAATCTGCATCCTTCCAGCTTGATTCCACTTTCTGATGGTGGAGGCTGTGAGGACAAAAGGACTTCTATATGGGAGACAGGCTGAATAAACATGTGTGTGTGTGTGTTGGTATTGCGATTGTGAGTCATTAGAAGCCATGCAGTTAAGGTGCGGCAATGCACAAAGACCAGAGGCGGCATTGTGGGTCAGTGGCTTGCTAACCATTCCCAGGGCAAGAGGAGCCAAAATAAATAAAACAAAACTTTTAAGAGAGACTGAGTGATATGGAAGAGAAAGAATGTTCTTTGTAGAAACATAAAACATTAAATTAAATCCAGCCTATGATTTGCTCCCAACTCTGCCTTCCTGGGTTGACTTCCCCATTTCCACACAGGTGCCTTAATGGGAGTTCTTTGACAACCAGCCTCATACAAAATGGCAAATGATGCTCCCTCCACCACTACTTCCACATGACTCTCTTCTGCTGTCTTGTACAGCTGTTCAGGAACATGGCTGAGTTATCAGGAGTCTGACACTTTGCCCAATGAGACTGCATGGCGACATTTGCAATGCTTAAATTATCTGAAGGCATTTGTGATCTGCAGAGTCCTGTGTGGTATGGGAGTGTCAGACGCCGGATGGAGAGGAAGCACAGCTGTACCTGTTCCAGTAATGGCCGGCATGTTGAAGATCTCTGTTCCAGGCTGCCCGACATCTGGAGGAGGGGGGAAAGAGAGAACCCCAAGCACAAGTCACATTCCCAGGTAGGCTAATTATAGACTCTTGTAAACTCCCAATCATTCCAACAGGAGGAGTTGCATAAAAGCCCAATACTTTTTTATCTTGGAGAGCAAAGATGGAATTGGGTTTGTTGTCCTTGAAAGTACAGAACACCTTGCCTAATACAAGGCACTACCCATTTTTCTTCATTTCCCACCTCTATGGGGGGAAACGCAAGCAAGGGGCTGCAGAACTCGCTGCCACTCCTTGAAGAAGCCATGATGATGCAGTTGGGATACTGGAGATATTAAGAGGAACATCGCTTAACTCTCTTGTCCAACACAATTGTTCTAAGAGTGGCTCGAATAAAATTGAAAGTGACTACTTAGCATTTTAGGATACATTAAAATACAGATCAATTTGTAGTTAATGAGCAGATGGGAAGCATTTCTAATACAAATTGTCCACTGTCACAGGGACTCCAGGAAGGGCTGAGCTCTTTAGAGGTTTGAAAGCAGCCACCTGGCTGAGTCAGAGGCCCCATCGGAAGCAGAGTCACATGACTTTCAACAGTCAAGACTCCTCCCAATGAATCCCAAGAACTGTAGTTTGCCCAGGGTGCCTAGAGATGTTGGGAAACCCTTGTCGCCCTCACAGAGTTGCAATTTCCAGAATGAATCAATCCCTGTGGAGTCCTGTGAGGGCAATAGGGGTTGCCTAACAACTGTCAGCACCCTTAACAAACTACAGTTCCCAGGATGCTTTGAGGGAAGTTGTAACTGTCTAAGGTGTGGCTGGGCCAGATTCAGGCAGGACTGACAGCACTCATTAGTTTATGACATTCTTAGCAAATGAAACCAGGGCTCCTTTATACTGCCACTTAATGTGGATACTAAGCTTCCCGTGACTCCATTGTGCCGTTCTCCCAATCACTGCCTTCTCACACTTTCCTCTCCCTCAGTTTGGATTTTCTCATGCCAGGGATTCTCCGAAACAAAGAGGGGATGGGGAAATCTGGACTGGGGGAAGGGAAAGTGTGGGAAGGCAGTGATTGGGAGGGTGGGTTATATTAACAACAGGGAATTAATGGGTGTATAAGAAGCTTACTATCCACATTAAACAACAGGATGGATGAGCCCTGAGTTCATAAGGGAGCAGGTGGCACTGTGGTCTAAACCACTGAACCTCTTGGGCTTGCTGATCAGAAGGTTGGCGGTTCGAATCTGTGTGACGGGGTGAGCTCCCATGGCTTTGTTCCAGCTTCTGCCAACCTAGCAGTTTGAAAGCATGCCAGTTCTCCCTTGGCCTGAAAGCGAGATGAGCACCGCACTTCATAGTCGCCTTTGACTGGGTTTAACCATCCAGGGGTCCTTTACCTTTAATTAAGGCCACCCTTTTCTTCCGATCTGTTAACTGTTTTACCTGATTTTATTTTTACATTGTCATCATCATCATCAATCTTTATTACGGTCCAGAGACCCAACGAAACATTACAAATTAATACAGAGTTCATACAGTCTACCTCCAGGTTAATCAAGCACTTTGTTTGGAATATAGGGCTCGTTTGTTCTTGCAACCACCGATAAAAACTTTGCCACTGCCAACGTTCTAGCTTTTGTCCGGTCTTCCAGTAGGAACCTATATATATATTGTTGCTATCTACTTTGCGACCTTGTAGTGAAGGGTGGGCAAGAGATGTTGTTGTTCGTCAATTAATTTATTTGATTATATTTGAATAAACCTGCCTTTGTAATGAAGTAATTACCTTTTAATATTTTGATGCATGTGCCATGGCATTCACTGTTCACTCTCACACTCAAATATCCCTTCTAAAAATGACACTTGCAATATTCAACTTTTACATGTACATGCATAAAAATAATAAAAATAAGCAGACCAATTCGTCAGGGAAACTCTTTGGGTGAATCAGAATAGTTTAGCTGATTAAGTTTGATTAACTGACTGAACATTGCAGCCCCAACTGTAACCATCACTTCATTGCTCCTGCCCTGTTCCCACAGATAACAGGAATAAAATCCCAGCCCAGAGAAGTCCTTACTGTACTCTGCCTCGCTCCTGCTGTTCGTGCTCAGTTTCTTGATTATCTCTTGCTTCTTGGACTTCACCATAGCAGAATTGCTCTCTGTCAGTTTGCTGAAGAAGGCTGGTGGTTGCACGTTGTTTCCTGGAGATTTGGAGCCCATCCTGCACAATTGAAAGCCCATCAAACTGATTTTGTTGGAATCCTGATACCATCATGTTCGGCCTAGAGAGCCCTGATCACAAAATGTATCCCAGGATTTATCTCTAAAATAACAAGTGGCCCAACCTCCTAATCCACTAGCAGTTTCACGCTAAAAGTAATACATGCTCCTGGAAGGGGGTGATCTATCTGTTGAATAATTGTAGGAATGATGTTGTGGAGAATGTGGCAAGATTTTTGAGTGACATCATGAAATTACATCACCACAGGTCCTAGGAGCCACTTTTGCATCTCACAACGTCTGAACAGTTTTATCCTAAAGTACCTCCAACTATGTTTTGTCACCTGTGCTGTGTTCTGATCCATGTATATGACGTACTCTTACTACGCCAATAAGGGAGTTTGACTGATTGTTCCTGGAAGGGTCATGAGTGCCCTCCAAGGGCTGCTCCACACTTTCTCCAGCCTGCTGCTTTCCTCCTATGGAAAATGGCAATTCGGGTTTGCTCCGATTTTAAGCTTAAGAATGTGTTTTTAATGAGCGGGGCAAAGGGAAAACCACTCGGACCTAGGCCTAGAAACCGTGGGTCAAGCAGAAAACTGCTGCCCCCCATGCTTTCTAGGCATGGGACAAGCGGAGGTGTGGATGAGCCCTAACACAAACACACGTGCACACCTACCTAGCTCACTTATACACTGTTCCACATGCACGGTGCACAATGCACACAGCTGGACTAGGTGAGCCCACAGGCTGCCCCGTTAGCAGGGACAGAGCTCAGTAGAAGAGCACCTGCTTTGCAGGGAGAATGCCCCCAGCTCAATCCCCAGCATCCCCAGGTAGGGCTGGGAAAGACTCCTGGGCTGAAACCCCGGACAGCTGCTGCCAGTCAGTGTAGACAATACTGAGCTAGATGGACCCAATGGTCTTACTCCATGTAAGGTAGTTTCCTATGCTTCCCACAACCATGCCTAAGTATGCCACTGATCTAAAGAGATCCCATCTGTTTTCCCTAATCAATGCTGGATGCATTGAATGATTGGTTTCTGAAAGAGCTACGTGGCTTTAGAAGATGGTTTTAACCAAGCTGGGATGTCCAGCATTCAATGCACAATTGAAAAGCCTGATTGCCCAACCACAGAGCTAGTGTTGCCCAGCGGGGAATACAAAATGGGTGGAGTGGGGAGGCGGGATCAACCTCAGAAACTCCCGCTGGACAGCCCAGCTGCTGCCTCCATTACCTCTGCTCCAGCTGTTCCCCTTCTCGATACAGGATGGGATATGTGGCATTTCGCACGTGATCGGCTTCTCCCACCCCATCTGGTGGAGAGACGGGCTCTATGCAGTTGTTCGGAGCAGGTGTTCTGATCTGCTCGGGAGACCTGAGGAAGCAAGCAGCAGGACTGTGTGAACCACACGGCTCTCTTTTCCTTCTGACACAGAAGAGCTGGTGTAGGTAAAGGGGTGGGGTAGAAAAACCCCAATTTTTAGAGTGGGCAGAAAAGTGACAGAATTGCACTGGAAGAAATGGACAGTCGCTATGGGGAAGGCTGGGACAAAACAACACCACCCCACTCCTGCAAGGTTTTAAACAGTCTGGGCTTTCCTCTCCATATCCTATTGTGATTCCCTTACGTTGAAACGGGACACTACTATACAGTATGAGTGTGATTGTGGTGATTGGTGCTCTCAATCAAAACTTGCAAAATGATTTCTGGGGAGAGAAGGGGGAAAGAAAGAATAATGCCAGTTCCAATTACTGCTAGTCTAAAACAGACAAGAGCTTCTATTGCATCAGAATATAACCTGTAGCTCCAAGTTCTGCAACTGCTGGGCCTTTTGAATGAGGTGCTCCCTAATCGCTGGCTGGTGCCGCTCACTGGAGCAACACTCAGAGGGCATTCTCCAGTCCGTGACATCTGTGCACGGAGTTCGTAAGAGGAAGGCGTGCAGATGGCATTCTCAGTTGTTGCTCCACATCTGTGGAACTCCCTTACTGTTGAGATTCGGTACAAGAGGAAGGGCTGCAGCTTTGCACGCAGGCGTCCCAGGTCCACTCCCCGACACCTCCAGAGGACTGCCTGAAATCTCGGAGAGCCACTGACAGTCAAGTATTCTTCACAGACTCCACATTAGCAGCTTACTGTGCTCCTATGAAACTTGCCGTGGGGGGTGTATGGAAGGCAAGGAGGATGATTCAGCTCCAAGGATCCCAATAAAGTCCCTTCTCTATCATTCACAGATTGGGAGGGGGCCTGGTTCTAAGGTTGAGTGCTGGACTGCGATTTGCAGAGCTAGAATCCAGCAGACAGGAACTGCATCCAGCTTCCTTTGCTCCTGGGGTAGGAGCAGGTGAGGAGATGTGTGGCAGCTCATGGATATTGCCTCTCCCAAGGTCCCCCGTTTCACTGACGATACCTGTGCTCCTTTGGGTTTGGATTCTATATCTGCCTGAGCTTTGGACACAATCTCCCTAATCTTGAACCCCATTTGCTTCAGTGGAACCCTGTGCCTTCCCCTCTCGCCCCAGCAAAGGGACTTCCAACTCCGTAACTTTGGCTGGAACACACCAGTAGTATCAGAATAGGGCGAGACAGAAATGCAAGCAGCAGGCAATCAATGGCAAAGAGACAGGGACGAAGTGGGCTCACCTCTTGCTTTCTTCACTTTCGGGGGAGATTCTTGAAGCAGGGATGTGCTCCATTTGCTGCTGCTGCTGCTGCATGTAAGCCTCACTAGGAGTTCGCCGAAGATCCAGCACAGACCCTGGGAAGGGGTACATAGGGGTCTGGATGTGGGAGTTCAGCTGCTGGGGATGATGGCGCGTATAGTCTTGGGTGATAACCTCCTGCAAGAAGAGAAAACAGCTCTGCTTTTGTCTTCAGATCATTCCTTGTGCGCTCCAAGCAGCCTGCTATGAGGGAGGCTGAGGATGCAGGGGGCATGCGAGTGCTCCCGCTCCAAGGCGCTGTGTGAGCACCAATTGTGCGGGTGGTGTGCTGCATTCTGGCCCATGCAGGTGCTGGAAGGGGATCTATGCACTTCCTCCTCTCTCTTTTCTGGAGGCGGGAACTCAAAGGGCTGCAGGGTTGCAGAGCCAGAAGAGATTCCTCACCAAAAATGTAGTAGGGAAAACCAGATCTCTTATTTGGATCACTCTCAGGCAGTCCTTTCCAAACTTGCACTTTCCTCAATGAGAGCCTGTCTGCCCACTGCGGAACAATGTCTGGACTTTGGAGTGTGCTCCAGGGTAGGGTTTATCAACTTGAGGTCTAGGGGCCAAATGTGGCCCTCCAATCCTCTATCTGGCCCTCAGGACTTTCCCCAGATTGCACACACCTCGGCCACACCCCTCAAATCACATTTGTCTGGCTGGGATGCATCACGGGAGGCTGCCCAGAAAGGAATGAAAGAGATTCCTACCCCTGGTTCTAAGGTTGAATGCTCTTGTGCCCACTTGGGCCTTGGCACTGCCCTGTGTGGACTGAGAGGGCACAGCAGAACAGAGCTGGTTCCCTGCTTATAGCTGTGCGTGGCAGGCAAAGATCAGCTGCAATGGTGGGCAAGGCTGGCTGTCAAGGAAACTTGCCTGCCATTCCAGAGCTGCTCGCCAAGGAACCCCTGAGCAACTTCCAGGGAGCTCCAGGGCTCACCAAAACACACAGGAGGACATTTTCAATTCACAAGCAAAGACACTGGCAGCACCCACACTTTTGCCTAAAATGACATCAAGCAGGCACCTTCGTTTCGGAGCCCGCTAAACATCAGGAAAAGCTTTCTGCCAGTAAGAGCTGTTTGACAGTGGTACCATCTCCCTCGGGAGGTGGCGAACTCTCCTTCCTCAGAGATTTTTAAGCAGAGGCTGATGGCCACGGATGCTTTAGCTGAGAGTCCTGCCTTGCAGGGAGTTGGGCTGGATGACCCTCAAGTCCCTTCCAGCTCTATGATTCTAAACTTCATTGTTTGGCTGACTCTACCCAGGTGCTTAGAAAGTTGAGGTAACTTCAACCTGTTTTAGTATTATAACCTTTGTATGTTTTAAAGCAGGGTTGTAATTTTTTCTCAATTTTACTGTTTTATTGTTTTGTAAACTGCTTTGAGGTTTTTCACAATCAAGTGGTGTATAAATTTTATGAAATAGTAAGTAAATAAATTCACATTTTTGCCAGTCGAGTCAGTTATTTTATGTTGTTAGCTGGTCCTACATAACGCTCTACAACTGCAGGGCAGTTAATACTCTGAATGAAAATGTTTTATCTGGACGAGTCAGCCATGCCACAACCTCCAAGTCATTTATTCTGAGCTTAAAAGCAGAGACAAAGTCTGCTCCATGGATGAGTCTTGGAAGGGGCTGCACGGATCATTCCTTCCAATAGAAAATGACTGTGCTTACAGGAGCTCTGCTTAAACCTAGCCTGGGATCGCGAGGCTTTGTGTGCTATGGACACTTTCCAAACAAGCACGGCTTTAGCACTCCCCATCCAAGCCTGTGCAACATCCATTGGGAAGCTAAGTGACTAATGCTAATTACATTGATATGCTGAGCCAACGTGACGACCCGCTGGTGGCCTTTGGCGCTCTGTGACCCTTGGAATGGCTGGCTCGGAGACTGCCGATCTTCAGGGAGCTGGTGGAGCTGCTGTATTTGTGAGATTTCTGCTGCGGAAGGCTTAAGAGAACCTATGAGGAAAGAGAAAGGTGGGCAGAGCAGCCCAAGAGGAGTTAAGACACCTGAAATTCATCTTGGTCAGATGCTTGCTGCTTCTTTTAAAATTCACATAGGCCATCCATTTCCAGTGCTCTCACCTTTCCTTTAAGTCAAGAAAAATAATCCCTTACGTATAAAGCGAGCAAAGGCAGACAGGCAAAAACCGAACGACAAGAGCCAGTGATGACATGTCAAACATTTTAGAGGTGACAATTTGATCTGAAGATTGCAAGCAGTAGTAAAATCAATGCCACGTGCTGACTAGCAGAGATAGCCAACATGGTGCCCTTCAAATGGTGTGGACTCCGAATCTCATCAGCCAACATGTCTGCTGGTCAGGAGTGCTGAGAATTGTAGTCCAGAGCACCTGGAGAATGTCAGGTTGGCTTGTTCCTGCTATTGGTTGTGCTTTTGGGCAAAGAGGTGATGCAACCAATGTTCACTAGGTGTATGGTGGCCCTTTCCAAGAAGTTCCCTCACCTGGCTGCTTCAGCCGCGGGTCATGCTCCGCCCCGCGCCCTTTCTCAGCCTCCTGGGATGGCTTTGCCCCTTTCTCATGGAGCGTGCTGGGTGAGCTCACGGGACTTATTGCTTCTATGCCATCAGGGCTGTAGCTTCCATGGAAACCTGGAAGGCATGAAAGAGAGCAAAGGGTCTTTTAAAATGGCAACAACACTCTTTCCTTCTAAGCACTAATGCAGCAGCTGCAAAAGATTCACGCTGTATTTAACAGAGGGATGGACAAAAGAAACCCTTAAAAGACTTTCCTGACAGCCATAAAAGCCTACAACTGGTTTCCATCCCTGCTCGGCACCTGGTGATTCAAAAGCAATTTGTCTCTGTGTTCTAAACTTGGTGGCACTTACTGATGGGGAAGGAAGGTGAGGAAAGGGGCACAGGGGGCAAATGCGCCTGCTTCTTAGTGCTTCTTACCTGAACAGAAAGCCAGAGGCTGACACACCAGGAAGCCAAACTAAGTAGAGAAGCTGTAGGTATAACGTGTGGCTGCTCTCAAAGCAAAATGCAACTTAAAGAGAGATAATAATCAAATCTCACAGAATCTAGTTGGAAGCAGGGAGCCTGGAGGTCACCCAATCCAACCCCCTGCAATGCAAGTGAATTTTCTGTCACCTGTGGAAGCATCTGCATCCTTACATCTCAAAGTGCTTTACTCCCTAGATCTTCCTACTTACAGCTTTGGCTTTCCATCAGATTTAGTTGGTGTGCCAAGCTGTGCCCATATATAAAGAAACTGGACCTGGCTGCTGCCATTCATGCCCTAGCTACACCCAAGCCAGATTGTTACAGAAGTTTTTACTTGGAGCTGCAATTGAGAAGTGCCTGGGAGCTTCAGCTGGTTCATAACACAGCAGCCAGAGTGATGCCTGGCATGAGCTGGTATGATCATATTACCCCAGTGGTACTTTCCGCTCAAAAGCTTGGCAAATCACTTCTAGCCTCACTGATGTGGTCCAAAGGAAAGCAGAGCTATACATTTGGCACTAACTTGGCTGCAGGAGTTGCCGGGAAAAGGCAGACAAAGCGCCATCCTTAGGGATTCCACTCCAGATTTGTGTAAGGTTAACTCCTTAGCCTTTTCTTCTCTCAGAGGAGGTTTAGGATCAGTTTTCCTTCTCCTAGGTGGGCTACCTGTTTGGCATAGAGGCTAACCTTTCAGAGGCAGGGAGCAGGACGGTTGTCACAGCCCCTGGTGCCCAGCTGAATTATGCAGGCAATAACCTATGACAGGGATGGGGAACCTGTGGCCCCCTCCAGGATGTTGCCCCAGCCAGCATGACCAATGGTAACAGCTGTAGTCCCACGACACCGGGAGGCACATAGGCTCCCCATTCCTGCCCCACGACTGCCCAATGCCAAACACAAAATATACATGCTATGATCCATATATATCATACAAACACTGAAAATCATGCAACTTATTCAAAAAATGTAAATCTTTGGAATTTGGAGCAGAGAATAAATTAAAGCCCCTGAAAACAAAACTCCACCCCAAAGTATCCATGCAGCATACAGTACTGTTGCCCATTACACTCTCATTCATGTTTTCCTTCAGCCACTTCCTTTTGCCCGTCACAATCACAGCCATGTACCAGGAACTGAATGATATGCATAACAGCAGCAGCAACAAACAAAACCAAACCCAAGAAGGCATGTAGATGGGCAGGAGGAGAAAACAAATACAGGAGTAAGCCTTCATATGAGACACCACATGAAATAAAACAGGCCGTCACCACAAATGCAAAAATCAAATTTAAAAAATTGATGGGTGAGAAGGGTCTTCGGGGGAAAAAAGGTATTTGTGTGTGTTTTAAGGCCACAAACTTGGAAGAACCGCCCCGCTCCCCCTCCAATTTCTTACCATCGCTATTGGCGTCGTTACTTAGCGAGCTTCTCTCTCGCTTCCCCTTATCGCAAGAAATTTGACGCATGATAATCACATCTATGAAGCTGGCCGCTGTCATGGTGGTCTTACCGAGTGCTCGGAGCTCCTGTTCCTGTACTGAAAAGGTTTTACTCTTTTCTCTACTGGGCTGCTCACTGGCCGAAACTGCGTGCAGCGACTGCTCCAGGGGCGGGTGGTGCTGAGGGTGGCTTTTCCCCTGTCCTCTGCTATACAGGTGGGTTGGACCTGGCCCAGAGGAGGACAAAGGCCTGGGCTCCATGGCTTTAACGGGTGAAGGCGACTGTTCCAGGCCGCCCCCAGCAGGCAGCTTGGAGGAGAACAGGTTGCTGTCTGCCTGAGGCCGCTCCGCTTTGACATCCTGCGCTCTGGAGGCCTCCTTCTGCATGTGGGCAGGATCCATCATAGAGGTATAGCTGTCCAACCCACCTACGGAGCTGCGCAGTGATGATACCGAGGAGTATCCTGAGGAGCGAACTGGTGATGTGGTGGTGGCAGAGGAGGAGGTGGATCTGAAGAGCAGAAGGCAAAGTAAGAGACCTGTGGGAAGCTTTTTGGGTGGGGGCAGAGGTGGATTTAGGGCACAACTGTGGGTTCCCCGGCACAACTGGGCAAGCGCTAACTCGGCTTCAGGGAGGAGACATGAGGGCTCTGGCAGGGTCCTAGAGTCCTCCCACCTCCTTCCCAAAGCCTAGTTAGCACTTGCGCAGCTCTGGGAAGGAGATGGGAAGGCTCTAGGACCCTGCCAGAGCCTCACGTCCTCCATGTATTTATCCACCCTTTTGGAAAGCCATCTAACCAACCAGCAATCAGAACCTCTTCGGACAGCAAGGTCCAAAAACTAATTATGTACTATGGGCTGTATCTAGTGCTAGTCCTACTCAGAGTAGACACATTGACATTAATTGCCGTGAATATATCAGGCCCATCAGTTTCAGTGAGCAACACCAGCATTGGGATATAACTTTATGCAAATAAGTAATTCCCTTTTGTTCCTCTTGGACCACTTGTCCCCGACTCTTGAACCTTGAAGCCCTCCAGATGTTGTCAACCTCCAAGTCCTGTCAGCTCTGGGCAGCAAAGCCAGGATGGTGGGGAGTTACAGTCACAACAACACCTGGAGGGCCATCGGCTCCCCAGCCCTGTTCTAGTTTGAGGGGAGAGGGAGAAAAGTCTTCCATGCTCCCCACACAAATCATTTTTTTAAATGGTGGCATATTGATTATGGAATGCTCACCCCTTGAGAGGCCTTCATAACCTCCTCTCTGCTGGCTTTTAGGTGCATGTGGAAGCTTTATTTTTATTTTCTTTGCCAGACTTTGAGTGTTATTTTTCCTGCTGTTCTGAAGTTTCATTCTGACTCTGTTTCTGTAGTTTCCCTGTTCTCTTCTACAGTATTTTTTCTTGCTTTCATGTAGGATTTGCATTTTAAATGGTTCTTGTATGCCCCCCTGGGGACCCTTTTAGGCTGAAGGGTGGGCTTTGAATGTTTCAGGTATATATATGTATGCTACAAACCTCTGCCACATCCCCCAAGTGCCACCTTAGCCGTGACACTAAAATGTCCTCTTTGCAACATGATCTGCACCCAATGCAATTTCCTCCCTGCAAGGCCCCAATCAGCAATGTGAAATGTAAATCGACCTGTGATCCTTGGATGAAGGGCAGTACAGAAATTTAATAGATAAAATGTGCTGAGCAACCCTGCCCATGGCACGTCAGGAACCAAGAAGGTTGTTAGCGCATCTCTGACATACCGCAGAACTGAGGGGGCAAGGTTCTCCGAAGGGATCATCTTCATGTTTGTGTTATGCAACACGCTGGGGCGCTGCTGGATGTTCTCCTGGGTGCGGGGCGAGACAGGGGAGTGCTTGTGATTGTGAGAGTGTGACTGCCGACTGCTGCTTTGGTCTGTGCCTGCCACAAAACACAAAGAAACACTGTGAAAACTCTAGATGTGGAAAATCCAAAACAAATAACAGTTGAACAAGAAAGAACTTAACCAAGTCCCTGCCAGGCACCTCCACCCGCTGTCCGTCCCCCCAGGTCACTAAAGGAATGCGATCCAACCTGGTCTCCAGATGGGGGCATGCTCCACAGTGGTTGTGGCTGCTAAGACCGACTTCTTGCGCTCCTTCTCACGCTCCCGTTCACGGTCTCGTTCTTGCTCCCTTTCAGAAACTGAAGGTCCTGTCTGCTTGGTCAGGTGTGTGTGGCCTCCTATGAATCATTAAACACACAGTCTGAACATGCTCAGAAAGCAGATGTTTTGGTCTGAATATTAAAGCAGCTATTCTGCAGGCCCCCTGCCAGCAGCCAAAGAAAACTGCAGCCTGAAACATCCGAGGACACCCAGGTATAAAATGACATACTCATTTTAAAGTACTGCAATTTTAGCCCCTTAATTTTGCTTTGTGTTGTTGTTTCTTATTTTCCTCCTCTCCATGTCCCTTATGTTCTTCTAGGCTGAGAGTGCACATGTGTGTGTGTTAACTTAGGCTCTTAAAGAAGCACCTAATGAATTTCAGCAACATATCAAGAATCAGCCTACCTGGGGAGATTGGAGAGCTGCTGTGTCGGCTAGTGAAAGCCTGGGGGGCACTGTGGATGTATGTGATCCGGTCAATGGAGGCGGCAGAAGTGCCCGGGGTGGGGGGCACAAGCACAGGCAAATGTGGCACTTGAGACAGGTCAATTATTCCTGCTAAGAGAATGGAGGGGGGAGAGACGGTTAGGAGAAGTAATATGCCTTGGTACTAGAAGTGCAGTATCAAAAAAGCAATAACCTCTTGTGGCATTGTACGACACTGTAGTCTGTGCTGTGTCAGCTGTGAAAGGATGCCTTAATCTGGACAGTGGGTACCACTTTCCGACTTTCCTGTGTGCCCCATGCCTCCTGCACTTTTTAGGGAGAGCCATCTTCTGAAAGCAGCAAGTTCTGTCCCTGTCACATGGTATCACATCACCTGAAGGGCAAGGCCAGCTGCCCAAACTGCCTGCAGCTTGTTCAGAACGGCAGGCAAAGAAGTGGGCAGACAAAACACAGTGAAGAACCTCTCTCTTGTCAGTTACACTTAATGCAACTTGGCAATGCAGAACAGGGAAAACTACAGGCCTGAGGAAAGGGTTGCTGAAGAGTTCTAGGTAATGCAAAAGCTTCATCACCAGAATTACTGGTGCAGTTAAGAAGCACCATTGGATCCCCATGATCTGCATGCATCATGTGAAACATAAAAAATGTTGCAGCTGATTGATGCCTTCACCAGTTAATGTTGCCAAATCAGGCCCTTATGCCTGAAACGTGCTCCATGTTCACAAAGTCCTCCTAGTCTCAGCAACACAGAGAGCCCTATGACACCTTGAATCTAACCAGTGAATTGGGGGAGATACTTTTGCACGCTTTGTCCAGCAATGGACCAAGTCTGGCCC
This sequence comes from Podarcis pityusensis, assembly GCF_964106645.2. NCBI lineage: Eukaryota > Metazoa > Chordata > Lepidosauria > Squamata > Lacertidae > Podarcis > Podarcis pityusensis. Next base: position 39,684,249 of record NC_138041.1, read on the forward strand.
ATGGAAACTTATGCTATAAACAAACATGGTTCTCTGAAAGTGCTTCAAGGATCTCTCTTGCTTTTGCTGCAACAGACGAACACAGGCACCTGCCAGAATTTGCCACACAACCCCAAACCTATTTTCGGACCTGCTGCATAATTGAGGGCTAGCGAGGGCTCTCGCGGAGACAGGCCACGTAGCAGGTCTGCCCTCTGGGCCATTGCAGTGGCAGCCGCAGCATTGTGGTGCATCTGTTGGGAGGTGATGTAGTCGTTGATGATGGTCTGCCTGTTCTCCATGGCAGCTGTATCTGGGTAGCCGCGGATTAGGTATGGTGGGTAGAGATGGGGGTACGTAGGGCTAGGAGCGAGGTGCCTTGGCAAGTAATAAGCGGCTGCTGGACAGAACAGAGAAAAGGGACAATATTAGCTTTTTCACATGCTGTGTGTTTTCTTCAGCAGAGTTTGTCTCAAAACAAAAGCACTTGGAGGACAATTGGAGCCATCTCTGCTCTACTAGATCTCTTAAACTCTCTATTTTTGGCTTCTCACTGTAAGTTCACCACTACCACCCATGTCCAAACTCTTCTCCTCTTTACCTGAACTTTGCCACCCCCCGTTCTTGCTGCAACTATCCCAGGGTGTCTGAAACCAGAGATATTCTTCTTTACTCTGCATGTTGCTAGAATGGCCTCAAACATCTCCCAATGTTCTCTGTCCTTTTCCATTGTCTGTTAAATTGTTCTAAACTGAACAATGCATCCAGATTCTTAAGAACTAAGCCAGTCGAATCTGTACAGAGAGACTAAGCTGTGTAATTCTGGCCTAGATAACTCAGCATATTCCAGCCATGGTGATTGTTTCACTGCTGCCATTTTCTTAACCTAAGACATGTTTACCTGCTTCCAGGGGGATTCCTCTGGGAATAGCTGCTGGGTCAAAGGCCAATGGAATGTGTCCCCTGTACAAGTCCACACCACTCACTCCCCGGAGCAGGTGCTCATATGGAGAGATAGGGGGGTGGTGGTCTGCAAGGGTAGCATGAGGCGACTTGGAGCTGGCCATTTCTCTTGGCGTCGCGGTGATCTTTCTGTCCTGGGATACAGGCTTTCCAGCAGCAATGCTCCCTGTCAAAGTAAAAATGGTTTGTTACAAGAGCCTCTGTGGAAACGCCCTCGAGATCTCAAGCCATTCTGAGACAAGTACCTCCCTTTACCTGTTAGATTTGACTGTTGGCTTTTTTGGCTAAAATGTTTGTAAAAGTTGAAAATGAAAAATGAAATTATATATAAAAAAGAGACAAGCAGAAGAGGTACTGGAAGAGGTTATGGAATTCCCCCCCCCCCCCGCCCATAAAAATAAAACTACCAAGACGAGAAAACACACAAAAACAACTATTGATGTCTCCAATATCAGAAGTTGAGATTGGGGAAACAATCTCAAATACGGCAAATGGTAATGCACCAGGGCTAGACAGCTTTCACGTGGAATGGTATAAAACATATACTGATCTCCTGTCACCTAGATTATATCAGTTACATGATGAGATATTTAGAGAAGGAATCAGCTCAACATTATTCAACCATGCTTACATTTCTGTTATTCCAAAGCCTGGCAAGGATCTGATGCAATGTGCCAACTATCACCTAATTTCTTTGATAAACATTGATACGAAAATCTTAACAGCAATATTGGCAAATAGACTGCAAAGAGTAATACCAACTATTATTAAAAATGACCAAACAGGGTTTATAAAGACGAGACAAGCTGCAGATAACATCAGGCTGGTAGTGGATTTGATAAATTTAAAGAGGAACAGTGAAGATTTAGCTACTGTATACTATCTCTAGATATGGAAAAAGCTTTTGATAAGGTCCACAAACTATGTGTGGAAAAAGTACTACAAAAATTTGGTTTTCCATTAGACTTTATGAAATGGATAAACATATTATATTGCTCCCCTACATCTAGATTTAAGACAAATGGCATAATTTCTGCACCTTTCACATTATCTGGAGGTACTAGGCAAGGCTGCCCACTTTGCCTTTGCTTTTTAACATCTGTTTGGAGTCCCTGGCATGTACTATTAGACAGCATAAGGAAATCTTTGGTGTAATTCATAACTCATTTGAATACAAATTTGGTAATGTTTACAGATGATATTCTTCTGTTTATTACGAAACCTCACAGTACTATTTCAATATTAATGCAAAATATAGATTTTTTGGCAGTATCTCTGGATATACTATAAACTGGTCCAAATCGGAGTTGATGTTAATAGGAAATAACTTTTTGGTTCAACCGTTTAAACAATACCAATTTCATATTTGCAAAGACAACAGTAAATATCTAGGCATATTAATACCACAACTTATCTAAATGAGCATAATTAAACATCAACAAAATATATCATGAGGTATCAATAAGACATCGACAGATGAGAGTCATTGAACCTGACTCTATGGGGAAAAGTCAATGCTCTTAAAATGAACATAATACCTAGACTACTTTATGTCTTAAGAAAAATTCCAATTCACACGACAAACAAGTACTTTCACAAAATTAAATCTTTTATTAGAAAATGCCTTTGGGGCTCTTCAGTTCCAAGAATAACTATGCAAAAAATGCAAATACTGATAAAAGATGGAGGAATTGGGATCCCAGACTTAGAATTGTATCAACAAGGATATTTACTGTCAGGTACACTATTCTGGAGACCCACAACTGAAAACAACTGTCCAAAATGGGCTGCTTTGGAATATGTAGCACCTCTAGAGAGATGCAGCACTTCTAGAGAAACGGCGTTTCCGTGCGCTGCTCTGGTTCGCCAGAAGCGGCTTAGTCCTGCTGGCCACGTGACCCGGAAGCTGTACGCCGGCTCCCTCGGCCAGTAAAGCGAGATGAGCGTCGCAACCCCAGAGTTGGTCACGACTGGACCTAATGATCAGGGGTCCCTTTACCTTTACCTAGAGACATGGGCAGCACTCGGGTCTAAATACATTAATACTTAAGATGCTACTGAAATAGTAACATCAGTTCGAACGATATGGCACCATATGTCCCCAAATTACAAATTTGATTTTTTCTCCCACGACAAAATGACTTTGTGGGGAAACACGTCTTTAAAAATCGGGAAAGAAATGATCGTATGGAAGAGGTGGATGAATTTGGGTATACGTTTTAATGGACATGTACACTGGTAAAGGCTTTCTGGGAAATGATATATAATGAACTAAAGAAAATGTTTAAAAATACATTTGTTAAAAAACCAGAAGGCTTTTTCCTAGGTATAATAGGTGAAGAGTTACCAAGTGAAGATAAAAGACTTATGCAACGACAGCAGTGAGAATGCTACTAGCCCAGAAATGGAAGGAAGGTGAAGTACCAACAAAAGAAGAATGGCAGATGAAACTGATGGAATTTGTGGAGATGGCGAAACTGACGGGGAAGATCCGAAACCAGGAAGATCAAGTATTTTCTAAAGATTGAAGCAAATCTGTAATTTATTTAAAGGACCACTGTAAACAGTTAAAATCACTGGCAGGGTTGTAATGAAAATTGTAATGTGGATTTTTTTTACGGTAATTATGGATATTTAATAGATGGATAATGATAAAAGATGCAGCAAACTTAATCTTAAACATGGAACCCATGGAGGGAGGGAAGGAGGTCCGAAGGTTCAAATGTACCTTGCATTTTAATGTTTGAAATGGTTATGTTAAAATGTATAAAATATATAAAATTGTGAATACACCCACCCACACCCACACCATATTTTTCGCTCTATAGGACACACTTTTCCCCCTCCAAAAATGAAGGGGAAATGTGTGTGCGTCCTATGGAGCGAATGCAGGCTCCTTGGCTTCAGCGATAGCAACGCAAAGCCTCCAAAGCACAGAGGGAGCACTCCCTCCGTGCTCCGGAGGTTTCAAGGATAGCCGCCTGAAGCCTTTGGAGCGCAGCGGGAACTCGCACTGCGCTCCGAAGGCTTCGGGATATATATATATATATATATATATATATATATATGTGTGTGTGTGTGTGTGTGTGTGTGAGGGAACTGCCATCAGTGCCGGAGGGAGAGAGCAAAATCCAGAGGGATTCCAGAGAGCGTCCCGGGATTGATAGAGGCAGCCCATCTTCTGGGGAAGAGAATCAGCGTAGCACCAGTGGAGAAGGGGGGCAGATGGGGGAAGCGGCGAGGCGGTCCCATGACTCCTTGCCGGGGACCAGCGGGGAGAGTAGGGGTCCTCCGTTGCCCACGCCCTCCCTGCGCAGAAGGCTTCCGCGCAGAGAGAGTAGGTGGAGACTAGGCGTCACAGAGCTTCTTTGCTGGAAGAAGTTTAAGAAACGACCACTGACGGATTCTGCCAGCGATTGAGACAGCCACGGGTGAGTGGCTGTCCGGACAGAAAGGGTTCACTCAGGCAACCCAGCCAGGTGTGGCACCAATTTACGCATGAGCAACCCCTAGAACCACTACTATATATATATAAAATTTGGGTATATTAATGTTAGACCAGCTGATAAATGAAGAGGATGAATATTATATATACTCCATCTTAAGAGACAAATACAGATTACCTACAAATGCTCAATGGCAATATCTCCAGATGAAACACTTGCTAACCACCATCTACGGACCAGGAGCTTTTACAGCCTCAGAGACCCCAGAAATATTGAAGCAGTTGATTAATTCTTACGCCACAAAAAACTGGCCATCAACATATATAAATCTTTGTTATTAGCAAACCAAATTGATATACAGGTACTGAAGGAGGTTTGGAATAAAGAATTAAGACATCTCAATTTTGACCTTATACAACAACAAAAAATATTTAGAATATACTGGACCCCATTATGTTTAAAAAAGGGCTATCTAAGGTATCTAACTGTTGGAGATGCAATAGGGATAATGCTTCTCTAAAACATGTTTTTTCATTGTCCTATACTGAAAGATTTTTTGGCAGACGGTAACTGAAACTATCAACAGAACTGTACGGAATAACCTTACATTTACAGAGCAGAATATCTTCTGGAATTATATACCCAGCACCTGGAACCTTACAAAAGGACAATATGACCACAGCAAAAAGACTGGTACTGATGAATTGGAAAAATAAAAATGCAGCTCCCTTCTATGACTGGATTGAAGACTTGCCATGGACAAATTCAATGATATTTGGAATCCATTCTTACAAATACTGTAATAGGTTAAGATCTGGTGAAGTACAATACAACCTTGTAAAATATACAGTTTGGGTCCCCCCTCCCCCCTTTATTTCCCCTTCTATGCGGGTTCTGTTTTTCTTTTTCTTTTTCTCTTATTTACGTCTCATCATGTTTAGTGCACATATAATTATGCACTCTTAAAACTTTCAATAAAGATGTTTTTAAAAAATTCAAGACAGAAGGCATGAAAACAGTTTCATTGCATTTAATAATAAATAGAAAAAGAGAAACGAGCCCTTCCTCCTGCTACCGACAGGTATGTTATCACAGCACTTGAAACCTATTGTAAATACTATCATTTTGTTCTTTGGATAAAAGAAAACAGCAATACCATCCTTATTCTTTATTTTTTAACTTTTCTCCAGATGGAACACTAGTTCTTGCCTCTGTACAGCAGGATTTAACATCCCTTTATTTAAATCCATGGCACACCCAATTCAGTTAGAATTCCCACAAACACAAGATCCAAAGTCACCCCTTTCTATTTCTTAACCTGATAGCTTCTGTTGATGTTAACCTTTCATTCATTCTGTTAAACCTTGGCTTTGTGGCAGTTTGATAACTAAGTACAACTAAACCAAACATAACAAGAACCCTGCTGGATGAGTCCGAAGGCCCATCAAGTCCAGCATTCAGTGCTCACAGTGGCCAACCAGATGGCCTCTGGGAAGCCCACAAGCCTTCTGCCTCTCCTGATCTCAGAAGAACAGCACCTCGGATTCTGGAGGCAGTACATAACCACCAGGCCTTCTAGCCATTGATGGTCTTATCCACCTCTCCCAACTTTCAGCTGCACTGGATAACTAGTATTACAAGAGAAATCCATTTTTTGCCTTAGCTGCTTCACACCGTGTAGACAACTTCATTGAGCTTGCCACCTGAAACAAATCTGTTCTCATCAACAATGCAGTTCATGCACACTAGGGCATTGCTTGGAACTTGACCAGGCTATCAGATCTCTTTTGAGAATGCTATATATTATTCACCCGATACCCTGATTCAAAGGGTCAATTCACATCCTTTCCCCCAGGTGTAATTTAATGTGCCAGACATGCATTGTACCAGGACAGTCACTAGAGAGCCAGGATTGGCTGTGGCTCCCTCCCAAGTAAACACCTGAGTGAGTCACAAACCCAGGTTGGCTATCAAGTGTGGAACACAGCCGCCTGTGCCATTTAAAGGAGCTGCTGTGCCCTAGTGTTTCTTTCCCACAACCCTACTGGATCACCTTAAAGGGAAAGACTGGTTTGCAAGTCCTTCCTTAACAGGAGTCTTGTTGTGTTTCAATGGAGATGACGTGCAACAGAGAGCCATAGAAAAAATGCCTTCTAACAAGATCAAACCAATTGCACGCCTAGCTCAGTTTTGTCTACTCTTTGATCAGCAGCAGCTCACTAGGGTTTTGGGCAGACTCTGATCTGCTCATTTGAACTGGAGTTACCAGGGACTGAACTGGTGACATGCAAACCATTTACATCGGCCATGGGGAAAGGAGACACAGAGAAGCCAAGGGGGGAAGTGGCACAGATCAGTGAGGGCTGGGATTTGGCTTTTGTTCTTTTGGCAGAAAGTATGGAGCCAGAAGATCTAGTAGGTTTAAAAGGAGCATGGGGAATGATTCTGTAAACATCTAAGGAAAGCGTACACTGAATGTACCCTTGCCTTATATATTCTGTCAGCAGACAATAGGTGAATGTGAAAATGAAAGTGTGTGTGTGTGTGTGTGAGAGAGAGAGAGAGAGAGAGAGAGAGAGAGAGAGAGAGAGAGAGAGAGACCCACCCAGCAACCATGGAAAGAATTAAAAACATGCAAGGTGAAATCGAAGGCCAGATGAGGCTGACAGCGCCCTCCTCCTCCTGTCCTGGGGAGCTGGAAGCATTTTTGCAACTTGCAGCTGGAAAGATGACAGGCTCTTTACATTTCCCTTCTCATTTGGCAATGGCACCTCAACTTTTAAATACTTCCCTTGCCAGCCCCTCCTGTTTTGGACTGAACAAAGCAAAAAGAGCTTGTTTGAGACTGAAAGGAACTGTGCCCATTTCCCAAACCTGCTCTTATCTGAACCAGTTTATAACAAAGCCTGGAGTGTGACCTGGATCTGCCCAATGAGAAAGACAGTTTGGGTTCTGCAGTCATACAAACACAGCGGCAACAGGCCCAGAATAGGCTGTACACCAAGGCTTGCTTTATTTATTGCTCATTTGACTTATGTATAGACTACCCTTCACTCTACGGCCTCACAGCACAAACAAATCACAAGGTCATCAAATGATCAACCAACACGATAAAATATTACAATAATAGAACAGGCACGCCTGAAGGATATAAGAGCAGGTGATGAAATTATCCAAGTGGTTCCAAATGTCAATCCCTCCTGAAGACCTGGGGAAATAGCTGCTTCTTTTGCTGCCAATGAAAAATTAGCAGTATCTGTGCTCACTGCACCTCAGAGAGAAGGCTTGCTCACATGCTGACACCCCTCTACCTAGATTTCTCCTGGCAGCGGGATCACTGATCGTAACTCAGAGACAGTTCATATGGAAGGAGCCACTACTTGAGATATTGTATCACAAGTTATGTAGTGCAACATAGGCATCTATGGGCTTGGAATCAAATTGGCAACCACTACCATTATATGGATTCGACCCAGACATCTCCATCAGCACTCTGGTTGCTGCATTCTGCACTAGTTGCAGCTTCCAGTTCTACTTCAAGGGCAGCCCCACATGGAGTGCACTGCAGTAATCCAAACTGGAGGTTACCAGAACCGTGGCCAGGCCTTCCCAATCCAATGGTCACAGCTAGCAAACTGGCTGCTGCTGGGATTAGGCACTGAAGTCAACTCAGCTTCAACTGGCAAAGCTAGATTGAACTGTACCCCCAAACTACTCAGCCTGCTCTTTCAGGTGGAAAGCAACTCCATCAAGGGCAGGCTAAATTCCAAATCCACAGTACTGCCATCTTGTCTGGGTTCAGCTTCAATTTATTAACTCGCCTCCTGGTAACTGACCAACCACACCGGATTCAGGTGTATCAGAGAAAGAGTTGGGTGTTATCTGTATATTGATGATGCCTTGTTCCAAATCACCTCATGACATCTCATAGTGGCCTTGTATAGCAATATTAATCCTTGAGGGACCCCAGTGAATAGTTCCCATAGGGTCAAGTAGAAATCTCCCACTGCTACTCTGTCTAAATAATCATGGAGGTGGGAGTGGAACCACTACAATGTGGTGCCCCCAACTCTCTGAGTTGCTCCAGATGGCTGCCATAGTTGATGGTGTCAAAAGTTGTCAAGAGACTGAGAAGAAACAAGAAGGTTTTACCCCTCCCTTCCTCTCCCTTTCCCAACAAGAGTCATCCATCAGGGCAATGTTGTTTTAGTAGCATCATGAACAAGATGAACAGGACACCACAGAGTGGCTGGTCTGGAGCAGGATTGTCCAGCGGCCTGGCACAGACTCAGCACTAGATTCCACAGTATTTCCTGCGCCACAACTTAGGGCTTATCCACACTTGCCTTTCCTCCATGCTTTCCAGGCATGAGCCATGCTTTAAAGCTCCATGTCCAAACATCATTTTTTTTTTTGCTCCAGTGTTCCCTGCAAAAACCTGTTCTTTAAAGTTGAACTGGAGCAAATAGCAATCTGTGGTAAACCTGGACTGGTGTTCTGATGTTTGCTCTGACTGAGTGCCGAAGAGTGGGTTTTCGTGAGGAAAACTCTGGGACAAACAACAACAATGCTCAGTTGTGAGCTTTTAAGCCCATACCTGTGCCTGGAAAGAGCAGGGCAAAAGGAAAGTGTGGATAAGGCCTTAGTGCGCAAGAACCAAAACAACCCCAAGGCATGGTGGGCGGCTGCACAGACTGGTATTGTTTCCTGCTCTAGACTCATTGAAAAAAGTTGGATGCTGTTGGTGGAAACAACCAATGCATTTTAAATAGGGCGGGGGCACCCCTGATAAATTCCATATTGTGTGTATGATTTTTAGAAAACCCACCCAGTACACCTGAAGTTCCAGCAACACAAATATTTCTGAGTACCCTCCTGTACCCGGCAAACTCATTTAGCATCAGAATATGATTAACCTGCACCTTAATACTGCCTTTGTTTTGTACCCACATGCCATTTATGCGGTGTGAAATAATGATGAAGGCTTTTTGAGGTATGGCGTTTAAATATCCATGCCACTAATCTGCTTTGCATAAGCCAGCGATGGGGAACCTGTGGCCCTCCTGGACTGCAGCCCTCAGCACCCCGACCACTGGCCAGGCTGGTTGGGACTGTTGTGAGTCCAACAACATCAGGAGGGTAAATGGTTCCTCATTCCTAGCATAAGCAGCACATCGATACATCTTTAGAAATACAGTAATTATTTCCAGAGAAAGAGTTCATATTTGCTTTCAAAGTCACCCCCAAATTCTACAGTCTTGCTAAATTACACCCCTGGCCCGGAATGTAAAACAAGTTTAAAACTGGGAATCCTCCAAACCTCTTGGCTACAATCTGCCCTGGAATCTTGCTTGCAGAGGGCCATATGTGTACATTACATAAAGGCCAGCCAAGAGAATCTTCTGTTCTTAGAAATGAACAAGATACTTCATTTAACAAATATGTTGATTCTCTTAAGGCAAGGGGGGTGTCACAAACTAATAGGCATAAAGACTGTATTCGTAGGGAGAATAACCGTGCTAATCTTTTTCAAATGCATTGGTCAAGTCTGGAAGAAAAAAATAGGCTGACATAATGAAGTCTCCCTGTTTATGCAGAAGTGGATCGTGCAACTCTGGGAGTAGAAGCCGGCTCTTCTAATATGACTGACAGCTTCCTCAAAAGCAGGTGGAATGTGCAGCGACCACCCGCTAGCCAAACACTGCTAAAAAGCAGCAGCAGCAAAAGGGGCAACTTTCCTCTTGAAAGTTATCATGGTGGTATGGACAGTAACATACTGGGTCCCGCCCAGAGCTACTGCTGATTTGCATATGCTAATGAAATATGTATACATGCAAACTTGGGCTTTAATGCCTGGACTTAAATGCCACAGAAGGCTGTATGCTAACTAATTCCTCGTTCAAATCACCCCAGATAAGCTATTCAATTAATCTGCACTGCACCACAGATCAACCAAAACCAGTTCCTTTTTTCATTCATTTACCCCAATTAATGTACCAAACAACCCTGTTCCAGATAAATTGAATTTCCTTCAATTACCCCTATTTGTTACCCCCTAAGCCATAATTAGTTAATTTATTTCCCCAAATATCCTACCCAGTAAACCTAATTACCTCTGGTTCAATTCTCCTTGAATTCAATATTACCCAAGAAACATTCAGGGCCTGTCTGGGGGACTGTGCCCCATAAGCTCACCCCTGGGCATGTCCCTGGTTCCGGTGCCTCACAACCTGCCTGAAACGTACAACCTGAAGAAGCCCCCTAATCCACAGCCTGCAAAACAGGACCACTGACCTTCATGCTGCCGCGCGCTTGGCTCCCTCGTGGAGACTGGGGACCCTCGGTGCAAGTGACTGCTGAAAGCCGTCCCATGGGCTGCCTGGTGGTCCTCATAGGCAAGAGGGCTGTGGCGAGGCTTCCCTGCTTCAGGCACGATCACAGGGGCTCCTCTGGTGATGGAGCCGCCAGAGTTTGTCACTGGGCTGGGCCTGCTTTTCAAGCTCTCCTCGTAAGCACTTTTTAAACTCTCCCCATAAGCTCTTTCCAGAGTCCTTGGGTCCTGCATGACATCCAGGGAATGCAGGGGATGAAAAGTCCTCCCCGGGCTTCCAATAATGGAACGGACATCATGCTTTTTGGCACTTGCCGAAGCGTTGCTGTCATATTTCAGCGGGGTTCCCTGGGGGGACAAGGTGGGAGACAAGAGAGAAAGGTCAGCAAGCTGGCAGGAAAAGGACAGCAGCACGGAAGGTCACAAATGGCTTTCTGAGGCTGCTGCTGGCATTCTAGGCTTCGCTTCGACAGATGAAAAGGGGGTGGGGGAGACACACTGATTCGTTTATTTTGTCAGTTAATTCCCATTTGCAGTTTGCCAAGTCTGTATGAAAATTGAGGCCACCGGGTTATAGCAGAGGAGGGATGGGATGGGATGCAGGGCTGCCACTTGCTCTGCTGAGAAGTCAGGCTTCCCTCTCCACCAACTGCTGTCCCCTGGCAGCCGCCATTCCACCAGGCCTTGGCAATGGAGGGAAGAGAATGGATGTCGGGTCAGCTGCCCTGGCAACAGTGCAGAGACCAGAAGCTTTCGGTGCCTCCTCTCCGTGAACTTTTCCACCCCAATTGGTCATCAGAAGAAAGTGTAACTCTGAACTTGTACCAAAGTTTGTTTATCTCCTACTCCTTCAATAATGCATTTTCTTTTTGTGTCATGTTGTAAGCTTGAGGGCAGGGGTTATCTTTGTTTAGCAATCTGGGAGCCCATTTTGGCTAAAGAGCATAATAAAATTTATTTAAATAAATAAATAGCATCCGCTTCCTTTGGATGCTCTTTCCCATCTGTTTTCAAATTTTCCACTTTCTGGGAACACTTTCCCACACTAACATCATTGCTATGGAACCCCTATTACCTGTCATGTTGCAGAGGATTCTGGTACATCTTCTAGCCCCACCTTTCTCAACCTTGGGTCCCTAGATGTTTTTGGGACTACAACTCCCATCAATTCTAGCCAGCATGGCCAGTGATCAGGGATGATAGAAATTGTAGTTCAAGAACATCTGGGGACCCAAGGTTGAGAAAGGTAGTTCTATTTTTATCATCCCTGATCACTGGCCATGCTGGCTGGAATTGATGGGAGTTGTAGTCCCAATAACATCTAGGGACCCAAGGTTGAGAAAGGCAGGGCTAGAAGATGTACCAGAATCCTCTGCCTTTCTGGCTAAAGGTATAAATACCTGCAGTGCTTTTTTAGTAAAAAATGTTTAGGGGTACTCTCATTTTCCTACTCATATTGAAATACTGCCCCTCAATGAGGCCAAACTTAGATTCACAAAATGTTTAGGGGTATGCGTACCGCTGCGTAACCCCAGAAAAAAAGCACTGAATACCTGCAATAAACAAACTCTGCTTTGACTTGATGTTTGAAATGACAAACCATGGTTTGAGCTAACTAATTTGATATGATCAAGATGCATAAATTAACACACTGTTATCACAGCAACTGGAATGCCCTGGTTTTCCCGTACATTTGGAAGCTCAAACCACGGCTTGGGTTCTAAACTATGGTGAGCACAAACCATGGTTTGGTGTGATATCTGCATTGAGCCCCATGATCATGTCATATGAATTGAGAATGGACCTAAAAACACATTCAACGTTTCTCCTACAGCTCCACGTTGCAAGGAAAGATCAGAAGCGATGGTCAAACTGGCTTTGAAGGAAAGATGTCCAGTGAGGAATCCATGACTAGGAACACTGAAATCACCACTCTACCTCACAACTGGTGGTCACTTACCACCTGAATGATTTATACCAACCAATAGGTTATTCACCATTCACCATTATAGCTACCAATAAAGTAAGCAGAAACCTTAGTATTAAGAAGAGAAGGACATATATTTCATTCTTCCTCTAGGGCAGGACATAATGTGTGATTGGCAGGGAGTGGCGAGAGGGACTGCTAGGCAAAACCATAGATCTGCAGGCCTGGGAGCAAAGGGTCCTCCTGGGTCATTAAATGAGACACCTCTGCCAAGGGGAAACAATCAGCTCTGTATAAGAACAGGTGGAACCATTTGAGGCAGGATGCTTAATACACACATCCCAAAAATGTGGCATGAGGTAAAGTGGTTAGTCACTCTCAAGGAATATCGACATACCCACCTCATCTCTCCATGGGAACAAAGCACATTTGTAAACAGCCCTCACTGAGGCCCGGCATAGCTGCTATGGAAACCATCCAAATATTTTATCAGCCCACGCAGGAGACACAAGCCAAAAGCTGACTCATCATTAAATGAATCTGGATCTTCTTTGGTATTTTGCTTGAAACTTGTAGCAGAGGCTCAACTAGGAGAACTAAAGAGTGAGACCTGGGTTCAAATCACTCTATGGCCATGCTCTCACTTTGTAGCCTTGGAACAACTCTATGTCCCAATTTTAGGTGCAGTGCTGAGATAAATCAGTGGCTTCCTATCCTGGCTTGTTTTAACTAACTGTCACCCTCTGTTTGGAAGCAATAATAATAATAATAATAATAATAATAATAATAATAATTTATTATTTATACCCTGCCCGTCTGGCTGCGTTTCCCTAGCCACTCTGGGCGGCTTCCAATCAAGTGTTAAAAACAATACAGCATGACGAAGCAATGACGAATGGTGGTTATTTTAAAGCAGATGTCAAGACCCCGGAGTTCGCCACTGACCAGAACCCCAAGTCAGAAGCTATAGTGCTACTGACTGCAGATCCCACAGCACCAGGGCCCCTAAAACTGGACCCCCATGGGCACTTCCCCCTAGGCCTGGGCAAACTAGTGCCTCCCACACCACCTTGCCAGTCCAATGCTATAGGCTGAAGGTCATAAGAGTGCAGGATGAGTGCCCAACCTCTGGTCAGAGTGTTAATGTATTTATTATTTAAAGTATTTATATCCACCCAAAAGTCCTAGGATGGACATATTTGCAGCCCAAACAAAAAATTACAGCTTGACCCTAAGCAAGATTCTAGTTCTCCCAGAAGGAGTGTACAGCATAGGAGAGATGGGACAGAGGCAGAGGCCCAGAAGGCCTTAGTTCACCACCAACCCTCACTGGAAGAACCTGCTCACCAGGAGTTCTCCATAGCGCTGAGACAACCAGCCTGGTTTGCTGCCTTGCCTCCTGGGCTTGTTTGCAGGACCAGAACATCAGGAAGTGGACAATTCCAATCTCTGCCTCTAGTTACAAATAGCAGGAGCTCCTAAGCAACTGAGCAGAGAAGGACACTTGTGTCTTAGCATCCTCCCTACCCCAGTGCCTCTCTGTTACGGACCGTGTGGATACCTGGGTAATAGAGCCCTCCTTCACAGGCCTCGTCATCAGAGAGATGTCAGGCGTGCGCCTCAGCTCCTCCCTGGGAATCTCATGGATTGACCTTCCTGCTTCCTTCACAGTGGCAACAAGGCCTTCATGAACTGCTTTCATTTTCAACGGGGTAAAGCTCTCATGAGGCCTGACCTTGTAGGCCTCGGATAAGTCCCTCGGAGGTGTGCTTTCCCTCTTGAGCTGCTTAGCTTCTCTTCTGAGGTAGTCCTCGGAGGCTTCCACGTAAGATCGAGGTATCCCTGGGGGAACATACCAAAAGACAGAATTCATCATTGGGCTTCTTACAGAAAAGTAACTTCTGCAATTCTCTCTTTTATCCTCCAGATGAAGCACATCACACAATTTTCAACTCAACTAATTCAGTTAATTTGCAAAAAGGATCATACTTGAAGACCAGAGGCCAAAGCACAGCCCCGTGGGCAACAAACAAAATGGAACACTAAACATGCCATGAAAATTTCCAGGTCTAATTTGATAACATAGCCCAAAGACCAACATCATTATACAGTCTTTTCTAGCTCACAGAACTGACTTAAATCACTCTGCAGGTCAGATTGTGGTGAGGCTGTCATGAGATTGACTCCACCCCAATGCCAAATTTATGCACAGCCCTTTAAAGTGTCTTCACATGACTGGGACAGAGAACAAAGTCCTCTTCCCCTTACTCTCACTAGCTGACATTGTATTTATAGCCTCCTGAGCCTGAAAGCCCCATATTGGCACACTGCTTTATTATGGGAGGAAGGGGATTCGGGAAACATGCAGGGTGAGTGCAACTCATACCAGCTGCACTCCCCCTTTGTGTCTCCTGAATCCCTTTCCTCCCAGAACTTCCCACAAACTCCCAACAAGTCCCTCACCCTCCTGAAGAGATTATTCAGCTGTCATAGGCAGAAGGCTGGATTTGGCTGACAGACAACCTACTGCCTGACCCAAAACAGTTGCCAGAAAAGTAAACAACTACTGAATTAGGATTAGAAAGGAGATTATCAGCATGACAGGCTGACAAGTTCTGCACCCAGGTTAGATTTCCACGCTCCCTTTGCTACACACCTTGCGTGATGGAGCCCCGGATGTGATGCGGTTCTTTCAAATTGAGGGGACTGTGGCGGTCGGGTGGGATGGCTCGTCCCATTAGACCTAGAGTTGCCCCCCACAAGAGAAGAAACATATTAAGACATTTCAAAATGTGCACTTTTTATGCTCCTCTGTTCCCTCTGAGAACTTCTAGAGTTTCTATAACCAAAAAGCCAGACAGCAGAACTGGAATGAAGGGCCTTCCCCTCACACCTCGTTTCCACTGTGTTTCCTTTTCATTTTAATTGGACTGTAATTTGGAAACTCCCCCAGCTGTCTCCACACTGGTGCCCTCTAGGTCCTGCTGGCAGGGGCAGATGAAAGTCACATTCCAAAGAATCTAGAAAGCACCTGGCTGGCAAACGTGGAGTTGCAGCTTGTTCCTTTATTACTTTCTCTCTGTCTCCTGCCCCCACCCGACCCACTCATTATTAAGCACATGAAAGCACCACAAGCAAATTTTGAAGAGCTGCACACAGGCACCTTGCTTCTAATTTTGAAGAAATGTGGGGGTCCCCTTCACAAAGGTCCCCAGCAGCACAGAGGCCTCTTTCACAAGGTGCAAGGGAACACACGTAAATAACTTAGCCATAAACGCAGCGCCAAAAGTGGGTCCAGTGGTCAAGAAGGCAGTTTCTGCATGTGCTACAGAGGGAAGTGAGGGGGAGATGGGACTCGTCCACCTGGGAAGGGAGCCCATCTAGGAGAAGGAAAACTCTGATCCTAAACCTTTGCTGCCTTGTGGGCTATCTTCAGGAGAGGAAAAGGCTAATCCTACACAAATCCGGAGGAGTCCCTAAGATGGTTGGATGGTGCCTTGTACACCTCCTTCCAGCAACTCCCGCAGCCAAGTTGGCGCCCAACTTCTTGCTCTGCTTTCTTATGGACCACATCAACAAGGCTTGTCATCTGGGCAGCCCAGAACCTCCAGACACACTGCCTAGGCTTGTGCACCGAGGAGGTCACTTCGGTGCTGCTAACACAGCAGTTTGACTTCACCCCTGGATGCACACTCCATTGTCTCGAGACAGATGGATGCCAACAAGAAGAAGGGCAGGGCAGCTGGTGTCCTTCCACCAGTGGCCTAACTAGGACTGGGAAAGACACATTGCCCATGTGATCACATTATTAACAAGCATTTTCTTGCATGCATTCAATGTGTTGATGTATTATATCACTGCAATTCTTTTACTTGTTTTTATTTTCTATTTCTGTATTCTGCCATGGAACCTAATGGTGAAGGGTGGGCAAGAATGCTTACTAATAAATAAATACAAATCTTGGGACTGCACTGGAAGTAAATGGCTTCTGCACTGCTGGCTGTGCCTACGAAGAGGATCCCTCAAGTACTTCAAGAAGAAATGTAAAACACTTCTATATTCCAGCTTACAAAATACGAGTTAAAAAATTGATCGAGATTCTTAAGTCTTTTTGCAGCCTGAAATAAGGAAATAGGTAACCCAGGATCAACAGGGATGTTATATTCAGGTCTTATGGATAGCAGATTCCCAGCTTGTTTGATGTGCATGGAGGCTTATTGTGTAGGATGTCCAAATTAACATTCTCCTCCAACCCTTCCCCTTTCGTTCTGAATGGTTGATTTTAGATGAAAGGAAACAAGAGGAATGAAATAAATCCCGAGAGACAGAAAGCAGCACCAGATTAAAGGACACAGATGCATAACGCTGAATGTTTGGATGGAGTGGTCCATATGCCGCCATCAGAGAAGAAGGCATCAGCCACCTTTATTGGAAACCTGATGCACTGGAGAGAGTACATATGAATGGACAAAGATGCCTTAAATGGAGACTGGCCACTGGTCCATCTGACCCATACTGTCTACTGTGACCGTCAACAGCACTCCAGGGTCTCAGAGAGGGTTTTCCCAGTCACCTGCTACCCAGTGATCATTTTAATTGGAGATGTAAGGGACTGAACTTGGGACCTTCTCCACGCAACCTGTGGGCCCTGTCATTACGCCCCTTCCAAAACACGGCAAGGGCAACTGATGACAAACAATACAAATTTGACTTGACTGTATGCAACGTTGTTTGTGAAAGCCCACCTTCGATGCTAGCAGTTGGAAGCTCACGCCCAGATAAACCCCGTGATCCTCTACCTTCCATCATGTCATAGGTCCGTTTGATGCCCATGGCCTCATGTGGGGCTCCAGAGTTTCTGCTGTTCTCTTTGGGACACTGTGCAACAGCACCACCTGAAGGGGGAGAGGTAAAACAAAGCAAAATAAGAGATCCAGGTGAAAGATTGCAAGACTGCGGCTCATGCTTCAGGCAGGATCTTGGCCGAGGGAAGTCTCCGAGGCCTCAGTCCAACATAACTCAGCAGCTTTTGTAAACATTCCAATTTGGAGTCAATTCCCGGGAACCAAGTCATGTTTTCCCTCCCAACTTGCAATTCCAAATTTGGTGGCCTTGTGCTTAGACTCACCCCCAAACTTCCCTAGTGCCTGTCTCTAGCCAGCAGAACACTGCAAGTCAAGTCCAGGCCTGGCAGAATTTGCCTTCACCTTTGCTTTCTTCTCTAGAACGAGCCCTTTGTGAATATAGTGGCCCTCCCTTATTTTCTTTATGTACTCCTTTAAGATCTCCCCAACCCCCGCATGCTGCTCATCAGTCTCTGGAGAAAAGACAACTCAGAACCACTCCATATCAACCTGAACGCAAAGGGGAAACTGCATTTCTCCCCCTCCGCCCCCAAATTTGAACCAACAGATGGGCTACAACGCTCCAAGCTTAAAAAGCTGAAGGACGAAATTTGAGGAGGAAAAATAGCAGAACAAAGCGGGGGGGGGGGGGACTACAAAGAGAGAGGTCAGTGCCGGGAACATGCTGTGCAGCCAGAGACCAGAATGATAGCAAGACATCTGCTGCGCCTGCTATCCAAACCTCATGCAAGTGAATCTTATCTCTGTACAAGTTCCGAACTCTTTGCTTCCCTTCCGTGAGACCAATTCAGACAACCATTCTTATTTATAGTTCAGATTTGCTGCACAGATGGTACTACAGTCTTTATCCATCTTACGAGAGACGATTGGCAGAAACCCAGCAGTGGTAACCCCAAGCAAACCTTGAAAACTACTCTAAAAACTCCTCCCAAGTTGAAAAAGCTGTATAGATTTTTTCTGCAATAGCTACTGAAAGGGGCCATGTGTTCGCATGTGTGGCATAACAAGAGTGCACACCATTACATCATAGGAACACTGAAATGAAGGAAAGTGCCCCTGAGTCAGGCCACTGGTCCATCAGGGTGAAGGTTACTCTGAGTTGGGCTGGTACTGAATGCCACCCTTTGCTTCCCCTCTCACCCAGCAACCAAACAAGATATGGGTGTGTGGAAGTAAGCTATTTGGGGTCATAAAAATGAAATTTCTGCCCAAGTTGCCAATTCTTCCTGCTTTTAACAGGCTCAAGTCATGCAGTCAGAGTTTAAAGGAGCTGAGTTTTGAAACACGCGGGGTGTGTATGTGCATTCCTACATCCTGTCATCAACAAACATCTGTGCTGCTCTTTTCTCCCTCTGCTTCCGAGCATGTTTATGGGAAAGGGGGGCAAAAAGAGAAAGAAAAGGATTCTGTAAACATTTCCCTTCCCCACAGAAGAGCTATTAGCAATAAGAATAACCAATCTTCTGCAATTCAGCTTACAGACGCTGTAAGCTTTTGCCTCATTAGAGCTCTTTTCTTGGCAAGTATCACTGTGGCATCAATGTGTTGACAGTGCTCCCCCTTCCTGTCCACCAGAACTCAATCACAGATTTATTTATTTTTAAGCTTCTCCCTTTCTCAATTCGACACTTCCGTCCTTACAGACTCTGCTAAAATTCCAAAGAGGACTTTCAGATTTCAATGTCTTTCTTTTTAAAAATCCAACTGAGATTTTCTTCCTCTGAAGAGCCGGTGTCCATGTGGCCCAACAGGCTGGTGTTACTCACCCTTGTTTCAGCAAAAACCACCCACCAGGAAAGATGCCTAAACTGTTTTTATCCATGCTGACTCTGCCAAGAGATTTTTGGGTAACTCTTGGCCAAGTCTTTTGTTCAACACTTGCTATCTGGTTGGGGAAAAGTTAAAAGACAAGAAAGGAAGAGGAAGAAAAGATGCCTTATACATGATGCCAAGAATTTCCCTGAAAAGAGGGATTGGTAAATCTGAGGGTGAGGCATACTTTAAATGCTTATCCACACTTACTTTGCCCTGCTTTTTCCAGGCAGAGGTCTGCACTTTCACGCTCCATGTCTGAGTGGTTGTGGGTTGGGTTTTGGTTTTTTGCCTGAGCTTTCTCCACGAAATCCCGCTCAAAGCTGAATCAGAGCAAACGTCAATTCAGGTTCTCTGTGGATAACTGTTTGCTCCAATTCAGCTTTAAAGAGTTGGTTTTTGCAGGGAAAGCTCTGGAGCAAAAGAAGAAAAAGAAAAAAAATGCTCAGACACAGAGCTTTAAACAGGAGACTGTTCCTGGAAAGAGCAGCTGTTATTATTCATTTTATTATTTATTTAGCCTGTATCCTGCCCTTTTGCCCCAAAGGAACCCAGGGTAACAAGCACATCTATAAATTTTTAAAAAAATAAAAAGCAGTTTTTAAACATAAAAACAGTGATCCCAGGTTTGCCAGGGACAGAAACGAGGGAGACAGATGCACCTTGCCAGGGCTGCCCCTGAAAAGGCCCTGACATGAGTCAGTGCCAACTGGGCAGCCTCTGGTGGCACCACCACCAACAAGGCTTTGCGAGTGGGACACAGAGCAGGCAGCACTTTCTTGTTTCTTTTTAGACCAATGGCTGGAAACTCAATCCAGGGCTTAGTACAGGGTTGGGGAATCTCAGACCGTAGGGCCAAATGTGGCCCCCAAGCCTCTCTTACTGGGACTCTCCCAAGGCCATTCCCTCTCACTGGCTCCGCCTCACACGCCTGAGTGTTTGTGCCTGCTTGGAATGTGTCTGTGACCTCTAAAAATGATTCCTGTTTGCCTGGCTAGAGGACATAGAGTGTAGAAACCACCAGACCACTGTACAAAGGTTAACATTTACATTCATTGCTCTGCCCACTTTTGCCTCTGGCCCCAGCTGCCAGTGGTATGTGGCCCTCAGAAGGCTGCCCCTAAGGGAATGTGGCCTGTGGGATCAGAAAGGGCTCCACCCCTGGATTAGTAGCTTTAAGTACACACACAAACAATGGTGCCACCTTGCAGGAAATGACGCACAGACTTTGCTAGGAATCCCAAAGTACAGCTGGGGTGACACTGGCCAGATTGACGCTCACAACTCACATGCATGAAGTCCACAGCAGAAAAGCTAAGGAACAGGTGCACAGCCTGGGAGTCACTTTGGACTCACAACTGCCCATGGAGGCGCAGGTCAATTCTGTGTCCAGGGCAGCTGTTTATCAGCTCCATCTGGTACGCAGGCGGAGACCCTACCTGCCTGCGGACTGTCTCTGTTGGAAGCCGTCCAGAGTGGCTAGGGAAACCCAGCCAGATGGGTGGGGTATAAATAAAAAATTATTATAATATTATTATTAGGACCCTTGACAATCCTCTTCTCCAGGTGAGGATACGAGCCCAGAGTGAAGGTCTAAAAGCCGACCCTTCTCCTTTGGCAGCCAACATGGCAGTGCTGTTCACATGGCCTGGCTTTAGCTCTGTAGCAAAGACAAGTGGAGGCAGATGGAAAAAATGTTACTGGGAAAGGAAGCCATCCATGCGGAGTGATGTGTAACTTACAGGCATGGTGCAGCTGCTGATTTGTGAGAGAGATGCAGAAGGGCATATGGGGCAACACAGATTAGGATCTGGCTCTTACCTCTCAACTGTGCTCAGCACAAAAAGCGATGCAGTCCATTAAAACAGATATTCATGAAATCACAGTTGCATCTTGCCATGCTGCCAGGGCAGGCAAGGCATTTGACATCACACACCATTGCCAATCTGCATATTCTGCAGTCCTAGCACTTGCACTGTTGGGCCCAAAATATGGCCTGCAAAGTTTATCCCATTCATCGAGTATTCTGCCAACTGGGGCAAATCAAGAAGCAGCCCACTCTCTCAGCCTAACCTGCCAAATGTTGGTTCACTGCCCTGGCTTCACTCTGACCAGAACTATACTTGCCTCTGGCTCTTGTAAATGACTTCCATTAGGCATGACCTTACAAGGCCTGTCAGCAGGTTTATAGGGAAGCAGGCAACCCTGCTATGCTTGGTTGCCACAGGACCGTTCTCTCTACCTTTTGCAGCTTAATGGAAGCACGAGAAACAGGTGGGCAGGAGAGGTTCCCGTGGCCCATCTGCCCCCGTACTGCAGCCTGCTGGGTGAGGTTTGATTAATTCCCTCTGCTGCTTCTGACCTACTGGGCTCCTTTGTGGTCTGCTTCCAAATACAGTCAAAGAGGAAAGAGGCAGGAAATGCACATGCTAAAATGACTGCTAAGCTTTCTGAAAACAAAGCCATGTAGGCACACTAGGCCCCAAAGGTTTCTTTCCCGTGCTTGGAAGGGGCTTCTCTGTGATGGGTATGTCAATAGGTTCTCCAAAAAATGACATTGTTCTGATTCAGACATAACACTAAACCACAGCAAGAGCCTTATGAGCACATTGGAAACAATCTCTCCCTGGTTTAAATGAAATACAGTATCATATATGAAATACATATCAACAATGTCTGAACTGGGAAATGTGGTTAGTCCCTAAACCATGGTGTATTGAAATAAGTTGGGACTGGAAACCATGGTTTGATCTTGGCTTGTTTGAATAAATAATACTTTAAAAAACGCCAGAGTTTGTCTTTGCCAGATATACTGACAAACCAAAGTTATAGTTTTAACTGGAAGCAGAAACTTCCAATCTCCTCTTATAGCACTAGTTGAGGGAGAAGGGAGCGTTTGAGCAAGAAACTCAAGCATACCTTAGTGTTATGTCTGAGCTGGGCTGATATTACTTCTAACCCCTTTGCCACTCCTATATAACATATCCTGCCTCATTTTCAAGGGATGCTCCTGGCTCTGTCTTTCAAAGCCTTCTCTCACAAGTGGTGCCAGAGAGGAATTTTGACTCACCATCGTAGGTCAGGACATGTCCCTTCTTCCCCTCGTAAATGACGTGTCCCTTGGGCAAGGCGTCCTCTCTCACTTTCTCCGCTCTGCTGGGGCTGTCTTCTCCGATTATCCTGGTAATGGTTCCTTTGTACAGCACTTCAGCTGGGGTACCCTTGGAAAGAGACCAAGATCCATATTTAACAGTGTCATAAACAATTAAGGCAGAAGCAGAGTGGGAATGTGAGCGCGCGCGCGCACACACACACACACACACACACACACACGAACACACTGTTCCAACAGACAAGCTGGACAAAGGGGAGAAAGACAAGCAAACTCCATCCTGCAATGCCACTTGCTGTCACAACCAATAGATATGTACAGCTTAATTATTGATGGGCACAATAACTGTGGCCTGAGTTTTGTCCAGGACAGTGGGGGGGTGGGGGTGGCGAAGATTAAGTGTTTCATCCTAGGTTGCTGGGAAGAGATGAGGTGAGAGGAAGATGGAAATGACAGGCACCACAATTCAAGAAGATGGTGCAAGCCTGAGACCTGGTACGGCAGACCTTCTGTATGTGAAGCCGAAATGGATGCCAACACCCACACACCCCCACACCTCTCCAGGTTTCTTTGATTTCTTCCTTCTCCCTGCACTGACCCTGAACCTCTGTATTGTAGAAAGGGGCCAGTGGGGATTTATGCCTTTGTGCATTTCAAAAATCAGCTTCCATTAGTCATAGTTGGGACACACCTTTGAGTGTATGGAAGCAAATGCCTCTTAAAAGAGGAATCTGCTGTGTGCTAAGTCAGGTCACTGGCCTATCTCCTCCAGTTGTTCTCAACCTGGTGCCATCCAGATACTTTGGACTACAAATCTCATCAGCTGCAGCCACCTTCCCAGTCTGGGTGCCTGAGAGCCTTTTGTCTGAGTTGCTGAGAGTAAAATCTGGGCCATGGGGTATGCAAAGAATGTGCTCTACCACTGAGCTCTGGTCCTACCCACCGCCAGCCACAATTTGCACAGGAGTGGAGGAGTTGTGCTTAGAGGAAGTTCTCTTGAGGCCCACCTTCCCTAGCAATTATTGATTTGGGGAACGGAATAAAAGGACCACACAGAACCATAGAATTGCAGAGCTGGCCCAAGGGGGGCACAGGTGAAAAACACATAAATGGGGGGCAACGGCATGAGACTAGGGGGCCACAGTGGGAAGTGAGAAGTGAAGAAAACACAGAAGTAACTGAGAAAAGAAAACAGAAAAGAAAACAGAAAACAGAGAAGTGAAGAAAACAGAAAACAGAGTAGAGTGAAGAGAAAAGTGACCGTGCTTCCCAGTGGATGGAGCACCATGCGCACTTTGCAGCAACGTCCTTTCCTCTTCCTTCTCCCTCCCATTTTCGCACTCCATGCTGCCTGCATCTCCTTTGTCACGGGCAAGGTGTGTGGGTGCAGCAGGGTTAGTTGGGGGGGCTGTTTCTTTGTGCAAGTATTACTGTGAAAGGAGGGGAGCTGTGGGTATCCCTCACAGCAATATAACCAGGTATAAAGAAGCCTTTTTTCTTGTCACCAAGCACAAGGGTCACATTGACTGAGAAATCAATTTTGATGTAATTGTATTTTGCATACATTCTAAAAATTATAGGACAGGGTAGGACAGGGGGCCCCAGGAGGGAAACAAGGTCAGAAAGGGGGCACGGTTGGAAAAAGGTTAAGAAACACTGATCTAGTCCAGCCCCCTGCAATGCAGGAATCTTTTGCCCAGTGTGGGGCTCAAACCCATGAGATTAAGTCTCATGATTGTTTAAAAGCATTTCTATATTGATTAATATCTCTAATGAGTGCATAGTCTAAAATACAAACAGTATATAATTAAAACAGAACCACAACCTAAAACCAGTAACACAGCAATATAAAAACTCATAAAACCATATAGAAGTGAATAAAGCAGACATTATAAGACTCAATCATGTAAAAACAGGGTTGAATCTTATGGCTCAAGTTGTCAAAAGATACTTGTGGCTGTTACAGAAGGAAGGACATTCCACAAAGACACCCCTTGCTTCCTTATTCACAATCCCAGACACAGATTTGAGATCACACCTTGCCCTCTTCAGGCATCAAATCTAGGTAAGTGAAGAGTACCAGAATGCAATCTTATGTATAAGTGGCATTTGTTTGGGGGGGGAGCAGCTAGGCCGTGTATTTTAATCCTACCCCTCCTTGATTCAGGAAGACATATCAGGTGAGCGGATTGCTGAGCTACCGGGATGATTGCTTGGAGAACATGTTTGTCTTTATAAGGAACTGATGGCTCCAGGGGGCAAGGCTAAAGGAATGGAGATTGGACAGAGATGAACGATGTCCAGCCAGGACTCAAGACACAGAACCAAGAAGAAGCGATCAAGAATATTGTGATCCAGCTCTTAACAAATCGCTGAAAGCTGCTCTGAGAGCTTCCCTGTTCAATGTAAATGGAATGAGCTGTTCCTACGCAAGAGGCACAATGGCGCTGTTTTCAGTACCTTGCCTGTTAGTCCAGCTTGACTGAAAACATTTGGTGGCTGCTTTCTACACCTTCAGCTGAACGTCCCCTTTACAGCAGATGTGCTCAGAGGGGATTTGAAAAGAGAGGGGTGGCAGATGGCTGTGGAGAACACAACTCACCTTTAAGCATCTGCATTCTGCACATGCGGCTTATGAATGGCTAGTATTGGCTGTCGCAGCCAAGCAACAAGAAACCATGATTAGCCCTGGAGGGTGTTGGGTGGGTGGGTGGGTGGGCACACACACACACAGCACTGTGCACAAGAGGGCACTGCCAATCTAAAGTCCTTCTGTGTAGGAAACAGTGTGCAAATGTACATAAATCACCATGTGTATTAAGTGCCTAACACAAAGCCTTTCATTACATGGACATGTGATGTATATGTATCGGGAAGTTGGAAGCACAATGGGGGCTTCATTTCATCCAACAAAATATACATGTGCCTCCAAAATAAGCACAGAAAATGTTCAGTGAAGGAATTCTATTGCATTAAGGTGCTGTAGCAAAGCATTAAGTGCTGTAGAAAAGATTAGCAACCACCTCCCAACTCCAACTTGGGACACACAGTAATTTGCTACTCCCCCCCCCTCCAGCAGCTGAAGTAGCAGGGAGAAAGATAATGGAGGGGGGAGCTACCAAGAGAGGGAGAGAATGACAGAAGGAGACAGAGAGAGGACTGGCAGGCATCCCAAGCTGAGCAGAACTGTTGAAGACTGCCTCAAGGCAGGGAGCCAGCTGAGTGCCCTTAGCCCAAACCAGCATCGTGAATGTCAGGACCTTGCAAGTGACGTCTAAGCATCCTTAAAGGATCAGTTCTGAGCCCCAGATCTACCCCCCCCCCCACTCCTGCAAAGGCAGAGTTGTTCTACATGGGACAGAAATCCTCCATCCTTGGTCAGCCCATTGAGTCTGAGGAAGTAAGATATGATAAATAGGATTTAAACCTGAATGCAAATCTTAATGGTTGAGGTGTGA
This sequence comes from Podarcis pityusensis, assembly GCF_964106645.2. Lineage (NCBI taxonomy): Eukaryota > Metazoa > Chordata > Lepidosauria > Squamata > Lacertidae > Podarcis > Podarcis pityusensis. The sequence continues at coordinate 39,710,142 of NC_138041.1, forward strand.
CACTGGCAATTTAAGAACCAGTAGGTGTGAATGATTAATGCGGGTGGCGCTGTGGTCTAAACCACAGAGCCTAGGGCTTGCTGATCAGAAGGTCGGCGGTTCGAATCCCTGCGACGGGGTAAGCTCCTGTTGCTCGGTCCCTGCTCCTGCCAACCTAGCAGTTCAAAAGCACATCAAAGTGCAAGTAGATAAATAGGTATCGCTCTGGCGGGAAGGTAAATGGCGTTTCCGTTTGCTGCTCTGGTTTCGCCAGAAGCGGCTTAGTCATGCTGGTCACATGACCCAGAAAAACTGTCTGTGGGCAAACGCCGGCTCCCCCGGCCAGTAAAGTGAGATGAGCGCCGCAACTCCAGAGTCGTCCATGACTGGACCTAATGGTCAGGGCTCCTTTACCTTTTAGGTGTGAATGATTAGGGGGTTAAAGCACTTCAACTGCTATAGTTTTGAGCTGATGCGCAGTTTTCAGTATTTTTAAAAACCACAATTAGACTAAAAGGAAGCCAACCTCAACCATTATTACTCGCCTCTGCAGTCTCCTGCAACCACTAAGTGCCCTTCTCTTGTTTTGGGCAGCAGCTTCCAGCCATGCTAGCAAGCACATCAGAAGAGCCGAGGGGCACCTGGCTGGAGGAGGCGGAGCGAGTGCAGTTCTGGATCTCCCAGTGACAGGCCTTCTAGCGGCAGCTGAGCTCTTATTTATCCTTCCCAGATAAGGAGCCCAAAGTGAGGGCAGAGGAATCCAGAGTGTTTATAAAGCAGCTTTATAGATCTGAACACCAGCCAGCAAAAAATCTCTAAGGGAAACGGATTCTCTCTGCTCGGTTTCCAGATAAAGCAATAACTCAGCAGCCCAAAGTGATCATCCACTTGGCAGGGATTCTGCTGCTGGAGATGACGGATGGGAGTAGGAACTCTCTGGTGTGTGTGTGTGTGTGTGTGTGTGTGTCCGAGGGACAACGCCTGGAAGAAGACCCAACCCATTTGGCAGCCCACTCTGTTTCCCTTGCCTACTAAATGATACACTGATTTGAGGATGGAGGTTTTAGGAGCCGCCAAGCCTTTACCCACATTAGCGGCAGACCAAAGCCAGAGAGCCGTAAAAGAATGGCTCGTTGCCCGCCTTGTTCCTTTTGCATTTCCTCACAGAGCCTAGTCTACTTCTCATGCTAACAAGGCAGGGGCGGACCCGGGAGTAGGTGGGGGCCTGTTAGACGCATTGTTCTCTTTCGGTGCCAATTCAGAATTGCAGAATTTCAATAAATCAGAGAGGGAGGGCAGAGCCTGGTACAAGTAACTGGTTATCATTTGTGCTGCTCAAGTTGTACCTCTCCAGAACACAAATGAAACTTTATAAGGAATAATAAAAAGAAGACCCAGGTCCACTTCAGTAAGGCACTGTGAGGTTTATAATCGTAGCATGGGAAAAAATATATTTACACATGCACTTCCAAGGAATAACAATTCCTAGAATATCAATATTGCTAGTAAAAATTATGTAATAAAAACTGAAATAAATTATTTTATCAACTTGTAAACTGCCTTGGGTGTTTCAGATGGAGAAAGGTGGGAGAGATTTATTTATTTTAGTCATTTACATGCCACCCAACAAAAGAAGTTCACGGGGCAGTTTATAACAAGACTGTAGTTTGTCCTACTTAGGACACAACCTGCTAACATTCCTTTTCATGAAGACGCTCCAAAGAATGGAACTTCATCCTATGCTTAATCCAAGCATCTGGTTTGGGCCACAAATAGATGCATTTACCCTCCGATGGCACGAGAGAAGCAGAGTTTCCAGCCAAGAAAGCATTGCTCCTAAGCTTATGAGGCAAGAGGGCACCAAGTTAAATGCTGCAGTTAGAACAATTGTGGGATGCCCCTCTTGACCGATCCACCTCCCTGCCCTGCGCCCTTCAGCAAGGTCGATGCCTTGGTGGTAAAGCACTTTGTTCTATCAGGCTTCTCAAACCTTTTCACATTGCGTTGGACTAGATGACCCTCAGGGTCACTTCCAACTCTAGAATTCTACTGTTTTCCATCTGTCAGCAAACTCCCATGTGCTGTTCAGCCTTGACCAAGGCCCTTGGGCTCCACAGCCTCTTTGCACAAATTGAGAAATGCACTCAAGTACACAGGCCTCCCTGGTGGAGAGGGGAGGTGGACAAGCGCTTTCTCAGGGAAGCTTGCCTCCTGAGGAAGTTCCAACCCAATTTTCAGTGACCCCTGGAAGCAGAGAAGAGACCTACGTGTGTGATGGATCCTCGATACGTGATGGGAGACTCCGATGGCGGCCGTGGGCTTGGGGTGCCTTTCGTGATGCTGCCTCCCGACAACGAGCCCAGGGATGTTCCTGCAGGATACAACCATGTCAAAAATGCCGCCAGCCTGGAGGAAGCCCAGGCACTGCAAATGAAGGCACTGGTGGGCAGGGGGTGCTTTTAGACAGGGGTGGGGAAACTTTCTTCAGTTTTTTCTAAGGGCCGCATCAGTACCTGGGCAAGCTCCTGAGGGCCACATGCCAGCAGTGGGCGTGGCCAGAAGTAAAAAGGGGCAGGGCAATGGGTGTAAATTTCTGGTTTCTACACACCCTTCTCTGCTCTCCCGTTCAGGCAACCAAGACTTCAAGGGCCCATTCCAGACAGACGAATGCACTCAGGGGAGTGAGGGGGGGCCTGGAGAGGACAGGGGCCTGGGGAGCTGCAACTGGCCCCCAAGCCTGACCCCCGGCCCCACCCCTGCTTTTAACATTTGCCAGTTTCTAGGGCACTTCTGGACACTTAGGAGGTCAGAGGTGACATTTAGGAAGAAACACCTTAGCTATGGACGTTTCCCTCTTTGAACTCTTCTGTTGCACGCAGGCAAGGCCACTGTTGCTCCAGTATGCCAGACAGAAACAGCGTCCGCCCGGCTGTATAAGCCATGCAAACAGCTCCTTGGAGCAGCAAGGTTTTCAGGGACACTGAAGAAACATTGGGAAGGACTGCAGCTCAGTGGGGAAGTATCTATCTGCTTTGCATGCAGAAGGTCCCCAGTTCACCCCCAGCATCTCCAGGCAGGCAGGGCAAGGCTCTGGCCTGAAATGCTGGAGAGCTGCTGGTTTTATTCTGTATTTTTATGTTGTGAACCACTCTGGGATCTTTGGATGAAAGCTGGTATACAAATAATAGCAATAATGATGATGATGATGATCTGATTCAGCATAAGGTGGCCTCCTATGTTTCCAAGAATTCTGTGCAACGCCATCAAAAATGCTGGGATGCAACTCTCAAGACTGTACATGGCAGCTTCAGAGAGGGACGCTGCAAGTGACCCCCCGCCCAGGGATTAAGAACCTCAGACGGCACAGTGCCACTGCCTCACCCCGAAGGACGGAGTTCTCCTGCGACGTCTGCACGACTAAGCTTTCTGGTTGGCCAGCCTGGCTCCGCGGAGAGAGCTGCTCCTGCTTCACTCCGGGGAAAGGCACTAGAAAACATTAACATATCATGCAGCCATGTTACAGTGCCAGAACAGGAGTGGACTGGGGGTGGGGGCAGCTGTCAGGCTGCTTCCTGCCGTTATTTCTCAATATCCATTAACTGTGAAGTCTCTCTTCCAGCTGCCAGCTGTGGCTCTGGTGCCGACATCTGCATGCCCCACCCCTGCAGTCCAACAGAACGGGGAATGTTATGGCGTCTTACCCAGCTTCTTGGGGTCCACAGTCGGAGGAAGGCCCATGCCGATGGAGCCAATGGGGACTTTTGCATGCTCAGAGCTGAATGGGGCGTGGAGCTGGATAGGCACCCCCTGAAAGGCACATCAAAGGGTGTTGTTACAGGGGAACAAGAGCGACAGGTGCAAGTACCAAAGTAGCTCTGCTGTCACATCTTCTGAAATAAGTCATTACTGCTGCAGTTTGATATTTCATTCATGGAAAGAGGGTGCTAGGTTCTGCATAGAGGCAATGGAGGACTGATGGGACAAGGATTGAGGGCAAGGATAAAGCTGGATAAAGCCAACACATGAAACAGTCCAGGCAGCCTTTAGTTTATACTACTGTTTGCACAAGCATTTTCCCACAGTCACCTGAAAACTGATTATGGGTTTCGGTGGACCATTTAGGGCTTATTCACACTTACCTTTCCTCCACTCTTTGCAGGCACTGTCCACAATACAAAGCTACAGGTCAATGAGCCTTTTTTTGCTCTGGAGTTTTTCCCATTAAAACTTGCTCTTTAAAGCTCATTTGGAGCAAACAACCATGGAAAACCCAAATTGATGTTTGTTCCAATTCAGCTTTAAAGAATGGGTTTTTGTGGGGAAACCTTGGTGCAAAAAACCCCAAACAGAATAAAAACGCTTGGACATGGAGCACTAAAAGCACAGACCTCTGCCTGGGAAAAGCGGGAAATGTTATTGCATTCTGCAGGATTCAAATTGCAGTACAATAAAATGCAATCTAAACAATAAAAGAAGTAGAAAACACACAATTAAAGATCAATGAGAATGTTTAATGCAATGAATGCGCTGCTTCTTGTTTTCAGTCACAAACTGACAGATACACTGCAGACCTCCTAAAGGAACCTCATGGACAACTGTTGGTCTGGGAAGCACAATGTGGGGGGGAAACCTCCCCTGCCCCCGCTTATACTTTTAATCCATATTCCTAAATGCAACCAAGGATGTAAATACATGGCAACAATGTCTGTCCAGATTCGTGCTAGCCTCCCTTGGTCTCTCCCTCCTTCCCATCCCTGTTGCTTTCCTCACTGTCTGTTTCAGACTGGAAGCTGCTTGGGGGCAGGGACCTGTCTAATTTTTGCCTATGAAGGTCTGCAAGGTGCTGTACGTACACAGATGACACTTAGTCTCTTACAACACTACCCCTCCCCTGCTGATACTCTTTGTCTGGGAGAATCTATAAAGATCAGAGCTGCCATGAAAGGACCTGCCTAGCAAAAGGAATGTCTTCCGCATGCCCTGACACCTGAGCCTTTACCTGGGAAATAGAGCCAAGGGGCCTTTCAAGAACAGAAGGATGCTTGGTAGAGATGAGAGGGGGAGGGTTGGAGATGGCGGACAATCTCTGGAAGCCCGGCCGAGAACCTTCATGCATGTTTAAGGAGATTGAGTGACCTGCATACAAAAATAAATAAATAAATAAATAAGCAAGGAAAAAAGTAAGAGGCATTTATAATTTCGAATTTTATTTTTAAAGAAAGACTGCTTCACTTGTTGCCTCAAGCTTCCAGTTGTGAGGAGGGGGAGGTGTCTGTATGTGTGATAAGACTAGCTCAGCTGGTTAGAGTGTGGTGCTGATAACGCCAAGGTTGCAGGTTTGATCCCCATATGGGGCAACTGCAGTGAGAGTCATTGTAGACAATACTGTACTAGACAGATTAATGGTCTGACCTGGTACAAGGCAGCTTCCCAAGTTCCTAGTGCTGCCGCCATGGGGCCTCGTGCCTACGAGCACAGAGTTTCCAAGAACGGTGGGGCAGAATGTCTCTCATGGAAAGCTCATAAGCAACAGATTATGAAAACTGCTTTCCAAGGGGGCTCATGGTGGCAACTGCTACCTGCATCAGGTTGTTCACACCAGCAAAGCAAGCCCACTTCAGAGTGCAACGACTCAAGGACCCCTCTCCCCATATGAACCAACCTGGACCCTGCAATCAATATCTGAGGCTCTTCTTTGTGTGCCTCCTCTGCAAGAGGTCTGGAGGATGACAACACGAGAACAAGCTTTTTCTGTGGTGGCTCACCACTTGTGGAATGCTCTCCCCAGGGAGGCTCGCTTAGTACCTTCATTATATACCTTTAGGTGTCAGGCAAAAAACATTCCTCTTCTCCCAGGCCTTTGGCTAACTAAATAATCTATGACTTTTAAACTGCATGTGTGTGGGGTGGTGGTGGTGGTGTTATTATTTTGTTTGTTGTTATGTTATAAATGTTTGTGTTTTTATAAAGTGTCCTGTGATCCTTGGATCACAGCAATAACCCAATACCCTTTTAAATGTTCTGTGAGAGGAGGTTACTGGTTTTTATTCTTGTTTTTATTATGTCTTTTTTATCTTGTGTTTTTATGGTGTGAACTGCCCTGAGATCTATGGATGAAGGGCAGTACATGTCAGGAGCGAGCCAGCAATAAATCACTCAGAGTAAGTGAAGTTAACTCTCTGTTAGAAGAAATCAGGATGTGCTCAGAGCTGTCAGGCCTAATGAACACAGCAATTATTCTCTGGTAGGTCTTGCCCCTATGAAGCACTTGTGGAGACTGAAGGTCGCTGCCTTCCCACAGCTGCCTAAGTTTCCTCATCTCCAGGGTTTTCCCAAGCAATCTGAGACTGTGCCTGCATGTCTGCCTTTGCTCCTCCTGCTTCATGCCTCTCCGCTGCAGCAGGAGGGGAAGAAACCCGTGCATCTTCACCAGCCTGACTCCCTCATCCCACTGTCCTGTTTCAGCTTCTGCCTCTGATTCTTGGCTACTCTCTGCCACAGACCCTCCCAGCTCCCTAAGCTTCCAACACCTCTCTCCCGCCCCCCGGCCACAGTCTTCTCCCTCTTCTCCCTGGGACCACTCACTGCCCACTGATCCCCAGGCTCTGAGCCTTCCTTCCTTGGGGGTTCTCTAGCTGCTGCCTCCCACCATTCCTCTGCATCCAGCCAGTACATGATAGTATACAAATTTAACAACAATGCAACGCAAACCTGATTGAACCTCTCTCACCTGGAGGATTATACTGAAACACGTGAGGCTCAGTGTGTGGAGAGGTTCGGATCAGATCCCTTGAACCTTGGTAGGGAAGCACCGGAGGCCAGCAGGTTGTGATGGAGGGCTCTCCAACCAGCTTTGGCCCCTCTGGGAGGGAGGTGAAATGCACTGGTTTCTCTGCAAGAGAAAACAAAGGGACAGCCAATCAGCAGTCAGAAAGGAACCCCAAGTAGACAAAACACTGGGTTTGGCTGCAGGACATCCATATGCAAATCCCCACTCAGCCATGATGCTCATTGAGTGACCTTGTGCGGACAATCAGGCACACACACACACACACACACACACACACACACACAGGTCAAGTGATCGCTGCAAAATCAAGCAACAACTTCCAGGTGCAGATGGCCCACTGCAAATGTAGCAGCAAAGAGAGAGCCGTTCGTATTGCTATCCTGCATCGCTTGAAACTGAGTGCTTTGCAGTGGGACCTGAGCATATATGCAGCTATCAATCACAATTCAAAGAAATCAAGTTTCACACAAGTACATATAAACTGCGGCTAATTATTCTCTCTCAATCTAACTAATCTTGTAAAACCTTTGTGGGATGATCTGAAGAGTTTTGAGTTACGAAAAGCTCAGTGGGGGTGGGGAGAATAACAACAATAAGCAACTCTTGTATGCTTCAATCCGAAGGACACCTTGCGGAGGAAGAGCAGGGAGGAAAGGGCCTTACCTTATGGTGGCAACCAATCTCTGGTGTACCCTCATCAGAAACTTTATTTATTTATTTGAGTCATTTATACCTTGCCCCTATTTAAGCCAAAGGGGCTCTCAAAGCAGTTTACAAAAAGACAAACAAACCCAAACTAGTTGCAAAACTAACTTGTTCAGTTCACAGTTCAGTTCAAGTTCATGCAAATTATTCTCTCCCCCCCCCCCCCCCCAGCGTTCAGAATGTTAAAAGCTACTGTGCTGAAGTATACAATGTACTTAAGAAGGCTCAGAGTACATCAAAGCACACACACAGAGTGGAAGTTTAATTTATTTTCTCCAACAATTACGATTCTTAGCCTTAAAGGCCCAAAGACGCTAAAGACCAAAAAGCACATTTTAGAGAATGAAGACAAATGAGAAACTGTTCAAAGTTCTAACTCAAACCAAACTTAATTCACATTCAGTTTGCCTGGGGATTATGGAAACTACTATCGGGTACAGCTTGGATGTTTTTGAACTAATTCAGTGAACTTCATTAAACTGAACCTGTTCCTTCCAAGCACTGTGTAGGGGGGCAGAGGACATGGGACCCAGCTCTTGGGCTCCAGCTCCCTCCAGCCCTGCCAGCCAGCATAGCCAAGTCAGGGACGCTAGGAGCTGCGAGTCCAACAACTTCCGGAGGTCAGCAGCTTCCTGTTCCCTCTACAAGGGCTGCTTCATGAGGCCTCGGCCCACCACAGAGGCAAGGACCTCAAGACAGCGTGGCTGGGCTGAACATGCTTCTACTGTCAGGAATGTACTCCTCCTACATACACAGTACACAACTGTTTAAGAATAAGCCTGATTAAACGTTGCCCAAAGCTGATTCTATCTGCTGCTCTGCTTTTAAATCTGTTGCCTTTATTTGTTTTATTCTGGATTTATTTGTCTCTGCTGTTACTGCTAGCCCACCCTGATGGATGTTTGCATTTAAGCAGGGACTATAAACCGTTGAGTTAAAAATAAATAAACAAAGTTGCTTTTTTCCAAGTCAGAACATTGTGCTATCTAGCTCACTCTTGCCTACACTGGGGTGTGTGGGGACCTTTTTCGACTCGATGGCCACATTCCCTTGTCCTCGCCGGGGTGGGGGGCATATGCCAATGGCAGACATGGGCAGAGCAATGGACGTGACTTTTCCCTTTGTGCAGTAGGCTACATTCCAGCCGTGGAACCTCTCCATCCTCTCTCCAGGCAAGCAAAAGGCACAGAAGAACACACCCCAGCTAGGCAAAAAGATTGCAAGGAGGGTGAAGAGCAGAGCAGTGTGAGGCATGGCCTGGGGAGAAGGGGACCGGCTTGGGGAGAGGATGCAGGGCCAGAGAGAAGCCCGAGGAGCTGCATTTGGCCCACCCCAGCCTACCTGGCCTAGAGAGTTTCAGGCCAGGGTCCCTCCCAGACCTACCTGGAGATGCCAGGGATTGAAACTGGGACCTTCTGCATGCAAAACAGGTGCTTTACTACTGAGCTATGGCCGTCCCCAAAAGGAATGAATGAACAAATTATCTGTTTGCCTTTAGTTATGTAAAAACAACTTTACTGAGAGGCCCACAAGCCAACAAACAAATGCACTTAAGGTCCTTCCAAGCACAACTAATATCTGAGACCAATGGAGAGATGAGGATTGCCAAGACCTTCACAGCACTTTATGTCTACGGAGGCAGGTCCCTTGAGAAAAGCAAAAGCCCAATAAAAAAGGAGCAGCATCCACTGTCCCTGTGAAAACTCGTACAAAGGGACTTGTGTGACTCTAAAGTCTGCTTTTACTTGCTCAAACTGCTAGTAATGCAGATAGGGACTGTTTGGAGTTATGCCAGAGGTGAGATGGATACTGAGGGACTGAAAATGACCTGTTCAACCAAGGACTTTTTTGAGGGGGGCAGCCTAGGGCCTCCGCGTGGGCCCTCACAGTGCCAGGGCTTTGACCCTGGAAAGAGCCAAGAGGGAGGTCTATGTGAAACACTCCCCCCCCCCAATGCTTTGATGCGACACCAACGTCCGGACAGACAATGGAAGGAATGGGCATGAAGAATTCTCCCAGCCAAGCCTCACCATGTTGGATGCTGCACCCTTGAGGGGGCTATGTGCTCTGCTGGGAAGGGAGATGCAAAGCAATGGGGTTTACTGTCCTGAAATGCCTGTGTGTTATATAGGAATAGCTCCTCACGCTTCTCCCTGGAAAGCCTACCTCATACTTTTGAGAACCAGGAGACTAAATTGCATCCATGTCGCCACCCCCCACTTTCTGGCTTTCATGATTTAAGATGTGAAACATGGTTTTTATCTGCATCTTCAAAGGATGGCATGAAGCAGATGGGAGACACGTCAGCATCAAAGGGTGAGGCTTGGAGGCAGACAGCAGCGCAGGGGCCTCTGGCTCTTCAACGGCTTGTGCATATTTTCTTTGGTAATTCTCTGTGCTCCTCCCAGACTTCAACTCTCCCCTCACTGCACTCTCTTTGTCTCTCCCACAGGGACAGCCAAGGCTACGCACGGAACCCGGGTGCAGGAATCGCAGCCCTTTGGAGGGCCTTTGCAACAAAGGGAAGGTGGCTGCCCCACAGCTAGCAAGGTGGAGGTACCTTGACGAAATGGGGAAGCAATACGCCAAAAAAAGATTTGTACAAAAGCTCGGCTATGGCCCCATGAATAGGGTGAGTGCGGGGCCACCGCTGTTCTTCAAAGAAACAGTTGGCATTTATTTAACACTTATTTTGAATAGTTTTCTTTTTAATTTAGCAAACCTGTGTTTGTCTCCACCTTCTGTAATCCAAGCAAAATATTTAGGGTTGCAGCCCATGTTGTTCCTACTCAGTAAACCCATTGAAATGAATGAACATGAATAACTTGGGTCCATTAATTATACTAGGTCTGCTCTGAGTAGAACTTAGTTGGAGACAACTCTTGGCATTTCTACAGCACTTTATTGTCCACGAAGAGCTCCACATGCAGTGGGGTGAATCCTGAGATTGCCAGGCAGGTGAGAGTGAGGGGGGAGTGCCATGGGCAGGGGCAGCAAGGGCCCCACAACCACTGATCGGATGTTTCATCCCTAGCTAGCAGGACCCGGGGTCAGGGGTGATGGGAGTTGTAGTCCAACAACAGCTGGGGACCCAAGTTTGAGAAACAATGCACTGCACTATGGGTGTCTCCAGACTGTCAATACTTTGTGGGAGGGATTCAATCACACCGACATACTGGGACTTTAGGTTTGCAATTAAAACCAATTAAGAAGCATTCTGTTGCCCCTAGTGCAACAAATCCACTTTAAACATCCTGCATGCCGATTGGGGTGGACCACTCTTTTGTTTTATGACAGCTTTGTAAATAAATAATAAGAAAAGCTCAATGAAGACTGGATGGCGCCTAAATTCTGTGTAAGCTTTGTGCAAGCAAATTAGGATGAAGGTTTAATGAACGGGTTGTCTGGAGGAGTCTACATCAGACCACTGCTCCACTTAGCCCAGAACATATTGGAAGTGGCTCTCCAGGGCAGCCTTCTCCAATAGGGTGCCCCCAGGGATGATGGGAGTTGGAGTCAGACAACATCTGGAGGGCAGCAAGTTGACAAAGGCTGCTCCACGTTCTTAGGCAGAGACCTCTCCTTCCCAGCCTTGCAGCCCAAGTTTCTTTCAGATGGAGATGTTGGGAGCTGAACCTGGAACCTCTTCCGTGAGAAGGGCTGTAGCTCCGTGGCAGAGCATCTGCAGGTCGGGCTGGGAATATCCCCTTCCTGAAACCCGGGAGATCTTCTGCCAGGGTGGACCTGCCTTTCCAACCTTGGGTCCCCAGCTGTTGTTGGACTACAATTCCCATCATCCCTGACGGCTGGCCCTTCTCACAAGGGATGGTGGGAGTTGTAGTCCAACAACAGCTGTGGATCCAAGGTTGAGAAAGGCTGGTATAGACAATGCTGAGCAAGATGGCAGGCTGGGCTGACTCAAGGTAAGGCAGCCTCCTTTCTTTCCCTAAGCACGAGCTCAGCTACTGAGCTTTAGATCGCTCGGCATAGAGTGCTGTTGCTGTTTCTCCCAAAGCAGCAGAAGTCGGGAAGCCTGTGCGGGAGCTGGGACAACATGTGCTTTTATTTCTATCACTGAGTATCTGGCGCAACAGGGGAAATGGCAGGGGAAATTCCTAATGGGAAACGGCAGAGGCCCAGAAAATTGCTGGATCCTGGTATAAGTCCACTGGCTGCAATATCCAACATACGTTATTTGCAATGGATCTTCAGCCTCATGCAATTAAAGACGTGCGCTGCGTATATCTGGAAAGCCATTCCACCCCCAGCTGAGGGTGGAAACGCTTTGAAGTCTAAAGTACGAATGCTTTATTTTGACCTCCTCCTGCCATGCCGCAACCTATATTAAAGGGGGGGCCTATAACTCAGGGTCTTTTTGATAGAGCAGCTCTTATCCCCAGAAAGAGAGTTACTATTACCGTTTATCAAGGCCCTGGAAATTGGAGCAAGAGAGACATCGTTTATACTATCCGTCATCCAAATGCATGCTCTTGGCTTTCAACTGGCCCTCAAAAGGCCAAGCTAAAAAGGGTGGCTAATCAATAGGAAACATATTGCTAGCTCCAAAGCTGCCAAGAGAAAAGGGGGGGGAAAGGCAACAACCCCACATTCGCGCACTCTTCCTCTTCCCTCCCCTCCAACCCCTTGCTCTCGCCGCCTCTGCTTGGCTTCTCCATACAAAAACAAAAAGCAAAACGCAGGGAGAGGGAAAAAACGGGAACCATCTGAGGGAGAAATGAGAGCCAAATGGGCAGCGCTCCCGTCCGCCAAACCAGAAAAAGGCCTTCATGCCAGAGGAGGAGGAGGAGGAGGCAGTGTGTGTGCAAATGCTTTGGCTAGAGCAGCTCCTAGCTGACAATGGTTCAGCCAAAAGACCTGCAGGACAGGGAACCCCTCACTCAGGTTGTGACGGTGCTCTCTTAAAAGCCTGGCCAACAAAGCCACTCTGGATGTTTGGGCCTCCAGAGCAGTAAAAAAAAGCAGTTTAGCTGGCTCTGTTCTTCACGGGTGGGAGTGGAGGAGATCCCTCCTCCCGCCACCATATTTGACTTTTTTGGGGGGTGAAATCCTCTCATCCAACCTGGGAGAATTGAAACAATGAGCTCCCATTGCCTGAAAGTACAGCCCCTTTGCCAAGACAGCACGTGCCCTCCTGCGTAAGGATGACGCATCTCATTACCTTACGGCTCTGGTCTAAGGAACTTCATTCTCTGTATGCAATCCCCTCCCTGCCAGAAAAAGGGTATTCTAAATTCGTTAAGAAGGGAATGAGAACAAGAAAATTGGTGGTGGGAGAGACCATGTAAAACTAAACAGGACTGCACTTGCTGATTTAGTATATGGCATTTGTCTTGCTTTTGTGTCTCATCGCATCTGTCTATCCCTGCATTATCTGGAATCAGTTGAAATTCCTGCATTGAGGTCAAATGCAAGGAACAGCACCAGGTAAGGGTTAAGGACTTGAGCAGGGTGAGAAAGTCCTGGCTAGTAGAATGTGTTTGCACCAGATAAGTAAGTGCAGTTTGCACGACATCTTGGGTGGAGTCACCTGTTAGTGCTCCTTTCCTGAGTTTTCTTGTGTTGAAAGTTCTTCATTTAAAATGGGTCTCACTTCCCCAGATATTATGTCTCGACCAGACCTAGGAAACATGGCTAACCAAGACCCAGCCAGACCGCTAGTCCAGCTGGCTCAGCATTGTTTACACTGACTTCTCCAGGGCTTCAGGTGGGTTCTCTCCCTGCCCTACCTGGAGATGTTGGTAATTGAACCTGAGACCTTCTGCATGCAAAGCAGAAGCTCTGCCAGTGAGCTAAACTCCTTCCCAGTTAGACACCCCAAGGAATGCGGCCCATCTCCCTGCAGAGCAGGTTCAGCAGGAAGAGCACCTGCCCTGCATGGAGGAGGACTCAGCTGCAAACCTCAGCACCCCCACTTTAAAGGGCATGCAAGACTTTTGCTTGAGATTTCTCAGCAGAGGGGGGCTGGGCCAACTCCACTGCTGCGGCTCAGAGACCAGCAGTTTTTGGCTCTTCTGTCTCTTTCCACCTTTCCACCTTGTGACTAAGACACTGTACCCAACTTTTCTTGTTCCCTCCTCCCTCCCAATGCCTTTTCCTCTTGTGTCATGTCTTCATATAGAATGCAAACCTGAGGGCAGGAGCTGCCTTGTTTGCAGCAATTTGTAAGCTGCGCTATGGCTTTTGGTTTTATTTTTCTTACTGCAGAACTGGATAAAAAATTCCTGAAATAAATCAGCCTTGAAAGTGGCAGACTGGCAAGCGGTCCAACTCAGTATATGGCAGCTTCATGTGCAAGCTGGAGACCTCCCTGCTGGCGAATCTTCTCATAAGTAAACACTTCGCTTGGCAGGATGGAGTGCCTACTGACAAGGACTTCCTCTGCTACTCACCCCCCCCCCCAAAAAAAACATGTTTGTGTCCCTAAAGATAATATACCATAGCTCAGGGGTAGAACATCCACTTTGAATGCAGAAGGTTCAACCCCTGGCATCTCCAAGCAGAACTGGGAGAGAACCCTCCCTGAGATCTTGGAGAGCTGCTGCCGGTCAGTGTAGGCAATACTGCTCTAGAGGGAGCAGTGGTCTGGCTCAGTATAAGGCAATGTCCGTATGCAAAAAGGCAGAGGCCCAGTAAGCTCCCCTCTCTCTTAGCACAGAAGGGAGCCACCCAGCAGCGGAAGGATTCTTAGACATGCATCATGAGGTGACCAATTGCAGTGCCTCCTCAAGTGTTTTGCCAATCAATACCAGGGAGGCACAGAGAAGGGGGAGAAAGCTACAAACTGCCCATTAGGTGCCCCAGCCATTTCCACCCTGAATGCAGCAGAGAATCTGTTACAGGAAGCCTTGCCCTTCCAGTCAGGGCATTAGCATTGATTCTCCAAGAAATAATGTCTCCAGCTGAACGCTAAAAGCCTTCTGAAGGCAGTGGGGAGTAGCTCGCCCCACAGCCCTGGCCCTGCTCCAGGTCTCCTTGCCCCGCTTCCAAACGCAACGGCCGGGGACATTAATAAGAGGAATCTCCCGCCTCTTGGCATTTGATCAGGGCAGAGCGAGACACGATGTTCCCTCTAATTAGCCATGCCTGCCTGACTCTGTGGAGAGAGAGACAGTGAAAAAGGGAGGCAGAGAAAGCTTCCAAAGAGCCCATGCGGTTGGCATGGGGGGCTAATCTCCACCCTCACCTGCACTTCTGTGACCACTGCCTCCCTGGACCCCAAAAACCCACACACCTTCTTTATCAACCACAGCTGGGCTCCTGCTCTGGGCCCTGGGACTGCTGCTCGGCGGGGGGTCCTTTTCAGCTGGCTGCAGCTGCAGCTGCTTACTCTGTGCAGAGTCCTCGTGGGCAGATTCGTGGACCATGGTGATTTGCTGCTGGTAAAGGGCCAAAGCGTGATGAGGCACCTGAGACTTCAGGCTTCCGCTCTGCAGTACTCCCTCCTGTAAACCTTCTGAAATCTGCAGGGAAGGGAAGAAGAGAAAAACTGGATGAATCGTGCCATTTGCAGCTGGTGTGTACAAACACACACATGCATGCACACTCCATGGGGCATGAATGAATGCCACACTTCAGCTCCTCTGCAGAGAGGTTTTAAAAAGCCAGTTCATCCTCACAGAGCCCCTGACTTTTCCCTCATTCTGGGGAACAGGAAAGAGAAACTGGAACAGCATGGGAATCATTTTTAAACCAAGGGCCGCATTTCCTTCTGGGAGCCACATGCTGGGGTGAACAGGGCCAGAGGCAAAAGTGGCCAGGGCAATGGATATGACTCTTACCTTTCTACAGCGGGTGACATTCCAGCCATGCAAATGTCAGAGGTTTAGAACTACACTTGTCTCTCCCCATCTCAACAAACAAGAGGCATTGGCATAGTTAAGTGAAGGGCTGGGGCAGGGAAAGATCAGCACCCTGCAAGACTTGCTTTCTGCATCTGTGTGCGCCTGATTCAGCCGGTGCAAAATGCTGTAACTGCACTGTTGGTAGGGGCAGACTACTACCAGCACAGAACATCACCGTTTAAAAGCTTGCATTGGCTGTCATATGCTACTGAGTTACTGTAAGTTCAAGAGTCTTATATTAATTTCCAATGCCCTTGTAAACAACTTGGGTCCAGGATATCAAGGTCCTCCTGATCCCTTATATTCCAACCTGATCCCTGCTATCTCTGGGGTAGTCTCTGCTAGTGGTCCCCCGTGGCTCAGATGCACGTCTCGTAACTGCTAGGAGCTGTGCATTAACTGCAGCGGGCTGAAGGCTGTGGAATGAGCCTAACTGAGATGAGAAGGGCATCCTTTTTGCTGAACTTCAGGTACATGACTAGGACTTTCTTGTTCCGGCAAACATTTTGAGGTAGTATTTGGTTTTATGAAAAATATTTATTTTTTATTGTCCTATTTTCTGTGGTTTGATTTTATGTATGCCACTAAGAAATAGGAATGATTAAGCTATATATAAATGTCTTACATTAAAAAATAAGCGTTCAAGAGCCAGAATGGAGAGACTTGGAGGGTCAGACCCAGCTCCTCGGCCTGAGGTTTCCCAGCTCTGAACTGTGTGATAAAATCTGCTGATTGCCTGACTAAAAGCACAACAAATAGCAGATGCCCTTCAGCCTTGGGGCTAACTCAATGTCACTTGGGGGAGCTGAATGGTCCATGCAAATTATTCCTACCAAGCACAGTCTTGCAGGGGTCACTCCCTCCTCAAATCCTCGGGTTTAAACACAGCGGGAGCAAAAAGACAAATTGTTTTGAGGAAGGTGTTGGAGCTGGTTTGGGAGCCACTACTCACAATGGGCGGAATGGCAGCAGCTCTTTGCTTCAGCTGTTTCAAGTCCAGCGGCTTCTGAGGCGAGGAGCTGAGCCGGGTGTCATTAGTTGTGTTGAGGAGGCTGGGCCGGGAAGAGATAAGCCTGCATGGAAACACAAAGCACTGCAGTTAAGAATGGCTACTGTTATATCAGGAATCCTATGCCAGGGATAGGGAAACTGTGGCCCTACAAATGCACCCCACAGTTTGTTTTCAAAGCAAGCAATCAGTTCAGGGATCAGAGATGGATAATCTGTATCTCTGTACATGATTTTGTATAACAATTCGTCTCACCCCTGACCATTGGTCATGATGGCTGAGGATTAAGGGAGCCAGAGTCCAAAGACACCTGGAGGCATTACACTGGGCTACCCCGATCTAGACCAATCCCAATCCCAAGAGCAGCCTTCTGCAACAATCAGGCACCTGCTCCACCTCCACCTGCCAACCCCTTCCTGGTGTCCATGTGCACCCTGTGATATTTCTGTTGGGAAGCTGGTAAAATGCGAGCTAGATATTGGTACAGTTCAGTGGTTTTGCAGCTGGCTGATGGACTGCACCTAAAAAGTACTTACCAGCAGCTTCTTGTCAACCTGAACATGTGGTACCCCAGGGTTCTGTCCTGGGCCTGACGCTGCAAAGCAGCTCTAGAAATGACTGACTAGAGGAGCAGAGGAGTTGCTGAGTTGCTGATATCTTAAGCCAACAGAAACAGGATCCAAGATGATACTGACAGAACAGAGAACGTGGCCAAAATGAATGCCAGCAGAGATTAAGTGTAAATTTTTGCATTTAGGTTGGAAGAACAGCAGTAGACGTGTCAGTAGACCACAAGCTAAACATGAGGCAGCAGTACAATGTGGCAACAAAAAGGGCCACTTGCTTGCCTTGCCAGCCCCTGTGCCCAGATGCAGCTGTTGCTGGTGCCATCGCTCACCTACCCAGCTACTATCTGGTTCTTCAGAGCAGGTGGCACAATGAGTCAGTGTGTCTGACTGCTAACCAGCAGGCTGGTGGTTTGAGCTCACCCAGGGATGACTGTGGGCAGGATTCTTGCATTGCTGTGGGTTGGACTCGTAGTTGCTTCCAACTCTACAATTCTATGATTCTATCACCTGCCCATACCTCACTCTGAGTAAAGAAAGAGGCTGATACCCTTTTCCAGGATATAACTGCTCTGTATGGGTAAGCAGGACTCCCACCTCGCCTCTTCCATCCCAAGGAAGAGGAGCACGGCAATGGAATCCAGGGAGGGTGTCAATCAACAATGAGGGCTGGAAGAACCAAGGTCAGAAGGGGAGGGTGGTACTCTTGTTGCCAGGAACAGACCATCACCCCTCACACAGTGAGCGGCTGCATGCTCAGCAGTCTCACAAGGCCCAAGGGTCTTGCAAGCAAGCTTGCCTTGCCCCACCTTTCAAAGCTTGACTTGTGGGAATTGGGACAACTCTGTTGGTTCCACGCAGTTCTAAACTCCTTGCCCTGATCTAGGACTCTGTAAGGCTGGCCTGTTGCCTCCAGCCTGATTGGTCTCACCTTTCCCATCACCTCGTCTGTGTGTAAAGGCTACTGTGAGTCTGTGCTGCTGAGTTTGTACCTCCAGTGCTGCCTCAAGAGCTCTTCCTCCCTATCAAGTAAGAGCCTCTGTCATCGGTTTCTGAGCAGCCATCAGGCAACGTGGAGACCAAGTCCTCTGAGGAAAGCCTGAAGGCGTTGGGAATGTTTAGTCCTGAGGACTGATGATAAAGAGGCACATGTATATCAAAGCCATCTTCAAATATGTACAGCACTGTACAATATGTTATACAGTGGTTCCGCTCCTTTCTCCTGGGCTGTGTCCAGAAAGAGGTGTTGGGGGATGAGTGTTCAGAACCCTGGGCTCTCACTTGTGGGGTGCCTCAGGGCTCCATCCTCTCCCCCATGCTTTCTATCTATATCATGGGTAGGCAAACTAAGGCCCGGGGGCCGGATCCGGCCCAATCACCTTCTAAATCCAGCCCTTGGATGGCCCGGGAATCAGCATGTTTTTACATGAGTAGAATGTGTGCTTTTATTTAAAATGCACCTCTGGGTTATTTGTGGGGCATAGGAATTCGTTCTCCCCCCCCCAAAAAAAATATAGTCCAGGCCCCCAAAAGGTCTGAGGGACAGTGGACCGGCCCCCTGCTGAAAAAGTTTGCTGACCCCTGATCTATATGAAGCCGCTAGGAGAGATCTTCAGGGGGTTTGGGCTTGGTGTTCATCAGTATGCAGATGACACCCAGCTCTACCTCTCTTTTAAATTAGAACCAGTGAAGGCGGTGAAGGTCCTGTCTGAGTGCCTGGAGGCGGTTGGAGGATGGATGGTGGCTAACAGATTGAGGTTGAATTCTGACAAGACAGAAGTACTGTTTTGGGGGGACAGGGGGCGGGCGGGTGTGGAGGACTCCCTGGTCCTGAATGGGGCAACTGTGCCCCTGAAGGACCAGGTGCACAGCCTGGGAGTCATTTTGGACTCACAGCTGTCCATAGAGGCACAGGTTCAAATTCTAAGAAAAAGAGTTTAGACTAAACATGAAGAAGAATGTCCTGACAGTATGAAGTTGTACAACAGTGGGACGGACTTGTCTCCAAAAGCATCAGGCTCTTCCTTTGAAGAGGTTTTAAAGCAGAGGCTGGGGTCACATCCACATCATACAATGTAAGCATTTGGCTTCTTTCAAAGACTCCTAGGATCTGTAGCTTACCTGTGCAGAGCTGCAACTCCCAAACTACAGTTCCCAAGATTCTTTTGGGGAAGTCATATTCTTTTACTGTACGGTGTGGATTTGACCAGAATAGCCACCTTTCAGGGATGTGGTAGCGGTATGTGTCCTCCAATCGGAACAGAATTGCGGCAGATGACCTTCCCTGCTCAGAAGCCCACCTGCAGAGGAAAAAATCCTTCCCAAATACAGTGATCTATCAGAACCTGAGCACAAGCTAAGGCAAACAGCTTTCCAACAAAAAATCGGGGCTAGGCTAAGTTTGCCTTTCGTGCTGCAAGCCTAAAGGAGAGTTGAGGCAGAAGGGAGCCAATTGTTAATCAGCAAGTTTGAATTCTGTTCTCAGTTAGTGACATGCTCTGCAAGAGAGAGATAAGAATCTGGTTAGGGAGAGAGGAGGCGGGAGAGGAAACAGGGAGAAGGGGAGGAATGACCACATCTGGATTAACTAGAGCGGAAGAGCACAGAGTTCAAGGACACAGAGAGTCTGAAAGTCAAGAAGGTGTTTTATGATGGGGAGTGTGTATCTGTGTATGTGTGCGCGCGCACACATGGTGTGTGTGTGTGTGTGTGTGTGTGTGTGTGTGTGTGAGGGAGAGGGAGAGACCAGATGAGTTCTTTTATATGATCAGCAGCCAAATAAGCTCAACAACTCGCTCCACTATGGTGCAACTGCTTGCCAGAGGCAAGCCTCACAGATATGCAGTTGGAAACCCTTTGCACTATCTACCTCATAACAAAATTTTGAGATACTAGCAAAATGCCTGGCAGGACAACAGGTAGGGTACTTCATCTCATGTGGATCTCTTTGTGTTGTGTGGTGGGAAACCCCCCTCAGTGGCTGCCACATTATCCATCCTCACTGCAGCACTTTCGCCGCCCCAGGAGTGAATGGCAGCATTCACTTACATGGGAGCAATAAAAGAGGGCCGACATTGTCGTAAGAGGCTGGGGCCTAGCCACTAAGAATCAAGCTTCCTCTAGATCTGTATAGCCTAGTTTCTTTTTTGTGGTCACTCCAGAGCAAGGGTCAGCAAACTTTTTCAGCAGGGGGCCGGTCCACTGTCCCTCAGACCTTGGGGGGGGGGGCGGACTATATTTTTTTTGGGGGGGGGGATGAACAAATTCCTATGCCCCACAAATTACCCAGAGATGCATTTTTAATAAAAGCACACATTCTACTCATGTAAAAACACGCTGATTCCCGGACCATCCGCAGGCCGGATTTAGAAGGCGATTGGGCCAGATCTGGCCCCCAGGCCTTAGGCTGCCTACCATGCTCTGTGGTAGAATGTTCCAAACAGGCAAAACTACCTCATGGATACTAGCCAATAGAACCTGAATGAAGACAATGCGTGAAAGAGAGGTAAGCCAAAGGTAACAGAGCAGAAAAAGCAGATACAAGAGGACGTCTCTCACACAATTCAAAGGCTGCTTCAGATGGGGCATCCCAGACCGAAACGGCCTGAACAGGAAAATGCATGGGAGTCTCTGGTGCAACAATTAGGATTACGCATGAGGCGACTCTGCAATTTAACATATGCTCCTGGCAAAATTACAAGACGTACTCCCACTTCCATAAGGAAGCCTGCCTTACAACCTTTAGAACCCAAGTTTTGCACTAATCACAGACCATGCAGGTCTTCTGCACTTGCAGGAGTACAGAAAACTGGATATTTCAAGAGTTCTACAGCAGACAGTTTTCTGTGTTGGCAACAGACTGGAGGATCAGAAAATCCCAAATGCACCCCCTCTACGATTATGCGACACGGCAAAATCCCATGGCCACAAACTATGCAGTTACTGTGTAGTCCAATACACCAGGGATAGAGTACCCTGGTGTTCTCCAGATGCTGCTGAATACACCTCCATCATCTTTGACCACTGGTCCCTGCTGGTTGTAGCTAATCTGCAGGGGCAGGGCACAGACTTCCCATCCCTGCCATACACCTTGCAGGTGGTGCACAGGCTGAAGAGCTGTGGATGACGTTCCATCAAGTCCCTCAAAGTTTGCTATGTGAAGGCACTTCCAGTTCTTACGAACAATACACTGGCATCAGTAGTCCACACTTCTGTGAAACAGGTGGGTGGTGGAAGACTAGACTGTGCCATGGGCAGACTCTGCGTGGCCTGTAGGTATCAGAAGCACTAGGAGAGAGAGAATCTGATCCTGCAAAAGAGACACATGCAGATTTGTCTCCAGTTGGTGTGGCTGCCACATTGGGTGAGCTGATTGTCCAGCTCAGCCAAGCAAAATGAGTTCTTCTTCATTAAGAACGCAAAAGAAGTGGAAAGGCTCATTCTCACAACATAGTTAGCTCCCTGGGAAGCAGCATCCCAGGTGGCACCGTGTCAGCCGGCATCTCGGGTCTACCGAGGGTCAAAGACCACAGTAATTTCTGGCTGGGGTCAGTGGACATCTCCCAGACTCATCAAGAGACATGGAAGAGGAGGAAGAGAGATCCCAGGGCAGATCATATGGGGGTTTGTTCCCTTTGTGCTTGTTTGTCAGCCTGAGCTTGGAGTGACCTTGAAATTTAGGCAGTGAAATAACCAGCTAAAATAAACCAGGAGGAGGCGAAGAGCCTGGCTTTAAAACCCACTAGCAATTGCAGAGGGCACTGAGAGAGCTACGGGGGGGTGGGGAGCCCTGAATTTTGACCTAGCTCCCCTGATGTGGGGAACAGAGGGAAGTTTCAGTGTCGTGGCCTCTGCTACAGAGCTATCTGAAAGCATGCCCCGTGCTTTCACCTGGCTTTTGAAATTCTGACGCCCTTTCAGTTCAGCAAGGCCTGAACCTCTATGAACCTCTGTTCAGTTCCAGGTCACGGACAGTTCTTTGCCCACATAACATTGCTCATCCGGTTATTGCTTCTTTACTTGCTTCAGTCCTGGATTTGTTTACACATTTGCTCACCCCAGTGTGAGTCTTACAACTTGAAGCAGGCACTTGGAAACATCTGCGCTTACTGGCTTTCACCTATATTTCAAGAGATTTAGGCTACCTACCTCTGGGAGCTTTGCTTAATAATAATAATAATAATAATAATAATAATAATAATAATAATAAATTTTATTTATATCCCGCCCTCCCCAGCCGAAGCTGGGCTCAGGGCAGCTAACAACAATCAAAATAATCCAGCATTCTAAAAACATTCATTATAAAATTAATTAAATATCAAATTGATGGCAACCATTAAGCAAAATTCTGTGCAGATTGCCAGAGGAGGGGGTCAGGCTGCGCCCTGACCAAAGGCCTGGTGGAACAGCTCTGTCTTGCAGGCCCTGCGGAAAGATGTCAAGTCCTGCAGGGCCCTAGTCTCTTGTGACAGAGCGTTCCACCAGATTGGAGCCGCGGTCGAGAAAGCCCTGGCTCTATGTTTGCTCCTGGATAAAAACTGTTAACAGTTTAACATCAGTGACTCTTACTCGCTACTCCATCTTGCGACACTTGGGTAAGAAAAAGCAGCCCAGTGCATTAAACTAAGACACCTTAAATAGCAAAACTCACTGGCTTTGGCAAAAAGGGGCGTGCTCCTCTGTGTATTTTGTTCCCTTTACTTTGGGATAACTGACCAGAAATTGAGCTTTAAAAAAACACCAAATTTTTAAAAATCACTGAGGAGCATATCAGAACCTTCCAGCTGCTGCCACAAGGGCAACAAACGCTTGACAAAAGATTCCTCGGGGTTTCTTTCAGAACACCCAGTTCTCAGTCTTGCTTCCTCAGTTTATTTTATTTTATTTTATTTGTTATTATTTAGAAAGCAGATGCCAGGAGACCAGGCCCAGACTGAAGAGCAAGGACGTAGAATGGATCCATGGCTCACGACCAAGGGGCCTACGTGTCAGTAAGCAATCCCTGGAACTTCTTTACAACCAGCAGTTGGGGTTCAGGCATGGTCTAGGAGGCCAGAGGATGTAAGGTCTCCCTGTTGAGCTGGAAACAAGAGAGGTCTGTGGCTCCTTGTTCCCGATTCCATTCCTGCCCTCCTCGCTGCCTGCACTTCTTTTGCTACCGACGGCGGATTGTTTCCCAACCTTACTTTTGGATCATGTTTGGGACCCTCTGTGTTTGACCCTGGCTTTTTTGAGACTATGCTGCACCTCAAACCCTGCTTGGGTAAGCGCTTGGATAAATGTGTTTTACCTCCTTAGGCTGAGATCCTGGCTCCTGAGGGCAGCCCTTGGAGCATAACAGTGGCGTATTAGTGCCAGGGGATACCAGGGTTTGGACATTTATGGGGCAGGGTAGTCAGACTCCTAGTCTGTTAGGTAACAGGTTGGAAGGGCAACAGGTTCAACCGTCAAATGTTGTCCCAGGAAGTTTTAAACTACTAAGCAAATAGGATAAGGTTTCTTCTTGGCACCTTAGAACATTCTCTGGTCACCTGACATTAACAGCCTTACCTCTCTCTTAGCAATGAACTGACAACAGTTAACTTATGTCTCCACAGGCCGGCCTTCTGCATTCATTTATATTTAGCATGACCTACAGCTGAACTTTTATTCCTAGCACTGCCAGAAGTCTTTATAAAATATATATGTAAAGATAATTATCTTGGGGGACTAGGTTTTTTTAAAAAAACACAACGGAAAGAGCTAAAAGCTGTTATTACCTTTGCTTTGGCTTGGCAATAGCTGGCAAGAGCGGCAGAGTGATGGAGGGCAGCCAGCGAAGTACTCCCTGAGCACCACTTCTATGAACTGTGCTTCATCTCACTGCTCTCCTCGGGGCTTACCCACAACGTAGCTTTCCGCTGCTAAAATGTGCATGCTGGCAATTCACTGCCTGTGCTGGCCTTTTTATCTGGCTGCAGGCCCTTCTCCTATATTGCTGAGAGGCACAGTGAATGGTGGCGTCTGGGCCCATCCTGCCACCCAGCCGAGCATCAGGATAGGGCAGGAGCCTTACTTCCTCCTCCAACACCAACACTCCCGGGCCAACTTTGACAGGCAGCCGGTAGCAACCACCTGACCCATGCTCCTTTGCACCTGCGGTTTGAAGTAAAACCGTGTAGCTGAATGCAACCGACAGCTGATTGTGGGTGCTTGCTCTGGAGATCCTGGCAGCCCTTGCAAAAGGCACACAGGGGCTTACAGGTGCCACCAATTGGCTGGTTGGTGGTACCTGCAAAACCCGGTTTCAGCCATGAGCCTTATTTTCATCTGCCCCATACCCCTTATGGTATATGATGTCAGGTAGGCTTGGCCAAGTATCAAGAGGTTTCCTACAGTTGGTCTGCAAAAACTTAACATTTGGAATGGATCTTGCAAGCCACCCAGCCCAACCTTTGGCACAGCATGGCCACCCAGCCCCTGTTTAAATGCCCCCTCTACTGGTCATAGAGTACATCCCATGTGCAGAGGTAGCAGAGACCACCAGGTGCAGAGGAGAAACAAGGGAGGAATGCAGCTGCCTGCATTTGTTGCCTATGGCATTGGGCTGGCCTTTATCCAGCCAGACACTTTCAGGGGGAAAGGGTTAACGGAGCCTTGTTCAGAGATATCATCATATGAGGAGCCTGGAATAGCTCAGTCAGTAGAGCAGGAGACTCTTAATCTCATGGTTGTGGGCTTGAGCCCGTTGGGCAAAAGCTTCTTGCATTGCAGGGGGTTGGGCTAGATGACCCTTGTGGTCCCTTCCAGCGCTACAATGCTTTGATTCTATGATCCATTGCCGTCATTAGTCCTGCAGCACTGTCAGGATCAGGCATGGGTTGGCAGACTGACGCAGGAGGAGAAGGAAGAAATGGGGGGAGAGGCTGAATGGGGAGAATCTGGGTTGGATTCCCGTCTCCAATCAGATTTTGGTAATTTTGGAAGGGGGAGCAGGGGTGCCAGCTCTCCTCTCTGACCTACCTGAGGAACAGGGAGCCACAGTGGAGGCTGGGGAGCACTTTGGACAGCTGAGAAGAGGAGAGGCTGGACAGGAGGCGGCTGTGACTACACAGGAGCCTAAACAGGGAGAGTGCAGCCGTGTCGCCCAGGACCAGGTGCCACCTCCACAGATGGGAGCAGACCCACCCCCTTCCAACAGAGTGCACACCTGCAGTTCTGATATTCCCGTAGGGCGAGAAGGTCACCTGAGTGAACACATGACATCTTGTCCATGAAAGGTGCTGGGAGGGG
Source organism: Podarcis pityusensis (assembly GCF_964106645.2). Lineage (NCBI taxonomy): Eukaryota > Metazoa > Chordata > Lepidosauria > Squamata > Lacertidae > Podarcis > Podarcis pityusensis. Next base: position 39,735,324 of record NC_138041.1, read on the forward strand.
CAGGAAAACTTGTTGGGACATCTTCATTGCTCCCTTCCAGGTCTCAGCTCCTTGCTCTGCTACAGAACTCCTGAATTGTGATTCCTGAGTACTGTGTTTGCTGCCGAGCCTGTCCTGTTACTTGCCTGAATAAATATATCCTGCTTACTTATAAGGAAGAGCTTCTGTCTCTCTGTGCTGGGAGGGAGCCAGGACACTTCCACACAATACAAGAATCAGGCTGCAGTGCAGTGGCACCTACATTTTCATCCTTTTCCATTAAGGTATTGGTCATCTCTGTTGTCTTTTTTGGTGCCTACTGAAGACTCTCCTCTTCCAACAAGTCTTTTAAACGGAGATATTTGATCCGAGTCTACATCTATTTTAAAGCTGTTTATGTATGGTTTTTTAAAGTTTGTATTGTTTTGTATGTGAATTTTTAATTTTAATTTTTTATATATGGAACGTTTTGAACTTACTTTTACATTTATTCTGTTTTGTTTTATGTAATTGTATTTATTTTTATAATTAAATATTTTACTGTTGTAAACACCCCCCCCCCCAGGGTCTTATAAGTAGAGGGTGGGCAAGAAAGCTTCTAAGTTAATAAATAAACAAAAGAGCAGGGCTTTTTAATCTCTAGCAGGAAGATGGGCCTGCTGGACTGACCATGGGGTGACCACTGCAAGGGCTCAGATGCAAGCACAGAATCCTACAGCCAGGGTGAGGGCAAGACATTAGGTCTGAAGTGCCCTGGGAGTGATGCAATCACAATGGCTGGGGATGGAAGGATCAGCGTGATTAAAAAAACTTTTCTGGATTAACCAATACCCTGCATTGGACCTCCTCCAGAAACTATGGGTAGCCTGACTGAAGGGGAGGGTCTCTCCTGCATAAGCCATTCACTGGACGTCAAATGCAGACTGAACACACTGTGAGCACCTATAACTGGGCAAAGAGAGAATGACGGCCTCCCATAACTCTAAGGTAGCTTTAGCATATTTGACTTATTTAATTCATTTTCAAAGTATATGTCTCACTCAGCAGCAAATCTATAAATCATTGTCTGCAAGCCGACTGTCTCATTTAGATGAAAGCCAAGATTCCCTGTGAGTTTGGGAACCAGAACTTTAAGCAGATGCCTAAGAATCAGAGCCATTAACCTTCACTCATGTTTAAATACGGCTACTTCTTTATTGTTTGGGGGGGGTGCGCGCGCGCACACATCTGGCCTGCTTCCACCCTAAGGAACAATTTGTGCCCCCAATGAACCAAAGGCTCTTGTTTGTTCCTGCAAGTGCCCAACCCTCACTTGATGAATGGCTGTATGGGAGTATGGATCCAAGAGGCATTTAATGAAATTGACCGAGGCTATGCACTAAACCACAAATCACTTGTCACCCAGCGAAAGCAGACACTTGTCCTAATCAAGAACAGGCCACTGGCATGAGATGTGACCATATTGCATCACATGACCTTCTTTAACCCCTGACAATGGGCATCGATCCTGAACAGTATAAGCACCAGGGCCATAAAGTTGCCCTTTCAATTACTGTCACTGGCAATGCGAGGCTCAAAGAGCCAAGGCGCCACAAATCATTAAGCAAGTGCAAAACCCCACTGAGGATAGCAGTGCAATAAGTCAGCGACTTTTAAGCTGCTGGTTACAGGAATGGTGCCCATCCACAGGCAGTTAAGAGAAATTTGCAGACGGTTCTGCTAGCATACAGGAAGTCATATTTCTTTGGCAACAAACACAACTCTCACTCCTAGATCCAGATACTGTCTCTCACTGCTGGATGGATGGGACTTGAGTCCTCAGGACTGTGTAAAAGCAATCCCTCCCCTCAGCGCCCCCCTCTGCCCCTCATTTCCTTTCCAATTCCTCCCCTTGCCCCACTCCCCAATTGATAAGAAAACCTAAACCATATAAAATCAAGTATGAGGCATTTAAACACCCAGAATGTGAAGTTTCTGATCAAAAGAACTTTTGGCAGATGGAAGCAAAATCCTACAAAGCTCCATAAATTACAACACACGAAACAACTTCCCTTCTCTGGTCCCTGAAGGCATTAGTTAACATGCGTTGAAAAGTCGGTGTCCCTTACAATCCTTTAATTGCCTGTGATTGGTACACAAAAGTCAACCCCACCCAACTGAAAACCAGACACAGTTCTACAGAGGCCCTCACTCCATTCAGGAAAAACATGATTTCAAATCTCCAGACACCAACATTAAACCTTTTTTTAAAACGCTTAGGTAACTTGGCAGCTGGGTTTAGGTATTAAGATTGCTTCTATAAGGGTTCCTCCATATGACCTATCCATTCAGCATTCATCCTTGCTTGCGTGAATAAAGGTTGGATTATATCTGGTCTTTACTGAGAATTTGTGCTGAATTGTTTGCGGGGAGGTTACATAACAATGAGTATTCATCCTGATTTGCTTCCTTTTACTCATTTGCTCACCCCACACTTTGCAATGCAATGCCTGTCACTTTCCTAACTGCAAAACAGTAAGTTTCTTTTTTAATGTGGATTTGTTGTGCCAGGGCAACAAAGCACTTTAATAATCCACTTTAATTTTGCAAACCTTTCCCAAAATACGGAGTGTCTGGAGGCCTCTTAACTCTTCCACGTTTCCCACTCCATTTGCTCCTCACTCACTTGCTTTTGTCACCAGCATCCTGCTCGTCCATCTCATCGGCACTGCACGTGGCACTGGAGTCGCTGTCAGGATTTGCTCCCTTCCCAGCTTTGTGGTTCTCCTTCTTTTCTGCTTTGGGTGCTCCCTCAGCCCCTGTCACAACACTGCTGTTGCTGTTTTCTGTGACCTGGTCACTGTCCTTCTCCTGGTAGACCTCTCCCTTCTCCATTTTTATTTCACCCCTGCTGGGTTCTGGGCTCTTGGGCTTTTCCTCGGCCTCCTCCGTTTTCACCACATCAACTGTTTGCTCTGCTTGTGGCTTCTCTTCAGTGCAAGTTGGTTCAGGGGCCTCCTCCTCCACTGCTTGGATGGTGGCAGGATTTGCTTCTGGGGAACTAGCGGTTTCCTCCATCTTAACAGCCGGTTCTTCTCCAGCATTGCTTCTGGTGTCTGGGGCTGGTTTGGGTCCATTCTCTGTGCTCTCTTTGGCTTCTGGTCTTGGAGAAGGGAGGCTCTCTGTGTCTGAGCTATTATTCACTGCAACTGGAATTAGAAAAACACATTAAGAACACAAGATCAACCCAGCTGGGTCAGGCCAGTGGCCCATCTGGTTCTGGTTCTCAGAGTCACCAACCAAATGCTTATGGGAAGCCCACAAGTGCAACAGCCCTCTCCTCCCCGCCTGTGTTTCCCAGCAACCACTGCTTCCGACAGTGGAGGGAGCACTCAGCCATCTATCCTGGTAGCCACATTATTTTCTATTTACTTGGTGTGGTAGCATTTGCTGTGCCCAAATAGTAACACATAAAGCTATGAGCCCCCACCCCACATCCCCAAGCTGATTTATTTATTTTTTAACAGTCTGAACAGGGCATGGTGCAAAGCTAGAAATTTGATAGATGATTTCCCTAAACTGCATTGGGTGCATGGCATACACACAGAGTGCAAATCTTCTTTTCTATGCACCTATTATTTTTTATTATTATAGACAATATTGTAAAGATGGAATTTTCACTACAGATACATTCAAGGATATTGTCTTGACACCTTCTTTTGAAGCAGCCACACACACACACACCCCACCCTCCCCCCACCTGTATACCACACTTAATCACAGCACATATTTTTACACAATATACACCTTCCCAATGCTACACATGTGAATACGACTCATCTAGAATGATTTATAAAAATGTCTTGCTTGTGCTAGACTGTCTGCAGACTTACAACTTAAAAATATATCCAGGGCTACAGCTGTGATAACACAAGGAACTGTCCAAGCAGTTTGCTTAAAAAGGACCTAATCAATCAATGTCTCAAACAGAAGGTTGCTCTCCTATAATCACTGATAATCAATAGGAAACTTAAACTACCCCTCACTTCAAGTTCTGTACTCAAAATCACTAATATGGTCTAGAATCTCTCTCTACTTCACCTACAGGAAACCACTGAGGGAGGCGGAACTCTGCAATGCTTTATCCAAGGGATGGCCAATTGGCTGTCTACTAGCTGGATCCATACCCCAAAGGAATATAATTTACCCACTGGTTACCGAAGGTGTGGTAAAAGTTTGGACCATCACTTTCACTGGTGAGGGGAAGGGTTTTTATTTTTATAGGTATAGGTTGAATACAATGCTAGTCCTACTCAAAGCAGACCCATTGAAATGAACAAAAATGACTAACTGAGGCCTATTACTTTCAGTGGATGTACTCTGAGTAAAATTTAGTTGAATACTGCTGGAAGTGTCAGGGTACAGCTCCATGTACACTGTAAGCTGATGTACCTACATGAGAAAGGGCAGACAGGAGGAACTGCCAAGCCTCCTAGACTGTCCTCCTTATGCTGACCTTCCTTTGGTGTTAAGATGGGTGCTCTTAGGGGAGGGTGGCCGTATTTCAAAAAGTAAAAATATGAATCTGGACATTTTTTTTTGGCAAAGTTGTTGAGCTTTTATGGCAAAATCGCAAAAAAAGTTGATGTTTTTGAGCTATTTTTATGGAAATTGGCAAAAACGACCCTGCCGACATGGGTTGCCATATGTCTGGATTTTCCCAGCCATTTTGCTGATTTCCACCTGGACACTGCTTCCGACTTGAGTATTCTGGATATGTCTGACCTGGCCCCACCTCCTCCTCCATGAGACATACTTGGAGCTTTCTCTTGCTGAGGTGAAAGAGAGGCATGGCTTCCACCTTAGACAGAACTAGATCTTTCCTATCAAACATGTATTTCCTGTAGTAAGCATAGCTTTCGCATTTTGCAAATTCAGGGCTCATTCCTATTTCCTTTTGTGCCATGCTTTCTAGGTCTGAATCGTAGAATTGTAGAGTTGGGAGGGACCAGGAGGGTCGTCAATTGTAACTCCCTGCAATGTAGGACTCTTTTGTCCAATGTGGGGCTTGAACCCATGACCCTAAAACTAAGAGTCTCATGCTCTACTGACTGAGCTATGCCAAGTCTGAGCGGTAGTTGCCCCCTCCTCTCACTTTCCCTTGGAAAACCCATGTTTTACCATTGAATTGGAGCTAATCTGCAGAAAACCCAATTGCAGTTTGCTCTGATTTAGCAGTAATATGTGGGTTTTCCCAGGGAAAGCAGTGGAAGTTAAAAAAAAAAACCCTGCTTGGACACAGAGCTGGAAATCCCAGACCTGTGCCTTAAAGCGTGGCACAAAAGGAAGTCTGGATGAGTCCTTAGTCTCAGTGTGATTATATCCAGGGAAACAGATGCTTCTCCAACAGAGATTCTGCTGAACATTTAAACTCCGAATGCCATCAGGTGCAACCCTATGTGTGTGAGAGAGTAATAAAGAGTTCCACACTTGAATGTTACGTCTCCATCTGGCTTCTGCATGGGATGACCCTCGCATGTCTGAGTGCTTATGGCTCATAACTGAGCAGTCCTTACCGCAAAGTGTTGCCTCTGTCAGTACAGAGCCTGACTACCCAGGAAGCGGTTGGTTTGTATGACAAGATATGCTTCAGAGCCCTGGAACATTGACTAGAGAAGAAGACATCTCTTGAGCATACTGAAATGGGCCATCTCTGCCTAAACAAAATTTTCTTTTTTTTTTTCAAATATTTTTTTATTAATTTTCCAACACAATTATACAATTTTGTCCAAATTTTAACAAATTAATTCTTTTCGGACTTCCTTCAGCTTCTCTGATAATCATCCATAATTATTCTTCAGTATGCATTCCCTTCGTTGTATTGCCATTTGTCTTCCCTCCCCTTTCTATTTCTTTTTAACAATACATCTTAAACTTTTACAGTGCTTCTTGAAACCCCACTAGCGTTGTTTGCACATCACATACATTTTCATCCAGACAAAACAATTGGGGTCCAAGCAGTCGTGATTTGTTGAATAGGGAACAAGACACGTGCCCACAAGTTCCCCCTTCCCCATTATCACATCCCTTAATTCAATACTTCCCAAACTGGGAAAGTATGGTTGAATGATCACTAATAACCAGAATATTAAATCACAGTTGGATATCCTGTTTTTAGGGATCTCTCAAGTCACAATGCTTGTTGTTCAAACACATGGGAGATAAAAGTTTAAGAAACCCAGAAGTATTGATTTGAACACACAGGGAGAGAGGTGTGGAGGTAGGTTATGAACCAGAATTGTTATTTCTGAATTAAGCCACTGACCACGATGTTTATAGGTGCTAAGAGCACATTGCCTCTTGGATTTACTTCAGTATTTGTCTTATGAAGATTCCTTAAGGTTCATAAGATACCTTCTAATACCCACTGAATAGTTTAAAACTGAGGAAGAATCTGGTGCAGGAGGGGGAGGTTACTGTCAAAGTCACAGACTTAGAAAACTAGAGTATATGAATTTGAAGCTAGGTAGGTGGACATCTGCATATTTTAGCCATCTTTGTGTTTGTGAAATGGGCGGGGGGAGGAGAAAATCTCTTCCATAACTTTCTCATTCTCTCCAAAAAAATTCCAGTCTGTTCTGATGGATCTTAGTATGTTTCGCCTAGAGAGCAAGATCTCTCCATGTAAAAAAATTAATAAAAATAATTCAGCCTCCTCTGAACCTCAGTGAGGCAGTGTTTGTGCTGGCTGCAAAAAACCCGCCTCCCATCAGACCATCTGTGAAGAAATCTAGGGAGCCTTCCAATATCCCCCCCCCCCTCAATCTAGTCAAAGAGAAGGGAAAAACATGTCAAGGTCAGTAAGAAATTAAATAAAAAAGAATCGGACAAACACCTTCCAAATCCTAAGGACCAGGTTAATAATTAAAATGTGAAGAACTGCCTGGAAATCTTGCATTCCCCTAAAATGGAAATGCAGCTAACTATTAATAAAAGAAGAGCAAGATGTGGAGTCACTTTGGGGGGAGGGGCATGTTACATTGCTGCAGATTTGGCAAAAGATCCCCCCACTGCTGTTGTTGGCCAGAGTGAGCTGGTAAAACCTGTGTACAACATGCAGAGTACAAACAATTCAGACCCAACTGAGAGATACTGTTAGAGAAAGAAGTGTGTGTGCCTGGATCACACCTCACAGAAGGGGGGGGGAGCCTTTTTCAGCCTCACATCCACATTCCTTTGGGGTCAGGGGCACGTCAGTGGGGGGTGGGACCAGAGGCAAAAGCAACAAAACCTAAATTTTGCAGGGTGTCTCTCAGAAGCTCTGGAGAGCAGCTGCCAATGTAGACATGAAACTGCTTCCATGTGCAGGCCTGTTAAACTTGTCTTCTTGGTAGTGGCTTGGTTGTGGGTCCCCCCCCCTCCAAAATTAAAACAGTTGCAGTAGCATGGAGAAGATCCTCTGGTGTGTGTCATGCAACTTCATGTGAGTAACAGTGGCCATGGGCCACAATCTGAAACAGAGGGCTCCCCACTTGCTTGGGAACCGCTTCTACGTGAATGGGTTTTGCATGGACAAGTTAACATTTCAATGACCCAGCCACTTGCACAGGGACAAACCGCTTTGGTCTTAACGGCAGAATCAGCACCCTCCCTGGATGGGAAGGTGCTGGTTCCCCCACAGAAATATACGTAGATGGCTGCGGTTGGTCATTTCACCACTACCCTAGTCACACAAGACCCACTGCTGTGTCCCCGTATTCCTTTCCCCCACCGCACGGACATGCCACAAAGAGATTTCGATATACTTTATTAAATTTCTCTTGTTTGTTTCGAGTGTAGAATCTGGAATTTCTGGCACAGCGGAAGAAAAGCTTATGGTGTATATCTTTATATATCCTTTTTGGCTCACACAAGAAGTTTCTGACCTCTGGTGGGGTGGAGGGGACTATGTTACATGCTCCACCCTAACTCTGGGATCGCATCCAAGAAGGGAATTGTAAGGATGGCAGAGTGAATTTGAGTGTGTGCTTTAAAATGGAGATTTCAGCAAATGTTGCCATAACTAAAGGAGAAAGTGAGGCATGAAGCCAGAATTCTGGACCGGGGCGGCGGGGAGGAGAGATGACCTCATCACAATCTGCAACATTCAGACATTTCCAGGTGCTAAGGGATCTGAATATAGAGTGAAGCACTCATGGGGTTTAGGGATTTTGTCTCAAAGTGTACTAGGTGGGGTGGGCGTAGATTAAAATACATTCAAAAATGGTTATATGCAGAAAGAAAGTCCCCACATATCTTGTGAAAGGAATGGAAGTGCTTTTGGGGGGCTATGCTGGATTCCTACAAAGTGGAATAGTATCCGCACAGCCTGGGGATATCTCAAAGCATTTCACATTTTTTGGCCTCTCCAACCAAATTCCAAGCATCACTGGAGTTTATTTACTTGCCATGCAACTGTGAAAAAACCAGTCCCTCGCTCTGCTCCAAAAGCAGACAATGAGGAAGGAATTTGCAGCATTTAGGCTGGGGTGGGTTTAGCCAAAATGCCGCTGCAGGGAATATATGAGCCTGCTTCTATTCTCAGTTCAGAAAGGATTGTAGGTTTGGGGGTTCAAACCATAAAACTTTTTTTTTTTTTACTTTCCTTCCCAAGGCAGTGAAGCGCCAGGGTGGGGTGATTGAGAAGATGTTGGAAATCCCATGGAAGAGGCAGTTGATCAGGAAGAACAATGCAAACCAACCATGGGAAAGAAAGCCAGCAGTGCATTTGAGCGAGGCTGGAAAAGTCCTGGTGTGATGAAACCACCTCTAGGCCTTTCTGAATGCACACATGCGCACACACGCACACACCCTTGGTATTCACTACACTGAAATGCCTCCCAAATGTCAAATGACAAACTGCTGAGGCAGAAGGCTGACCTGACATTTCTGCTCCTGTGACATTTTAGCCACCTTGGCTCAAAGGTCTGTTCAGTTTCATATCCCATTCCGGATAAGACAGTTATCCCTGTGCCTTGCCTTCAAGTTATATAGAACTGAGGTTGCAAAGCTCCCACCCTGTCAGAGCGACCCGCCTTTTGGGGTGTGTGAGGAGCATATGAAAGATGTCCTCAAAATCTGAGCCTACTCTTACAATTTGAATCTGGATGATATGCACTTTTCCTCACTGCTATCTCCCAGTCATGCCTGCTGCCCTGACACAGAAGATTTACCTGGAAACTGTTTTGCAATGAGTCACTTACAACACTGATTTGAAAAGATTTCCAGTTGCGCATGCCATTAGCCCCTCACTCCAGTGCCAATGAGGTTTTGTGTGTGTGATGTTAAAGCTATTAAATCACTCCTACAGAAGTTAAATGGGGTGACTATTATATGTTACACGCACTTCTCCTAAGCTTGCTGGCTCTGCTCCCGAGTGAGAAATCACTATGGCTGAGCATTTTCAGTTCATCCTCTCCCTGCTCCCTCCCTATTTCTTTCTGGTGCCAACTGGACAATGACATTGCTTCAGTGGAATGGGGAGATACCACAGCACACTCCACTTACTTACTGATCGTCCAGTGGCTATGAGGGCCAAAATCAGATGTTGCACAACTGCCAAATCAGCCTCACAACTTCCCTATTCCCAAACTCTCGAACACCTTATATGTGTTGAGATATCACAGTGCTGTGTCTCTGTGTGTTTTCTCCCTCTTTCTCATGCCACACACTGCTCACTGGATGCTGCTGGTGTGTGGGGAACATGCTGTGTTGCAGCTTTACAACACAAGAAAGTGCTAACAGATGTTATGGAGGGAGAATCAAGGAGCTAGACGTGCAGCTGCTGTTGCTAGGGGGGCAGACCTGTGTACAGTGTAATGTTTAGTCTGGGCCTCAAACATTCAGGGGCCAGGAAGGCCCATCAGGAGAGACTGCTAAATAGATAGATAAATTGCAATGAACAGAAGACAAGCCAACAATCTGAACGAAGAGAGGACACCGCTTTGGGTGTGAAGCTGAGAGGGGGCACTGCCCTAGCTGTGAACAGCACATGCATATTTAGATGTATGGGTTTCTTGGTTGATGCCCTATTTCCTAAAATAAACAAACATCCGGTCAGGCTCTGCAAACAAGAAACAGCATCTTTGTGAAGGAGCCTGGCTCTCTGCCTGCATGAGTGAGGGCAGTCAAATGTCAGCTTTCCCACATCTCTGACACTGTGTGAAAGTTTCACCCTCACCCATCCCTCAGGGCGCCAGCTTCCTCCCTTCTCTGCTGGGCAACTGCTCTTGCAGACATACGAACGCAGTGACATTTCCCAGGTTACGGAGAAAGCCTCTCATGCCATTCCCCTTGGCAGGACAGCAACAGTGAGACAGAGTTGCCCGCCTACCTAGCTTCTACCTATCTGTCCACCTCAGACAGAACAAGTGGGGCAAGTACTTTACCTTCTGCATCCTCAGCCATCTCCTCCTCGTTGCCACTGGTGCCTGACCCATCTTGCCCCATCTCCTCGTCTTCGGCTGCTGGAGGGAAGGCCGTTTCCTCGTTTTGGACGGTGGGGGCTTTTTTCTTTTTTCTCCTAGCATTCCTTTCTTTCTCCTGGAAAAGACAGGGTGACAGAAGCGAATCTTGAGAAAACATCTTCCTGCCGTCATTCCCAATATCAGTAAAGTTGGCATTCTCAGTGCAGATGCACTAGAAGTTGAGGGGGAGGGGGGAATGAGAGGGTATTATTATTTTTAAACTTTTTATTAAATCTGTATACTGCCCTTCAACTGTAGGTCTCAGGGCGGTTCACAACGTAAATGAAAGGAGGGAGCACCTACCATTCCAGGGTAGAAACATGTTTTTTTTGGGGGGGGGGTGGAATGACCACTCCTGAAACTGGCGGGGGCTTAGGGCTGCCCAGGTGCCTGGATTTATACTGACAGGGAATAATGACAACAAAGCATGGTGTGCAAGCAGAAGCCTGGAGCTAAGCCAGGGTGGGAATTTGCCTGTGAAGAATGGAGAGAACTGGGTTTGGGGGATGCTTCCTCTAAAACCAATTTCTGACCACTGTGAGGCTCCTTTAAGTTGTGGTGAGGACTGCCCTCTTGCAGGTTCAAGAACCAGCTATAGGAAGGACCACAGCTTAGCAGTAGAGCATCTGTCTCAAGGGCAGAAGGGCTCCAAGGACAATCCTCTGGTGTCTCCAAGTGGGGCTGGGCAAACCTCCTTCCTGAAACTCTGGAGAGCTGCTGCCAATCAACACAGGCAATACTGAGCCAGATGGACCAATGGTTTGACTCAGGATAAGGCTATGTTCCCACGACTGCATCATGGAGGATACACACATCGTCTATTACGTAACTCACATGGGGTCCCCTTTATATCATTACTGTTTAGTTATTTGTATGCATTTTACCCCAGTACACAGACCATCTTAAAATCTACACATCCATTCCATGCTACAGAAGGCCTGAGGTTCAACTCCTAGCAGCTCCAGGTCAATATTAACAGCAGCAGCAGCAGAAGCAGCAAGAAGAGGATGAAGCAGAGAATGCTAAGTAAGGCCTCTCTGTCCGTGACCCTGGACAGGCATTGCCAGTCGAAGTAGGTAACACTGGACCAGAGGGCCAAATAGTTTGAACTAGGGTAAGCCAGCTTCCTATGCTTCACAGTCCTGTGAAGGAAGGTGCTTAATATTCCAATTTTACAGATGGAGAAATGAGGATCACATGAGCATTCTGCAACCTGTTTCAGGGCAAGCTTTTTGGATAGGTTTCCAGAAGCCACCCTATAGCTCTGTATTTAAGGAAATGTTCACTGTTCTAACAAGCGGTAGCACTCCAACCTCCCAGTGTTGGAGGCAGTACTTCTGCACCCTAGCTGCTGGGAATCACACATGGAGAGAGGACTGCTGTACTCCAGTCCTGCTTCTGAGCTTCCTAGCAGCATCTGGCTGGCCACTGTAAGAACAAGATGCTTGACTAGATGGGAGTCTGGCATTCTTAAAGTTTACAGGCCATCAAATAGGAACACTGCTGATGATCAGGGCTGAGAGTATTCTATGGTTTCATTAAAAGGCTGTGCAAAGGTGGGATGTGCTATCGAGCCAGAATTAAACACCCTGAGAGTATTTCAGTTTCCATAAAAAACATCCACGCCAAAGTTTCCAGCTCTCATCAGCCATGAAAATGAATGGCCAAGTAGCTAATCTGAGAAGCCTGAGTGAGATTTCTAACCAGCAGCCAATAGGGCTTCAATGACCTGCTGTTGGAAGCAGAACAGATTTTTTCTTTTTTGAAAGCAAATTTCCTTTAAAAGCCTAGTTTATTGTAGGATGCCTGCATCTTGGTAGCACTGCTCTACGTTAGCGTGACATTGTTCAGTGTTAGCTTGATATTGTAGGCTGGGTATGTCTCTCAGAGCTGCCAGAGAGAGAGTGGTACGACCCCCGATACAAGGGAGTAAGAAATGCACCTGCTCTCAGCTGACCCTCTCCAGAACTGAAGATGAGATGCACAGGCCTGCTTCAGATCCCATCATATTGGGAAGCTGGACTGGCCTCACAAGCAGCTTTATCCACTGGTGCATTTCTGTGGGCTGGATGTTTGACTCTCATGGCATCCCATAAACAAGGTTAAGATATTTTGCAACCACAAAAGCACAAGAAGTGGGATCAAGCCGAAGATTCAGGCTCCAGCTTCCTGTCTCCCACAGCAGCTGGCAGGATGTGTCCATGGAAGCACACGACCCACATATTTGAAGCACCTTTACAGCACACAGCTCCCCCGAAAGAATACTGCAAACGTGAGTCTACCTCTCATGCAATGACAATTCCTAGCACCCTTCAAAAAACTACAGTCCCCAGGAGTCTTTGGGGGAAGCTATATGCTTTAAATGTCTGGTGTGTACAAAGGAGACAAGCACACACACTGCCTTCTCCCTTTGCTGTTCCCCAGAGACTGGCAATTCAGAAGCAGGCTACCTCTGAACCAGATAATGCTTTGTTGTTGCTGCACTTTTATTGACAATTTCTACCCTTTTGCTCTTACTTTTTGTTTTATTTGAACTGATTTATTGTTGTTTCGGCTAGCTTTATTGTAAAACAGTTGGAAACTGACTTGGGGGTGAAAGGCAACATAAAGATCCAGGAGACAAGCCAATGATTAACTATTTCAGCCTGATGTGTCAGATAGGCTGTTGTAAATTCTTTTTATGAATCATTGTCTGGGTCTCATCCTCCTGATATAGCTAACGCTGCAGGTGCTTTGCCAAACCAAGTTGTTGAAGATTTAGGGCAGATAAAGGAAAGTCCTTCTTCATGTAGCACATAGTCAAACTATGGAACCTGCTCCCCCAGGAGGCAGCGATGGTCACCAACTTGGAAGGCTTTAGAAGATGAGCCTTTAGAAGGCTTTAGAAGAGGAGAAGAGGGCTATCAATGGCCATGAGCCACGATGGCTGCGCTCTGCCTCCACAGCTGGAGCCAATGCTTCTGAAGATCAGTTGCTGGAAATCACAGGTGGTGAGAATGCTCTTGTGCTGGGATCCTGCTTGCTGGTTTCTCACAGGCATCTGGTTGGCCACTGTGAGAACAGGATGCTGGACTAGATGGGCCACTGGCCTGATCCAGCAGGCCCTTCTTATGTCCTTAAGGTTATCGCCATCTTCTTTTTTTGGAAAGATTTCACTCTCTATAAGGAGATGCTTCTCTACACTGCATCTTTGTATGCTGGGAAAAGCTTGTTGTGTGGGTTGTTAAAAGCAACCAAGTAAAAGCTCTTAAAAAGTGGTGCACCCCTACACACGTTGCCAAACCCTTAATTGAAACGTTCCCCCTTCAAACCGAAATGGAAACATCACCTTCGTGATAATACTGAATTGCAAGAACAGGAAAATTGCTGCAACTAATCTTGATAACAGCCAATACCAAGATAAAAACAGCTTCCTCTTGTTTAATAACCATTTTGACAAAATGTATTTTGAGGTCCAAGGCAATATTAGGGACAATGCAGAAGGGTTTCACAAGAGTACAAAAGAGACACGTTCCACGTCAAACATTAATTACCTAACTGGTGTGGCTAAAAGGCCATGTCTTTCCCCTTTAAAACACAGAAGGAGTGGTGATCAGGAAAGGGCCCAACCCTGGGCCTCAGGTGTTTCAAAGGGAGAAGCTGTGTTTTAAATGCTTAGTGGCCACTACACAACTGAATGCAATAGCTAAGTATCAGTGCTGGTGTGGGGGAACCTTTGATCCTCCAGATATTGCTGGACTACAATTCCCAACAGCCCCAGCAAGCAAGCAAGCATGGCCAGTGGCCAGGGATGATGGGAGTTTTAGCCCAGCAACATCTGGAGGGCCAAAGGTTCCCCACACCTGTAGAAAAGCACTGTTCAATGTTTGGATAAGATATAAAGATCTGTTAGAAAAGAAAACCCCAAGATGGTTGTCTCCAATGGAAGCAAAGGCACAGAAAAAACTCAATATGGAGGCCAAATGGCCGAAATATTGGGAAATTCTGGATCAAGACGGAGACAGAATAAAATTACAGAGCTTTGAAAAATAGAAAAATAAAGTGCGAGATTGGCTCCATTATTATCAAATAATGGAGGCATACAATTTGTACAAAAGAGTTGGTTTCCAGGTGGAAAAATCAAAATTGGAAACAGAATTGTTAGATTCCAAAATTAAGAATTTGTCAAAAATGTATAACTTGCTGTTGAAATGGAATACTCAGGATGAAACGGTGAAATTAGCAATGATTAAATGGGCACAAGATGTTGGACATAACATAATGATGGCTGACTGGGAACAGTTATGGACCACAGGTATGATATTTACGGCATGTAATGCTCTAAGAGAAAACTTAATGAAAATGATTTATAGGTGGTACATGACACCAGTCAAGCTTGCAAAAAATTACCATTTGCCCGATAATAAATGTTGGAAATGTAACGAGACTGAAGGCACATTCTTTCACCTTTGGTGGACATGCCCAAGGATTAAGACATTCTGGGAGATGATTTATAATGAAATGAAAAAGGTATTCAAATATACCTTTCTGAAGAAACCAGAGGCCTTTCTCCTGGGCATGGTCGGCCAATTGGTTTTAAAGAAGGATAGAACTTTCTTTATGTATGCAACAACAGCAGCAAGGATACTCATCGCAAAATATTGGAAGACACAAGATTTACCCACCCGGGAAGAATGGCAGATAAAGTTGATGGACTATATGGAATTGGCGGAAATGACTGGCAGAATCCGGGACCAGGGAGAAGAGTCGGTGGAAGAAGATTGGAAAAAATTTAAAGATTATTTACAGAAATATTGTAAAATCAATGAATGTTAGAAAAATGTTGGAATGAAGTTACATGGCTTTAGTAGAAATGTTATAAGGAATTAAGTACAAATAGATTAATAGAGTATTAAAGGGAAAAATAAGGTTAGAATGAGTTAAGATAATTATAGGATAGAAAACAGAGGAAGATGGAAAGGAATTGCTGAAATAATTAACAGAAGTGGAATACAAAAAGGGAGGTGTGAGGAGGTCGTGGAAATAAGTGAATGAAAGATGGGTTAATGAAATTGTTTGATTTATTTTATTGTTTTTGTTGTGTGTTTGTTAGTTTAATGTATTGTATTGGGTTTTTTTGTTTTTTTTCTTTCTTCTTTTAGTGTTTAAATTTTTTGGAAAAGCAATAAATATTATTTAAAAAAAACACACACAAAGGTTCCCCACACCTGAATCGATGCATCAAAGTCTGATGCTGAGTACAAAGCCCTATCAGCTGAGCAGAGGGAAGCAACCAGTATCTTTTGAGGGCCATTTTCCCTTGGGAATAAATCCATCAGGAGTCACATACCTCTGGTGCCAAAAGGAGGTGAGACCACCCTCTTTCTCAATCCCCAGCATCTCCAGGTAAGCTTGTGAGAGAATAATACCAGATACCACGGAGCACTGCTGTTAGTCAGGTGTTGACAATATTGAGCTACATGGGACAAAGATCTGACTTGTACAAGGAAGCTCCCTGGCCTCCTCGTGAATCGCCACCTGCATGAAATTATGCCAATGGTCACAGCAGAACTGGGGCAGGGAGTCTGCTTGGTCATTGGTCTAAGCCAGTCTTCTTCAACTTTGGGTCCCAGATGGCAACGTCCACCATTCCTCGCCACTGGTTAAGCTGGATGGAGATGATGGGCAGCTATAGGACCCAAAGTTGAAGAATTCTGGCCTTAACAACTAAGTTACTGCTCTTCCTTGCACTTACTATGGGTCATCTTCAGCTAATTTAATGCTACCCCAAACCTGGCAAATGATACAAATTTGCCAAATATAAAATTGATCTTCTATAAATGGCTGAGTTACACCTCAGGGAAAGTCTTCCTAAACAAAAATGTATCAGGAGATGCTTAAACATCATCACACTGGCCACTGGTCTGATTTCAGCTGATAATTGGTTCCAGAGAGCTGCAGCTACAACACTCAAAGCCTGGTTTCTGCTGCTGCTGCTGCTGCTATTTATATACCACCCTTATCCAAAGATCTCAGGACAGTGTACAATATTAGAAACACATCACAAAACATCAATGATAGAAACATAATAAAAAGACAGTAAAAGGCATACTGACAGACAGACAGTCTAATTGTAATACTAACAAGAGTCCTGGGTAAAGAGGAATTTTTGCCTGGCATCTAAGGACATGTAATGATGGCACCAGGCGAGCCTCTCTCCACAATCGGGGAGCCAAGTGCAGGCTAAGCGCAACTCTGGGGCAAAGGGTTCTCTCAGTAATGCCCCATCTGAGCTGTGCTTAGATACTTGCACTTATGGGCTTACTGACCAGCTATAATAAACAAAGATGATGGACTAGATTGACTTCTTGTCTATCTTGGCATGATTCTTATGTCCTTTAGTTAGGTTTGAGGGCTTTGGTTCTTTTTGTTTACTTTTTAAATAAACAAAATAATGTTCTTCTTCTTGTTGTTGTTAAAAAGGTTAAAACTAGCTCAGCATTGGGAAAGTTGCTATATTTCAGCTGCCCCACTCATCTGTAAAATGGGTATAATAATGACCCATCAAAGGAGTCCTATTGCAAGGGTGAATGAGGCAAAGGCATCAAACAAAGCACTCTGTACAGTGAAAGTGCTGGATGAATGATGAATACTCATAGTCACCATTTTCAGGTCTTTATGAAACACCTGGTGAGAAAGATCAGCAAGGGTGACGCCTTTCAAAAGACAGCTTCACCTGGGCTGTAGGAATGGTGTTTCATATCTGATGCTGTTTCCCATCATTAACACCTGAATAACTAAAACTAGCAGGGACCTGCCCGCTGCCTCCTCCCACAGTCGCCAGGCACACAATAATGAATGCTATCCTTGTGCGTGCATACAATGAATGACGTCATGTAACGGTTCCGATGGAAACACTGACTTGGCCACCTGAGCTCAGAGAGCTGTTGAGTTCTCCTTTGCCTCCCCCCCCCCCCCCACTTTCAGGTAGAACAAACAGTTCCTCACTTCCCACCCTGCAGGCACAACAATAAACACCCACTTCTTTCTGGCCTAGCCCTTATCAAATACGTTACTGAAATCCAAGTTTTCCAAGAAAAGAGATAGGAAGACCTTCCACACCAGAGACAGTGTAGACTAAACAGTGTCTGGGTTGTGCGCAATTGCTAACCAGCAGCAATATAAAGAACACGCCATTTTCTTCTGAATTCATGCATCCATTCTTGCAAAAGCCCATGAAAAGCTACCAGCCCACAAATGTTCCAAAAGGCTACTAGCTCCTGTCACTACAATGCAAGTGCACAGGGGAATGGTGTGTGTTTGTGTGTGAAGTCACAGATCCACTTTACAAAAACTTGCCAGTCACCTGGGAAGTCTTCTTAGAAGCAAGTTGTTGCTGGCCCAAAATAAACTATTTCCCTTCTTAGCTCTGTGTTCATGTACTGATATGCAGAAACAATTCCCTAAATTAAAATGATCCCAGCTACAAAAGAGGCAGATTTTTGAGGGTGGCAAGGTGCACAGCACATGGGTCCCAGCACCCCACATGGCTGCTTCGTGTATCTCAGACTAATGGAACTCACAGGGTTGTTGTGAGGCTAAAGTGTGTGTGTGTGTGTGTGTGTGTGTGTGTGTGTGAAAACCATGTATATCGCCTCAAACTTCCTCGATGAAGGATATAGAGCTAATATAAATACATATGAATGCTATGGGGCTAAACTGCCATAAGCCCCACTGTGCTGTAGGGATTGGGGTTGAGTTGGCAAGCTCTGCCGTAGGAGGAAGAAACAGAGGAGGGGATGATTTGTGGGAACTTGGATTGGAGGATGGGGGGGGGGTCTTGCTTTTTCACCCCAACTTCAGTTGCTTCGGAAGGGTGAGCAGGGATACCAGCTCAACTTCATAGCCCACGGTTTGGAGTTAACTTGTTTAGCAACTTAACCATTGTTTGTTGTAAACCACAGCCCTCTGTTCAGACGTAACACGAAGCCGAAATTATTTGGAAGTGAAAGTGAATGTGTCAGAATTCCTTCACTTGGCTATATAGGAGGAAGAACAGGGAGGACACAACCCGGATGATTTGCTCCGAGTTGTGGAGGCTTGTCCACACAGCACTAAATCAGTCTCCCTCAGACGGGTGCCCTCTGAATGTTTTACACTCCCATCAGCCCCAGCCAGCATGGCCAATGGTTAGGGATGCTGTGAGTTGTAGTACAAAACATCTGGAGAGCACTAGGTTGGGCAAAGCTACACTAAGCTGCAGTTTAGTTACATGTGATTGCAACCACTGTCTGAATCATACTTCTTCAATTGTTTTCCACCTGCCTTTGATGGAAGAATATGTGGCATGCAAATGGTAAGCGTTATGAGAAACTGCAGAGAATTGCATATATCCAGTGTTAGCCCTACTCAGAATCACTAGAATTAATGAATACGACTAATTTAGGTCCATTAACTTCAGTGGGTCTGTTCTGAGTAAAACTTAGCTGGATAGAATCCAGAGTTTTTGGGGGGAGACAAAAAAGAAAAGAAGAAGAAGAAGAAGAAGAGAAGAGTTTGGATTTGATATCCCGCCTTTCACTCCCTTTAAGGAGTCTCAAAGCGGCTAACATTCTCCTTTCCCTTCCTCCCCCACAACAAACACTCTGTGAGGTGAGTGGGGCTGAGAGACTTCAAGGAAGTGTGACTGGCCCTAGGTCACCCAGCAGCTGCAAGTGGAGGAGCGGAGACGTGAACCCGGTTCCCCAGATTATGAGACTACCGCTCTTAACCACTACACCACACTGGCTCTCAGAAAAAAGAAAACCGCCTCCCCACCCCATGTCAGTTTTTGAGTTCCTTCTCTGATTTATTTTATTTTGTCTAGTTCATTCTGCCTCAATTCACCACCTGTGAGATGGGCATAACAGCACTTGCATCTCACAGGCCCGATGCGCAGAGAAACAAAAACAAAACAAACAGCGAAGCCCTTGGCAAGTCAAAAAGTGCCGCTTCCTTTTCCAAGGAAAGCCTCGCCTGGGCTTGAACTGCTGCCAGACACAATTTCCATAAGTACTCATTATCAGCTGTTGAAGCAGCCTGTCGCTGGGGCACTGGATGATGCTAATGCGAGCACAGCTACGATCTCGTTACTATGGCAAAGTGGTCTTGGCCTTGCTGCCTCTTACTCTGTTGTGTGTGACTCATGCGAACTGACGGAGCAAGAGATTAGGCCGGGGGAGGCTGCTTCAAAACCAGTCTTTGAATACGCACTGCTCTCCACTGACAGATGTTCTCCCTGAATGGCTTTTGCCGTGGCGCAGTTTGGAGAAGGGGCTGGAAGAAAAAGAAACCCATCGCCTGATCACCGCGTAATCCAAGCATCAAGTGCAGGAGCATCAATGCGGCACAGGCAGAATTCTAGGCTCAAAACTGTGGGGGAACCTAGGGACACAGGAACCTGCATTGTACCAAGTCAGACCAATCATCCATTTAGCACTGCATTGCCTGCACTGGCTGGCAGCAGCCCTCTAGCACTTTGGGCAGGATTTTCTCTCAGTCCTGAGGGAATTGAACTTGGAAACTCCGGCATGCAAAGCAGATGCTTCCCCACTGACAAAAGAGGGCTTTTCCTGCCCTCAACTTGCTGGAGAGCACTGAGGTGGCCACTGTGATAAGAATTTAATCATGAGATCCGGAGAAGGAACCCACAGCCAATGCAAGTGGACTTGAAATGTCAAAACAGAAAACAAAGAGGCCTTCATTTCAGTGCTTTAATGATAATCTGGTTTGTCTTTGCCTTGTTTCCTTTCTTGGAAGTTACAGAACACATTGTTATGCTGGTGCTCAAAGCACTTTGCCTCTATTGACTTAGGAAACTTTACAACAGTCCTGCAGGATAGGCTAGCATTAGTAATATTGTCAAATTACAGGCAGGAAGGGTGAAATCAGAGAGAAGGGCTTGGCTAAGGTCCAACCAGGGGGGCTACACAGTTAAGCAGGGTGTCTGAACTGCCCTCAGTGCTCCTCCTCCTCATTTAAAATACTTAGAACAACTATGTTAACATTACCTTCTGCACACCAAGTTCCAGCTTCCAGGGCAGAAAGAGAGTGGGCAGCCCTGGGCTGTGCGCACATTGTTGACTTTACATACAGCTAGGTCAATCTTTTTCTCAATTCAGATTTTGAAAATGCATCAAAACACAGGATCAATAAAGATTGTGGCCAACGTTGTGTGTACACCACTTCCCAAACCAATGGTGGGAGCACTTGAGATGCAGAGTAAACGTGAGTGTGCACGCAGCCTCAGCAACTAAGGCACGCAGGTGGGACCTTAATGGAGCAGTTCCACTGCCCAGACCTAGTTCTTACTGAAGTGGAAACCTTGTTATCTGGAAAGCATCACTTCAGATTGCAGGCCAGGGACTCACATGACGGAACGCTTGTCCATGCAGGACACTGAGGAGGGGAGAGTGAAACCCCCTCCCCATAATATCTGCATGTGCAGATATTTATTTAAAAGCCTTTATAAACCACTTTTTATTCCTTAAGCCAGCCTTTCTCCAACTTTGGGTCCTCAGCTGTTGTTGGACTGCAACTCCCATCATCCCTAGCTGCAGGACCAGTGGTCAGGGATGATGGGAGTTGTAGTCTAACAACAGCTGGACACCCAGGGTTGAGAAACACTGCCTTAAGCAATGCACAATATGAAAACAAGTAATCAGTATTAATACAAAAATACAACATTAAAACCAATAAAGCAGCAATGTAAAAGCATATTTTAAAACCCCAAATAAAACAGATTCTGTGGGTAGTTACATCCAGTGCTGGTTACAAGCTCTGGAGGGTCTACTGGAAATCCTTCAGAGGTCTGCCACTGCAACCCAGTCTAAATTCTGCCCACCCCTTGAACAGCCACCCCTCACCCCCCCCCCCAAAAAATCAGGATTGTCTGCAATGCAGAGTTGTTCCTCAGCTGAAAGGTTCACTGAAGCTAGGATGTCCAAAATCCACCACCAGACAGAAACAACATGGGCGATAAATCCCAATGCATATTGTACAGCAAGGTTAAGATAAGAACACAAGAACTGCTGTGCTGGATCAGGCCAAGGGCTCCTGTAGCCCAGCACTCACAGTAGCCAGCCAGGGGCCCATGGGAAGCTCGCAAGCAGAACTTGAGCACAACAGCGCATGCTCCACTTGTTTCGCAAAAGCAACTGGCTGGAGTGAGCACTCCATGCACCGCCCGGAACACCCCAGCTGGAGGGAGACAAACCTTTCTCTGTGTGGGGGACTGTGAAGCCGTCCTGCGCTCCATTTTAACAGGGAGAGTCAGCCCTCACTCTCGAGGCAGGTTTATTTTCTTTAACCAAAGGACAGGCCCTCAAAAGCTCTGAACTAAACTTCGTTCCGAGCATGTGGGGGGAAGCTGTGGAAACATACAAGCTGCCCATGTGGGGAGAGAGAAACAGGAAGCTCTGCGAGGTGGGGCTGGGGAGCCACATGCTCCTCCTGGCTCCTGATCAAAGGCGTTTGTCGGGAACAGGAGACACAGTCCCTTTGTCACAAGGCAGGCCGCCTCTCCCTCCCTCCCACCTGGAAAAGAAGCCTCCTCCAGCTCTTTATTTTTCTGCAGTAGGTGTCTTTCGCTTTTCGTGGCGGAAAAAGCAATGTCCCCAAACACCAAGAGGGCTGGCCCAGCACACCTAAAGGAGCACCTGCTTCCCAATGTGGTGAAGTGGACAGAAGGCAGGAAATCTAACAGTTGCTGCTGTTGTTTTTAACCACCATTATTATCTGGGCCTCTGGAAACATTTTCTCTATGCTCCTCTCATTGGGATCAGCACCCCGCCTCCTCAGATACACAGAAAGAGAAAGTGTGCACACACAGGCTTCACTTTTCCAAGGAATCTGGACAAAAACAGGATGCAGTAGAATTAATCTGAGCCTTCAAAAGCACCTGCAGCTGAAAGAGGAAGTGGGGAAGACCCCCACTCCTCCTGCTTCCTCTTTCTATGTACTTTTCAGGGGAGGAAAAGGTCACCCCTCTCAGGATTAAAGGGGCAGTGAGTGAGTGGGGGGCGCGCGAAGGGGCCTCAGAGGCTTTGCGCATACTGGGGAACGACCTCAAGGGCACCACTGTGTCCATGGGTACCACAGTGGCGACCCCTGGCTGCATTTATATCCCACCTTTGCTCCAAGGAGCTCAAGACAGAATAACTCAACCCCCCCCCCCCATTTTATTCTCACAATATCCATGTGAAGTAGACTGAGTTAGCAACTATGGTTCATTTATTTTATTTTCAGTTTTTAATAGAAGGCTATAACAATTAAAACATCATTCACACAAACAAACAGAAATAAAGTAAAATGGGATAGTTTAAATAGAGAACAGGAGTCATGGCGAAGAACTGCCCTCTCTACTCCCTGCTGCTCTCACTAGCTGGCTGGGCCCAGAAGTCACCAATTCCACCCGCCCTGCTGTGAAAAGCAGCAGTAAAATCTGCACTGGAGGGGAAGGTACCAGCTGAGCCCCGTGAGACAACCTGTGACCACAAGCCGGGGGATTCCAGGAAGGCCCCTGAAGGCCAAGGCTGCCAAAGTCAAGAAAGATGCCACAGATGGCAAAGCCATCCATTCCAGAAAGAGTTGGGTTGCCACTGTTTCTGAGATGCCACCAAGGCCTAGTCCTCCCCTAAAAACTGTGAGAGGCCAGTTGCTCCTTGCAAGAACCTTCATAACATGAAGAGTTGGGGGCCTAGGTTTGCTTGTTTTCTTTTTCCGTAATATTTTACTAAGGCTTTTTCATAGTACAATAAAAGAAACTAACCTAAATAAAATCAAAAACATAGAAAAGAAAAGAGAAAAGAAAAAGCAGAGTCCTCTTTCCAAGGAAGATCTTAACCCCTGTCTCAAACAGAGAGGCCTCTCAGGTCTCACCTGGGAGCTTCCGTTTCTTCTTCCAGTCTCCCATCCTGGGAGATCTTCCCTTCCCTGCCTCTCACTCAGAATCCTTCAGCAACCATCTCATCCCGTTTTTGTTTTGTCTAGTGTCATTTCAGATAACAGGGACCCAGCAATCAGGCTTGCTTTTTCTTTTCTTTTTTTACGGGTTTGTGAATTGCTCTGGGAGCTTATCCAGCTGGAGACTAGGGTACAGCAAGTATTTTAAGCAAACAAATAAATAACAGATTAACCATTAAGGTGTTTTGGCCGGGTCTCTATCTTTCAGTCTAAAGGTCACCCAGTGAACTCTGTGGACAGGTGTGGATTTAGATAGAAGTTAAAAATAAAAGGGGAGGATACACCCAAATTTACATAGAGCAGTATTAGATAGATTTGAACCTGGTATTTCTACTCTTGACACCCTGGCCGTCGGGACTCTTTTCAGTCACACCCCTTTCCCCAGGCCACGCACTTTGCCCTCCTTGAATGTTTTTGCCTGGCTGGAATATGTTCTTGAACTATTATAATGCTTCTTGCTTGCCTGGGCAGAGTGCAGTGTGTGAGGTTGTGGACAAACCAGCCCATTAAAACAAAGGTAACATACACGTTTATTTTGTCCACTTTTCGCCCCTAGCTCTGCCCACCACCGGGGGGGGGGAGAAAACCACAAAAGCTGCCCTGAGATCCTTGGGGAGGGCAAAGCATGAGAACCACTGAAGAAATAAAAACGCCTCCTAATTAATTAAGGTGAGCCTAGAAAACTAGCACCTCAGAGAGATGGATTCCAGGCAAGCCTTCTTCCTGACATGCGAGCTTTCTATGTGGGACATAATTTTTGTATGGCGAGTTTATTCCAGGAGTGGGAAACTTAGTGCCCTCCAGATGTTGCTAGACTCCAACTTCCATCAGTCCCAGCCAGCATGATGCGAGTTGTAGTCCAACAACATCTGGATAGCATCCTTCTTCCCCATCTGTGACTTTCCACAAGCAGTCCTGACTTAGGCTGAGATGCAAGTTTACTGCCTCAGTTGGAAGTAAGCCTAACTGCAGGATTCCTTGCCTAAGGACACCCTCTTGGCTGCAACGCTGCTTAGCTTCCACTGGCAAATTCCGAAAAGGAGCCTCTCACAAAACCAAAGGACCTGAACTTGGTCAACATCTGCCAGCTTTTGGCTTGTAGACTAGCTTCATGGCGTTGTTTAAAATATGCTATTAAAATATGCTATTACTTATTTGTATTCCAACAAAATAAACCACATAAAGAAAAAGTAGGCATTTGTAAAGGTGGGTTCATCAGGGCCCACACTTGTGGGGGCTTTTTGGTCAACTCTAGGCTGCCGTGGTTTTAAACCAGAAGGAGAGTTGTGGCTCAGTGGTAGAGCATCTGCTCTGCATGCAGAAGGTCCCCAGTTCAGTCTCCTGCATCTCTGGGCAGGCCTGGGAAATCCTGGAGAGCTGCTACCAGTCAGTGTACACAGCACTGAGCTGGATGGACCAATGGCCTGACTCTGCAAGGCAGCTTCCTATGTTTCGGTGTTCCTATGAAGTCACTGGATACAGGAGGGAAGAACAGGGCCTGTCAGCAACAAGCGGTGGATCACCAAAGACTAGAAGCATAAATCAGTATAAGGAACCCTTCTTGGGGTTGGCTCAAGACATTTCTCTGCCGGAGGTGAAGGACACAACTGCACGTACAGAGAAGCCGACTGGACTGGCAGCTGAATCCTAGCTCAACATGCCAGCAGGAGGCTCACAGGCAGGCCCCATGGCACACACAACTCCATCTTCCAACGGAGTGAATAGCCAGGGGAAACAGCTAGGGCAGTGGTTCCCAATTAGCTAAGTATGGCGGACCCCTGCTTTTGAAAATGTTGATATCTCTATGGTAGTTTTTGTTATATGAATGGTGCGACCACCAGTTGGGAACCACTGAGCTAGGGGATAGGTGCCTGCCAAGATTTGCTGCCTAAGGAGGTTGCCTCACTCTGCCTAATGGTAGGTTTGGCCCTGACCACTGGATCTGAGATAGTGATGCACTGAGCCAGGCGAACCAAAGGGGTGACTTAGAACAATGCAAGCCCTTATAGCCTTCTCCCATTTCCTTCATTGCTTCATTGGACAGCTTCACTGGAGCTGATCAGACGACAAGCAGCAAGAAATTAGCCTTAATTCTGCTGTTGAGCTCCTCCTCCTGCCCAGAATGTAACCCCTCCATCTGAGTGTGCACGCTCACGCACGCAAAGCAGCAAATATGTTTAGGAAAACAGTTTGCTAGATTAACTGCAGATTTTGTCTCTCTGCTTTGTATTCAGCCATATAACATCTGTTGCTGCCAACAAACAATAGCATTTTAAAAAAAACAACGAAAAAAGAGCAGCAACCAGGAACAGCTGAGTGCTCATTGTCCTTATGCAAAAAAACAACAACACCCAAGACTGCCACTGCTTCAAATTGTTCACCCAAAGAAGATTATCAATCCAGGCTAATGACATAAACTAGAGAGAGATGGAGATGCCTAACAATTAGGATGAAGGAGTTGAGATGCTACATCCGAGGAACGGAAGCTGGGGGAAATAATTGGAGCTAGAAGAAGAAGAATTGTGCATGTAAGATTTCTGAAAGGCAAACAGGAGAGAAAAGTATGCTGACATGTCCCAAACTAAGTCTGTCACAAAACAGCAGTCGGAGAGGTTTTCTCAAGTGACGTATTAAAAACTGACAGAAGAGCACTATTGATATTGAAACATACTTGAGGATTTTGTGGGTGTGGTGAATTTTATTTATTTATATTTATTAAATCTGTATACTGCCCTTTCTCTATAGATCTCAGGGCAGTTCACAGCATAAATGAAACCTTTGGTAGTGACTGGCTGAGCTACTCATAATGTCACAGAAAGGCAAGGATTCCACTGATCTAGCAATGCGAGAAAGCATCACCCCCCCACATCTTATGCAGTGCTGTTTCTGTTATGCTGCAGTTTACCTTCTGCTAAGACCTATGTTATTTGTCTTGCTGTCTGCTGTGGCAAACTCACATAGCTTACATAGTTCAGCAGGTAGAGCATTAGACTTGGGGGGGTGGGTTCAAGCCCCACATTGGTCAGATTGAGGGGGGGGGAGAGACAGCAAAGATTACATGTCATTTGCCGACCGAAATATCTATCACATTTGCTGGGTTGATTTCTGTTCTGCGCATAGTCTGAACACTAGCAATTGTTTCCATTTCCACTGGAATACTCCAACATCCCCAGAGGTGTAGCTAGGCTCCCTTGCGCCCCCCCCCCCATCTCCAGGCGAAAAATAAGGTAATTGAATAATCACAAATGATTCAAACTGGCTGTTTAACAGCACAAGCCTATAGATATCTACTCCAAAGTAAATCCCACCACGTTCAATAGGGCTTACTGGGTGCACAAGACGCAATCTGGCAAGACAACGACAGGAGTTTCTTACAAAACCTCACTTGCCTTTTCGTTATTTCCAACAAGTGCCAGCAGAAAGGCACTACCTCGGAGGTTGCGCCTCAGTGCACACTTTACTCAGAAGTAAGCCCCCTTAACTTAATGGCCCTTGCTCTCTCTGGGGTAAATATGCAGCGGCACATGCACTGGAAATTGGTCAAGGTTGGGGGGGAAACCAGGGGAAAGCGACCACAAAGAGCCTCGCCTGACGTTTCTCAGTCAGCACATCAGCTGACAGCCATTCTTGGGGCAAGCAGAGGGAGTGGAGGGTGGGGAGTAGTGGTTGCGCTAGGACAGAGAGCCAAGCAGTGGTGTCCTCGTAGAGAGCCCCACTGCGCAAACTAACATGCAGCACTGCCAGCCGACTGAGGAGGGGGCTCTGCAGTTTGGTGCAATGGCCCACGCCAGTGTCAGGATTACCCCACCAAGGTGACAAGAAAGGCACAATTTCTGTGCAATTCCCCAGGCCTGAGCCTTTGGTGGGGTGCAAGCTGGCCAACTGCTAGGAAAGCCCCTAGACATCCCTACACTGGCTGAACCACTAAGGTGTGGGGGGGAGAAGGTGCAAGGGCTTCGGAAAGAGTAGAAGCAATAGAAACCTAGGAGAAAAGGAGGCTGGTCCTGGGAAAGGAGTGAACTGTCCAGAGAAACTCTGGCAAACGTTTATCCCTGTCTCATAAGATTAGAAGCTGACTGGCGAAAGAGTCAGGGTACCACCTCACCCAGTGCACTCTCAACTTAAGGAATTTGCAGGTGTAAGTAGTGGTGATGGCTAAAAGCTTAGGTAGCTTCAAAAACAGGATTAGACCCATTCATGGAAAAGGAGGGGAGAAAGAACAAGACTATCATTGGTTCCTAGTCAGAATGACTGTAATCATCCAGGGTCCCGTGAAGAACAGTCTGATCTTGCAGGGACCCCTGACCATTAGGTCCAGTCGTGGCCGACTCTGGGGTTGCAGCGCTCATCTCGCTTTACTGGCCGAGGGAGCTGGCGTACAGCTTCCGGGTCATGTGGCCAGCATGACTAAGCCGCTTCTGGCGAACCAGAGCAGCACACGGAAACGCCGTTTACCTTCCCGCCGGAGCGGTACCTATTTATCTACTTGCACTTTGACGTGCTTTCGAACTGCTAGGTTGGCAGGAGCAGGAACCGAGCAACGGGTGCTCAGCCCGTTGCGGGGATTCGAACTGCCGACCTTCTGATCGGCAAGTCCCCGCGTTGCTAGGGAACAACAAATGCACTCATGCACTGGCTCGTGGGATTCCCAGAGGCATCTGGTCGGCCACTGTAGGAAACAGGATGCTGGACTTTGATGCACTTGGTCTGATCTTGCAGGGATTTTCATATCGAAAGGGAGGCCATAGGAAGACTTCAAAATAAGAGAACACAGAAAGAAAATGGATAAAGAGATGTGCTTGGCTAGGGAGCACAGGCTAGGCAACATCTCTCAGACTGATTTGAAACAACTACTAGCCAATGCTTTGGCTTCAGGCCTCTAAAAATGTTCCTCTAGTGCGAACAGGAGCAGAAGGTAACCTTTGCATTTCATTTTTGTTGCTGTTGTTCTCTCTACAGATGGCTTCCCGCCCCACTTCTTTAAAACTGGCCCTAGTGAAATGCTGGAAGGCAGCTTTGCTAACTTACATCCAAAATCCCCTCCTGTCCCGACTCCTCCTGAGCTGCCCTAAAGATCCTGGCGGGACTAAAAGGCTTTTACGCTCCCAAGCTAGTAAGCATGCTCAGTGGCATTTCCGAAGCGCCCCTTGGGCCAGGCGGGAGAGCTCTATTAGCACTGAGGCCCGGAACCCCCACAGTGCTTTTAAAATGAAATAACAATAATTGCAGCACTCGGCAGTTCCAGGGCAGCCTGCCGTGTCTCCAAAGTGCTTGCAGAGCATTAGCAGGTTCTAGCCACACTGGGCTTAAATGTACGCCCTCCGCCACAGCATCTACAGCCTCAAACACAATACTTTTAAGCAGGTGGGGGGAAACTTAATAATTCTCCCATCTCGGGACAGCTGCGATACTCCTGGTACTTTATCTCAAGCAGGAAGAACACACCTCCTCTGCGAGGTGACATTGCCATGTAGAAAACTTCCTCACCTTCCTGCTGCTTTGCAGGGGATGCAAAAACCTGCAGTGTGGTATTTGCTTTCCAAGTCATTTACTTATACCATTCTCTCTCTCTTTCTCTCTATGATTTAAAAAATATGACTTTGGTCATAACGCCTTCAAGGCAGTGGACAAAACAAACATAAAAATAATTTCCAACAAGATAAAATTAAGAATGGAGGAATAAAACCTCAAAAAAAAGAGTTCCCCACTTTTTAAAAAAGTTGTCTAAACAATAAAAACCATCAAATGCTGAGAGGCACAGAAATGCCTTGCTGGATGCTGGGCAATGAAGGGGCTCACTTAGCACACCTGGGGAGGGAGTTTCACCATCAGAGTCCTACTATAAAACAGTCCCTTTGCCATGTTCCCACCGTTTGTCTTGTTCTAGTCTTGCTGAGGGGGCTGCTATTATAAAATGAGCAACCAGTCCATCTTTCAGGATCCAAAAGTTTGTTTAACAACATAATAAGAAAACAGTTGCTGCAAAACCACCGGCAGAAATCACCAGACAGGCCATAAAGGGACAGATACATGAATTTGTCACAAATGCCCTCTGAAGCAGCTGTGTTTTAACCTGTCAACTGAAGGCTATTAGTGAGAAAGTTAGGCAAGTCTTCATAGGAAAGGCGGATCACAATCTGGGAAGCATCCCATGAAGGAGCAGAGAAAACAGAAGGAGCACTAAGGGGCGGCACCAGCACAGAGATGAAGGCACCTGCCTAATATTGACAATTGCCAAGGGGATCAAAGGAGGATTGAAGAGGGCAAGGCAATCAAGGAGCAAACAATGGCAATTATAACTGCCTTTTCTCTCCCTCCAACTTGCTTCTCAACTGTCTTGCTACCTTCAATTCTTCTTTGATCCCCTTGGCAACTGTCAATATTAGGCAGGCACCTTTGTTATATTGCGTTTTGATACCTGCTAAAAATTTTCTTTAGGCAAGCTTACCCAGACATGCAATTTCAGCATGCCTATTTTTAAACTTTTAAAAACTTGATTTTATCAGTATTTTGGTAATTCTATTCCATCTACTTGTTTCTTAAGTCTGTTGATTTTATCAGTATTTTCTGATAAATATTTTATATAATTCTGTGTGAACCACTCAGAGGTGTGTGGATTTTTTTTCTTCAATTAAGCAGCATCTGAATCTAGTAAAATAAACAAATAGGTCCAGGGGAGGCAGGAAAGCTTCTGCCTTTGCTTTCTCCTCTGATGCCTTTAATAGCAGCTTCCGACATAGAAAGTAAACAGGATGCTCTTTTCCTTTCCAATTATCTCCATGCCATTAAAAGCTTCACCTGCTTACTTTCTGTCTATCACGTAGCAATGCCAGCAAGAAAAGATGGAGAAGTTCGTGGGATTTCTAAAAAAAGGGGGGGGGCAGGGGGCAGCAGCAGCAACAACAATGTAATTCAACAACAACAACATAATTCAAACCAGCACCATCTGAAAAGCAACTTGTCCCAAGACATACATGTCAACATGGCCCAAGGCAGATAAAAATAACGGAGTCATCACCACCTCACTGGCCCTTCACCAGGAATCACTGGCCCTTCACTTAATGGAAGGGTCAAATTAAAGTGCTCTGAACAGCAAAAAAGCACATTTCTCTTTCCTTCTCTCATACACCACAAAGAGTAAAGTGAACGTTCGAGAATTATTTTTTTTAAAAAAAGTTCATAAGCAAACTTTCTTCATAAGCAAATTGGGATAATTTGAGCTGGGAATTTTCAGTTTGCATCATAATTCCCCCTGATGCCCTAGAGCTGGGGTAGCCAATGGGGTGCCTTCCAGATGCTTTGGACAACAACTCCCATCATCCCAAGCCAACATGGGAAGTGGTCAAGGATGGGGAAAACTGTGGTCCAGCATCAACCAGAGAGCACCATATTGTTTATCCCTGCCCTAGGGAGTGTTTAGCATGCTTAATTTACTTCTATTTAGTAAACAGAACTAAAAACTTTAAAGCTGCCAAGCTTGCCTAAATATTGTATTTGCAGTTGGCACCCATTCTCACGTTTACTTATGAGACGATAAATTTTCCATAGAAAAATGAAGCACTGTGAAAAATTCCACCACATTTCACTGCACACACATGTGAACCCTTGTTTCTGGAAGTATTTTCACTCAGTTCAAGAACATCAGTTCAACTACCTTTGTGTGTCCACACCCACATTTAAAGCACATTTATGACACTTTATAAGTCACGGCATCCCCCAAAGAATCCTGGAAGTGCAATTTACCCTACACAGAGCTACAATTTGCAATACCCTTAACAAACTACAGTTCCCAGAATTCTTTTGGGGGAAACCACAAACTCTAAATGTATGGTGTGGATATGAACTTCGACAATAACTCATCGCTAAGTGCTAAATATGTATTCCTCCGTTATAGCCTAGAAACATCCTTACAGTGGCCGCTCCACACATGGTATATATATTTATGTATTCTAAAAGATGTGAGCTTAAGATTTTTTGAGAATACACCTAAACATGTAAAAGGGGTAATATGACAAAAGAAAAGAAAAGGAAACTGTTGTGCAGACAGACTCAACAGAGAACCAGGATTGTGAACAGATATGCTGTTGACTGCACTCTCAGTGGCAAACCTGGGTTTTGTTACTATGGACAGTGTGAAACGGCTCTATATCCAGGTAAATTCTGTAGGAGGTAAATAAATCCAAACCAGACACTGCAGACTCATCTTGGAAGATGTGCAAAAGTTCACCAAAATGTTATCTGAGAGGTCACTGTATTTACCATTTTCAGTTTGTGCTGCTGCAGGATCTCATCCAGGTTCTGTCTCTTCTTGTAGTTGAAGTAGAAATTTTTACACTGGGAGACACTCTTGGATCCCACCATCCTGGAAATGGCTGACCAGTTACGTCCATGTTCAAGGAGACCTGCAGATCAGTGAGACATACATACGGTCAGAAGGGTTGAAACTAGAATTAAAGCCAAAAGGAAGGAAGGAAGGAAGGAAGGAAGGAAGGAAGGAAGGAAGGGGAGCATTTAGAACAAGGGCTGCAGTTTAGTGGTAGAGCATCTGGTTTGCATGTGGAAGTCCCCAGGTTCAATCCCTGGCATCTTCAAGTAGGTCTGGGATGAAACCCCTGTATGAAACATTGGAAAGCCACTACCCGTCAGTGG
The DNA here is from genome assembly GCF_964106645.2 of Podarcis pityusensis. NCBI lineage: Eukaryota > Metazoa > Chordata > Lepidosauria > Squamata > Lacertidae > Podarcis > Podarcis pityusensis. The sequence goes on from NC_138041.1 coordinate 39,767,417, forward strand.
AGATCAAGGTGGACCCTTAATCTGACTTAGCATAAGACAGCTTCCTATGTTCCTGTGAGGGATCATTGTTGAAGGAAGAGGAGATAATCTCCTGTGATCAGCAAGTCACAGTGGATAATAATAATAATAATAATAATAATAATAGTAGTAGTAGTAATTATTTATACTCCACCCATCAGGCTGGGTTTTCTCAGCCACTCTGGGCAGCTCCCAAAAGAATATTAAAAACACAATAAAACATCTGCCCTGGACACAGAATTCACCTGTGCCTCCATGGACAGCTGTGTGTCCAAAATGACTCCCAGGCTGCGCTCCTGGTACTTCAGGGGCACAGTTGCCCCATTCAGGACCAAGGAGCCCTCCGCACCTGACCGCCCCCCTGTTCCCCCAAAACAGTACTTCTGTCTTGTCAGGATTCAACCTCAATCTGTTAGCCACCATCCATCCTCCAATTGCCTCCAGTCACTCAAACAGAACCTTCACCGCCTTCACTGGTTCTGATTTAAAATAGAGGTAAAGCTGGGTATCATCCACATACTGATGAACACCCAGCCCCAACCCCCTGATGATCTCTCTCAGTGGCTTCATACAGATGATAAAAAGCATGGGGGAGAGGATGGAGCCCTGAGGCACCCCACAAGTGAGAGCCCAGGGGTCTGAGCACTCATCCCCCAACACCATCCAGGAGGATCGGAACCACTGTCTAGCAGTGCCTCCAGCTCCCAGCAAAACTTGCTATTGTCTCTACTGCCCCTTGCAATAGCATGGGAAAGAAGACCATCAAAAGAGATATTTTGAGTCAGTGCTCTCTGTACACCACTCTTCCATCACAACATGTCTACTTTGAATCTCAGTATTCATTTAAAAAGAAGAAGCGCCAATAGGCATGTTTCTAGCACTCATGGCTGCAAAGATAGGTTTCAAAACATGTGGGCAATACCTACAGCAGAAAAGTGCTTGAAGAAGAGTATCTCATGCTTTGAATCCAGCTCCACACCCAGGTGAGTGATGTGTTGCTTGGGTGTCAGCGATCAGGGAGGAGAGGAGCTCAAACACTCCAGAAGACCTTGCACTCAAACCTCAAGGCACAAAAAACTGTTCAAGGAAGGCAAGAGAGCAAGTCAGACCCAACTGCCATGAACCGCAGACAGGGCCAATCTTTGGGGAACACTATATTCCCTCCCATAGAGGTTTTATTTACCTTTATACAGACATTGTTAATAAATTTGTATTTTATTTTTTATAAATAAAATTTGTATAATTAATAAATACAATTACAGGAACTTCGCCTCAAAATTATTTCCATATATTACATTGTAATGCAGCTTTTTCCCAGCCTGCTGCCCTCCAGATTCTTTGAACTCCAACTCCTACCATCCTCAACCCTTGGCTAAATAGCTGGGACTAATGGGACAGTATGACATGCCCAGTCATTCCCAGGTGTAGCCCACCCTTTCCTGAGGCTCCTGGTTTCCTCACAGTTCAGGTCTGAGAAGACGTTTTGGGTTGGCTGAGAAGACACAGAGCCTGTGAACCTCGCCTCCTTCATCCCCCTGAGGGGCCAGAGTCACAGGAGCTGCATGAGGAGGTGGTTATGGGAAGGAACGGGTCCACACATGCTTTACACACTCCACATGAAAATGCAACCCAAGAGAAAACACTATTTTAAAATTGCCAGCTTGCTGAAAATCCTGCATTAAAACAAATGCTCCAAAACCAAAGGTTCCCAAATTTTGTTAGCCCTTTATTGGTTTGTGTATTTCAATGTCCCTTCAAGACTCACATTACCCTTTCCCCCCTGGATGGCTCACCTTAGGAGAGAGTGATAAAAAGAACAACACAAAAGATGGAAAACAAGTCAACCAGTCCCAAAACATGCTAATATGAAACCGCTGAGTCAGGTTATCCAGTGTTTTGGAGCATGTTGCCAGCAATATGCTGATGACACAGAGCTCTACTTCTCCTTTACATCTGCAGGTGGGGCAGTGGAAGTGCTGGACTTGCCTCAGTAATGGACCAGATAAGAGCCAATAAACTGAACCTCAATCCAGATAAGATGGAGGCAGTTTAGACAGAGGTGCCAGGAGATGAACCTGGAAATTCCTGCAGGCAAGGCATGTGCTCAGCCACTGAAATAAATTCAATAAAACAACTAAAAATTCATGATGGCTGACAGATGACAGGTTATATTGACCACAAAGCTCTACTGAAAAACAGCAGCAGCAACAATAGCAACAACAACCAGCATGTTATATAGGTAACTTACAACTAACACAGCCCCTCCCAGGGGCCATATCAGGAAAAAATAACAATATTGGAGTCCTTTTCCAGCAATATTATTATTTATTAAATTTATGTGCCAACCTCTCCCTCCGAAGATCACAGGGCAGTTTACAATTGCAAAGAGACCATAAAACCCTTGCAGACACCAGAGTTATCCTTTCCAGCAAGCTCTCAACTGTCAGGAAATGCAATGGGACATCCTTCCACAGAGGAACCCCAATCGGATTGGTGAAAAGCCCCTGGAACACTAAGGTACTTTGGCCGACACTCATCAGCTACACAGTCGAGTCAAGGGCTTGGCATTTGAGGAAGAATCTTCTTTCTGTATATAAAGGTAATGTTTAAGCTGCCAAGAAGGGAGAACCCACTTAGAGATTTATTAGATACTGCTGGGGGAGGGAGACGAAGGCGGACAAAACACCAGCACAGTTCTAAGTGACTTACATTGCAAATTAAATGTTGAAAATTAAAAACGTGTCTGCAACAAAGAAATGCAGCGTGATAAAAATCATTTACACTAACCAAGCAAGAGAAGCAGAAAAACTGGTATATAAAAAGTCGAACAGGAAGCCCAATATAAAATATAAAATGTAGCTGAAAATAAAATACTTGCCCAGCAGAGAATGCCTTCTAAATGGAAAGAAATAAACCCTTCTAACTTTACCTGTCCACCAAATGGGGGGCGGGGGGGGGGGCGACAGTAAAGGTAGAACCTCTCTAAGAAGGGGAGTGCCACAAAGTAGATGCTGGTTGAAAGACTATTGAATTACACTTTGGGGGAAATATCTGTCTGAGATTTTAGAAACCCACTGCCAGTTGGAATTGGACCAGCTTTCCTCAATACAGTGGCCCTAGATGTTATAGACCAGGGATGTCCAACAGGTCAAGCAGGATCGATTACTTGATCCCCGGAGTTGATGGCAGGCTCCTTTTCCTTTGGGGTGGCATAAGAGCATCCGCCCCCCCTCGCCCCGTCCTCCATATTCGCATGACTGCTGGAACGTAAGATGGAGTTTCCGCTGTGAGGCAGATTCTAGACTCACATTCTATTAACACAAGACAGTACAGGTAACTCACAGCTTACAGACGGTTCAGCTCTGGGGATCCATGCATACGTGCAAAATTGTAAAAAGCCAGGGACCCCTGAGACCGCCACCCACCCTCACGCAACCATCCCTACCTGTCCGGGCAGGCCTTGCCCTCCACATCACTTACTGGACTCTGGGAAGGATGCATGAGGGCACTGGGAGTGTTCCAGGGCCCTCACAAGACCTTCCCCTGGCCTGGTAAGCAGAAAGGGCAGTAAGATCTTCAGGTCACTGAGTGGTGCTGAGTGTTTGTTCTTCCAACCTTACAAGGCAAGTCTTTCTTGCCACTATAAGGGCTCTGCTTTTCTGCTCATTTGCTAGTCTCCAGCAGAGTTAGCTGTGTGGCAAACTATGCTTCCAGCCCTGCTATTTCTATCTTGGGGTGGCAATAGCAGGCAATCCTAAAGGCACCTTGCTTGGGAACGTGACCGCAGTCCAGCGGCAGTGCACAGCGGTAGTCTTTACACCCCAAAGGGGTGGTCTGGTAAGAGAACCTATCTTTAAGGTCTTGATGGCAGATGCTGCAAGCATATTGTTGAAGCTTGGCAAGCATGAATTGGTTTCTGGAGGACAGATTTTCCTGGAGGACATGCTGCCCTGAGCACCTGAGTAGGAAAGATAGGATAGTAAGGCAATACAGGCAACTCACAGCATACGATGATTTCACCTATGCGATCTCAACTTTAAGTGGGCTGCAGGAAAATAAATAATTAAATGGAGAATGGGGGGAAACCGGCCATGGAAAGAGCCTTTTAAGCCTTCTCTCTGTCATGACATACCGGTAATCAGTCTTGTTTAGATACCTATTTGGACATGTGGACTGCTTATACTATTTTATATGTCACTGTTGGGATTGATTTAATATATACATGCTAGGATATTGCATACAAAAGTCTAAAGAGACAGGCAGCATTTGAGGTTGGGAGTCTCTTTCTCTCTCCCTTTTGCAACTTTTGCTTTTCCTTTGGAGTAAAACTCCGTAACACACCTTCACCAAAACTGGGAAGGACCACACAAAAATACTTTCAGGGATGAAGGGTGGACTTGATCTAGTAAAGATCTAGGAGTTAGGGAAAAGACCCACAATCTCAGTTCAAAGAACTTCTTGCGTCAAACACATACCAAGGCCTGATCTACACATGCTCCGCAGAGAATGGGATAGTTGAGTCCAGTCCTGACACTGCCTCCAGGCTGCAGGTGGGAGTTCACTCTTTGTGCTAGTTTTCTCCTTGTTTTAATGCAAGAGAGCATTTAAAAATGGTATCCTCTACCATTGTTCTGAAATACTACTGCCCATTCTGCCACTTCCTCCTCTCCTCATTCTACTGTGTGTTTAAGTCCATGGCCAAAACTTCAAGGAGGAGAAGCAACATCACCTTCTAAACACTCTGAGTCCTTTCAAAGGCACATCCCATCTTAGGCCAAGACATATAGCCCTTTCAGGAAGCACAACCTCATTTTCTTTTTATAAGAAGCTCCCTCATCTCAAATAGCCTACCCACCCTTATTTAAAGACAGCAGGTTGGAAGCTGGGACAAAAGGCAGGCAAGTAGGATGTAAAAACAAACAAACAAATGCCTGCATTTTTTTTAAAAAAAGTCTGAATTCTGCAACCTACATGAATTATGTAAAATGAACGCGTTTGTTTTTCTTGAATAATTTAGGTAGAGAAAAGAGCAAGGGGCAAAGCAATCTCTAGCCCAGTGATAGCCAACTCTCACCAGCCTTAGCCGCCATGGCCAAACCATCGTCAGGGAGGATGAGAGTTGCAGCCCAGCAACACCTGGAGGGCATCCCATGGCCCCCTTGTTCCTACTCAGACATAGTATGGAGAAATGTGGGGGAGGAAGCATGTCCTCCTCCCTTCCCCCTCGGCTGCCTTTGGGGTCATCTCATCCTGAGAGTTGGACAGTGGTCTTAGGCAGAACAGAGTCCTAATCAGCTTGAATAAGTTCCTTGTGGATTTTAAATGATTCTAAAATGTGCAGGCCCCTAAAGTCATCTGGGAACATAGAATCTAAGAAGGGAATCCTGAGGGTCATCTAGTCCAACCCCCGGCAATGCAGGAATCCTGCCCACAGCCATCCCTGGTTATCAGTAAGATGCACTGACCCACTGTGCCACCTCAGACCCCCCACTTCTTTCACCATGTGATTGGCATTGTGTGGAGGAAAAAATGTCCAAACAGGGCCTTCTCTTAGTGCTTCTTACAGCTGAAAACTTGTTTCACTTTCCCCAGCTCACCCATCATAGCCACAAGGACTAGAACATTGGTCAGTTTGTTTTTTCCTAAAAGAACATAAATTGAGTTTCTCGGCATACTGAGTTTTGCATCCAACACCTTGCAAAAAACTTGTGTGGAAAAACACACAAAGTCCCAAATTACCTTTTATGTCTCAAAAGAAAGAGCACCAGAGTAAGTTAAATGATCTGGGCTTAAATTAAGTTAAATGATTTGGCCTAACCTCAGCCAAACCACCACCTCAAAATACACCATCTATGCAGCCCTGGACAAGTTAAGTTCTCCCAGAATCAACTCCTCTTCTGTGGCAATGGAAATATTTTAATGGACTGCTGTAGAGGACTGCTGTTGTGAAGTTGTATCAGAAACTGCAAAATGCTCTGCATATTAATAGCAGGTCACATGTTTAAAAGCAAGCGCTTGTTTTGAGAACACAAATCATCCATCCAGGAGCTCAGTGTCATGATTACTATCTCTTTCTTACTATCCTGCCTCCCCCGCCCCCAATCCACCCAATGCAACATGTATATTCCCTCCACCCCAACTATATCCTCACAATCACCCTCTAAGGTAGGTTAGTCTGGGAGAGAGTGAGTGAACCAGTGCCACCCACCCAGCAAGATTCATGACTCATCAGAAATTTGAACCGGTGTCTCCCAGTCCTAGTCTCCCAGTAAACCAACTATGCCAGACTAGCTCCCAAAGTGCTGGACGTAAACCTGGTGGGAAATCAGGTTCAAATTCCCACCCAAACACTAGGCAACCTTAGTCTACTCCAAAGGTTGTGGTGACAACAATATCATTATTATATATTAAGTTTGTATGTATGTGGCCCTTCATTCGATGATTTCAGGGCGGTTCACAGCATAAAAATACAGAATAAAACCAAAAAGTACATAATAAAAACAGGACAAAAGAAAAGAAAACAATAACCCCCTCCCACAATCACATATAAAACGGCATGTTGAAGAGGAGTGTTTTCGCCTGGCACCTAAAGGTGTTTAATAACGGATGGGGTGGGGGGAAGGGTACCCAACCAGCCACGTATGCCGCCCTACGCTTGCGTGATGATGTGAGAGTAAAATATAACAAATACTGAGAAAGCAAATGGAAGTCCATTCTGGATGCATGCATACAGCACCCCACAACCTGGCTCTTGCAGGGTGCTCCCTCACAAGCCACGGGGCCTGCCCGGCAGGAAGAGCCCTCCCAAGTCTTTGGCGGTGTTCCCGCCTCTGATACTCCTGGCTGTACAGGTGTCCCATTTCCCTCTCATTCGGATGGGGCGGTCTTGTTTCCAGCATACACACCTGAGTCTTCCCTGCAGGAGCGAACTGGCAGGTACAGCTGCCCTTATCTTTACAGTAACGAAAACCAAAACACCAACACCTGCTTCCCAAAACTATAATTATCCACACACGCACTCGCCTGGGGAGGGAAATGTCAGCAGCCACCCTCATTCTTGCTAGGGAACACCCAGAGTTACATGGCACAAACAGGCCCATACTATCACCCTGTCATCTAAATCCCTCCCCACTGCAAACCCCCCCCCCCCCGCAGCACAAATCTTCCCATATAAACGCACGTCGTGACATTCAACCTATAAATCACTACCACAGGAACAGGGCACTGACTTCAGGTTGTGATGCACAAAAAAACACCAGCACTTTTTCCTGCTGCTTCCAGCGGAAAAAAGAAACCCAAAGACAGACCTTCAAGTCCAAATTGGCTCAAAGAGATATCACACAGCTTGACAGGGTATTTGTCTCTCTCTCTCTCTCTCTCTCTCTCTCTCTCACACACACACACACACACACACACACACACACAAACTCCCCCGTGCCACACACTCCAATTTTCCACCGCCACCCCGAGTCTGTTTAATGACCCAAGACTTACATTCTCTTCTCCCAGCTTCGCCTGCTGGCAAATCCACTGAAAACATGCGGCAGGCGAAGGAGGGGAGCTCTCCGGAGGAGTTAGTCGTGATAGAGAGGAAAGAGCAAAAGAAATCAAAACAAAAAACCAACAGAGAGCAAACAGTGCATTAAAAGCCCTCTTCTCTGGCTGCCTTCCTGCTTTCTTGGCTTTTTTCTACTCCATTCCAGTAGCCGAAAAAGCAAACTGGGAAAGCCATGCTGCGCCCGCTCCAGCACTTTTTAAGAGCAGGGGGAAGCACAATCCGAAGCCAGGGGAGAGGTCAACAACTCCTTGGGCTCCTTTGTGCGAAGTTGCGGGGCACCCATGCCGGGTCTTTCTCTGCTTTGGGGCTGCTGCTTCCTTCCACGTTGGCTGGTGGGGGGAAAGAGGGGGGAACCCGGTAGGAAAAAACACCACAGCACTCCAGCGCTCTCTCTCTCTCTCTGTCAAGACTCCCACCTGCTTAGCTCCTCGGAGGTTTCCAACTGCCTGGAACTACAATCTGTTAAGGTGGATTGGAAAGTTCTTTCGGATTGGTTACGCTTCCCCTCTCCCCCCCCCCCCCGCCTTACAATCCTCCTCTGCCTTGCTCAGCAGCTGGGGGGGGGGGGGGAGAGGAGGCTGTGAGAGGCAAATTTCAGGAGATGCTCAAGGTGCTGCCAAAAACGCAGACGGGCGACCTGCAGCAGGCTTCACTCGCTCATCAAGTCAGCTGAGGGAATGGCAGAGGAGCAGGAAGAGGAGGAGGAGGAGAGCTGGGTGCCTGTTCCAAGGCTGGAGCCAAATGAGCTGTGCGTAATCTGCTCCCTCCCCACCACCTCCCCCTCCCTCCCCACTGATCCTGCCCCCAGGTGACCCAGAAGTTTTCTTCTTCGTCTGAATGTGACCTCTAGACAGGGCGCTCATAAGCAGCGTGGCGCTGGCCCAAGACGACAAGGGTGCGGCCAACTTGGCAACCCTTCTCCTCTCTCTCTCCCCTGAATGTCAACAGCAGGGGGAAGCGATCCAGGAAAACAAAGCTTTTCTTAATAGCTTCCTTTGCTCTGATGTGAATCAAAGGGGTTTTTCTTGGCAAAGGCAGGCAAAAAACCCGACAGCTGAGCTTGCCCCGCCTGTTGCTCCCCTGTTCTGCCCCAGAGGTGGACTTTGTCCAGAGCACATCTGCCCTCTTTGCAGGCAAAGCAAGGGCTCTGGAGCAGCATGCAATGGTAACTGTTCAAAGAGGTCAAGGCTCTCCACACCAATAAGTGACCGGCACACCCAACGACATGGGGGTGGGCACCATGCTTTTAGGTGGGAGGGGGGTAACTTAACTGAGAGGTTCAGGCAGGATGTGAGGTGTGGGTGGGCAGAGGAGCTGGATCTCTCCACACAGAATCATAGAGTTGGAAGGGACCACGAGGGTCATCTAGTCCAACCCCCAGAAATGCAGAAATCTTTTGCCCATGACCCTAAGATTAAGAGTCTTATGCTTTACTGGCTGAGCTATTCACAGGGGAAGTGCAATCAGAGGGGCTTCACGTATCATGCATTTTCTGCATGTGACTCATGGTGCAGTGTAGTAGCTAGAGTGAAAGTTTTGAATTGTAGTCCTCTCTAATCCTGCCTCTGCCATGGACTCAATAGGTTGCCTTAGGGGGCTGGAGCTGCTGAGGTATTGATTTCCCATACATAATATGGGCACAATGACCTACCTTGCAGGGTTGCTGTGATAATGTGTGCAAAGTGCTTTGAATACTGCCAGCACACATACACGTGTCAGAGCTTGTGAGTGCACCAGTGAACCTCCTACTTCCTATGTGGAAACATACGATTCTGTCTCCCTCCAGCTAAGCAAAGAGTCACAGGCTTTTCGCAAATGTGTGCATTTCTTCAGTAAAGATACTCTTGGCTTCAAGTGAAATCTCGCCTCTTAAGAACAAGATAGGCAAGGCAGAGAGTGAGTGGCTTTTCCACAAGAGGGCATCAGGAAGGGAGCTCAGATGGATTTATAGATCAAGGTTAGAAAATGAAAAGAAATCAGAGACATCACTATTTCATCCCCAAAGAGCCCTAATATCCAGAGCAGCAAACTATGTTTATAAGGTGCATTTGTTGACTGACTGAACCCAAAGACTGCTCACTAATGGTTGCTCATCATCCTGGAAACAATGGACCAGTGAGGTGCTGCAGGGTTCTGTCCTGGGCCCCTTGTTGTTCAACATCTTTATAAACAATGTGGATGAAGGAACTGAGGGTGTGCTCACCAAATGTGCAGATGACACCAAGCTGGGAGAGGTAACTAATGCTACCTTCACAGATGGAGAACTCAGCCAAAACTAACAAAAAGGATTTAAACAGGGACAAATGTCAGGTTCTACATTAGGGCAGGTAGAACCAGATGCACCAATATAAGATTGGGGGAGGGCACCTGGCTTGCCAGTAGGAGTCTCAGTAGACCACACACTGAAAATGAGTCACTTAACTGGTGACTGGGGGTGGCTGCAGAGACCATCTTTCACCAGTCCTGAAAGATCTACATTGGTTCCTAGTACGTTTCGAAGCAAAATTCAAAGTGTTGGTGCTGACCTTTAAAGCCCTAAACGGCCTCAGCCCTGAAAGAGCGTCTCCACCCCTGCCGTTCACTGGACACTGAGGTCCAGCTCTGAGGGCCTTCTGGCAGTTCCCTCACTGCTAGAAGTGAGGTTACCAGGAACCAGGAAGAGGGCCTTCTCAGTAGTCATGCCCGCCCTGTGGAACACCCTCCCATCATGTGTCAAAGAAATAAACAACTACAGTGGTACCTCAGGTTACAGACGCTTCAGCTTACAGACTCTGCTAACCCAGAAATAGTACCTCAGGTTAAGAACTTTGCTTCAGGATGAGAACAGAAATCATGCAGCGGCAGCGCAGTGGGAGGCCCCATTAGCTAAAGTGGTACCTCAGGTTAAGAACAGTTCCAGGTTAAGAACAGACCTCCAGAACGAATTAAGTTCTTAACCCGAGGTACCACTGTATCTGACTTTTAGAAAACATCTGAAGCAACCCTGTATCAGGAACTTTTTAATGTCTAATGTTTTACCATTTTTAATGTGTTGTAAGCCGCCCAGAGTGGCTGGGGAAACACAGCCAGGTGGATGGGGAAGAAGAAGAAGAAGAAGAAGGAGGAGGAGGAGGAGGAGGAGGAGGAGGAGGAGGAGGAGGAGGAGGAAGAAGAAGAAGAAGGAGGAGGAGGAGGAGGAGGAGGAGGAGGAGGAGGCGGCAACGGCGTGATGCAGCAGCAAAAAAAGCTAATGCTTTCTAGGCTGCATCAACAGAAGTACAGTGTCCTGATCAAGGGAAGTAGTAGTATCACCCTATTCTGCCTTGGTCTAACCACGCCTGGAGTTATGGATGCTTCAGTTGAGATTCCTGCATTGGACTAGACTAGAAGACCCTTGAGATCTCTTCCAATCCTATAATTCTATGATTCCCAACCTCAAGTGTTACACAGGGACGACTGAGGTTCTTGGGACATTACCAAACTTAAAAAGGAAGCACAGAACCAGGTGGCCTGTGTAAATGTTTTGCTGTCAAACTTTTTAAAAGCGACAGAGCCAAGGAATATCCATCCTAGGAAAAAGAGCAGACTTTGGCAGCTGGTATAAATTATACAAACTAAATGCATTTGGATAGATACACTTCTATTGCCTACATTTGCTCTGCTACTGGAGGTCAAGGAGAGAGTCAAGGATCTGGGGAGGGAGATGAAGCCAGGCTCCCAAAGCATTAGATATGCTTGTTGAGGTTGTCCACTTTCACCTACCACCAAGCTTTGAAGATATTGTTCTCCAAAGGCTTTCAAGACTTCACAGGCAGAAAGATAGCATGAAGCAACTACATTCCTGAGTCAGACCCTGGCACTAAGTGGCAGTGGCTGCAGGGTTTTAGATGTAAGGGTGTTTCCCCAACTCTACTGGGAAGGTCAGGGATTGAACCAAGAATCTTTTGTAGGAAAACCATGTGATCTACCCTGATCTATGGCCCTTCCCCAAGATCAGGGGTGTGGAACCTCTTGCCAGTGGGCCAGTCTTGGCCCATGAGGTATTTCCCACAAACCACATCTACCTGACAGCACTCCTATGGGCAAGTGACATCAGCTGATGAGCAGGGTTCAATACTGTGTTGGCTCTGCCACTTCCCCTGGGGTGTGCGCAATACTGTTCAGATCCCTGGAGGGAATGTGTTGGTGAAGTAGATCCCTGCAGAGAACAGGGCTGAAGTCTCCTCTCATCAGCAGGTGAGCGGAGAGTTCAAACTAGCTTGGTGCTGTTTCCTAGATGCAATCTCCTCCACCCCACCCCACAAGACAACTTTGCCAGGTGGGCAGTTCATGATGACATTGGATGATTGACAGGTGGGTGGCGCTTCCCACTTGTCAAAGTCGGCTCGCAGACATGTGGGGAGATAAAGATCCATCCCCCGGGGACAAATATTTTCCCCATCCTTCCCCAAAATGGTGAACCTATATCAAATCATGAGCTCCTCCCAAAATTTCACAGTTCTCTATGTTCTTGGACTGGCTCTCAGAAAAGCACCAAGGGCTGGAAAACTGGATTTATATTGGTGTATTACCAAGAAAAAAAGAATGAAGTAACAAGGTTTGAGGGGAGCTAAACTTTTTCATGTTTGCAACTTCAGAAGCGACAGAATGTCATCAGAATGTGAATTAAAGCTTAGAGACTGGTGACCATTTATATTATGAAAAAGCATTTCAATTTCAAAGTCCACACAACATTTTATTAAGTTAGTATGAATGGAATTTAATCCTCACCAGATTTTAAATTTTTATCTTCACCCATTTCCCCACGTGGTATATTGCACATGTTGAAACAAATGTCACCCAGCTGGACGCTGGCTAATGCTACAATCCAACACACCAGAGGTTCCCAAACTGTGGACCATAAGCTTTATTCACTTGGTCTGACTGCAGTGTGTCCACACTGAATACTCATATGTACTTTTATCACTTCCTTTGTTTATTATATTATCTTACCATTTGAATTCTGTGGAATGCAAACTGAAACAATGCAAAAAATAAAAGAAGCAGTAAAAACACAATTAAGAATCCTGCATCATCTAACACTGGGCATTACAATTGCTGCAACAGGCAGAAAAATCATTAAATGGTCCACCAAGACCATCAGCAGTTTTCAAGTGGCTTGTGGGAAAAACTGCTATAAACAGTTACTGGAAAGTGAAACCCATTGATCTGAGTGGTATTTACTTTTGAGTAGACATGCACAGGAAGGCAAGTTAGCATGAGCATAGCCCCGGGGGGCGGGGAGGGAGAGCTGCCTCCCTAAATCAAGTAAATAAAATTTTAATTTTTTAAAAAAAAAAACTAAAAGTGGAAATACGGTAATCTGAATATTTGAAATTGAAATGCTCACAAAAACCAGTTAAAAGAGCGGATCTAGTAAAAGAGGTGGAAATATTTTAAGGTGACTGACTCTGGGGTTGCGGTGCTCATCTCGCTTTATTGGCCGAGGGAGCCGGCGTTTGTCCGCAGACAGCTTCCGGGTCATGTGGCCAGCATGACCGAGCTGCTTCTGGCGAACCAAAGCAGCGCATGGAAATGCCGTTTACCTTCCCGCCGGAGCAGTACCAATTTATCTACTTGCACTTTGAGGTGCTTTCGAACTGCTAGGTTGGCAGGAGCAGGGACCGAGCAACGGGAGCTCACTCCGTCACGGGGATTCGAACCGCCGACCTTCTGATTGGCAAGTTCTAGGCTCTGTGGTTTAACCCACAGCACCACCCGCGTCCCTGGAAATATTTTGCCCTGCCACAGAAAGGCTCTGCTCATCTCTCCTGCTCAGCCACGCAGCACTTGTACCCTGGAGCAGTCATTCAGTGCCTTGACAAGAGTAAAGACCTGGCTAAGGCCAAAGATGGCAGAGGAGCATCTCCGTGGACTCCACTTGGTGAGGGTGCACAGAAAAACTGTGCTGGCAGACAGGAGGAATTTAAGAAGGAAGTGCTGAAAAGGTTTTCAGCAAATCCAGTAAAACTTGTTTTAGTTTAGATTAAAAAAAAAAAAAGATGAAAAAAAGGCATGTTCTTTGTAATTTTGCAAAATCTAATCATTAACTGCATGAAAGGTACCCCTTAGTGTTAATTTTTATTTAACTTCTTAGTTTACATTTTTTAAAAAATAAATTTTATTAATTAATTAATTTTATTTATTAAGGTTTAAAAATACAAAACTTAATATTATTTCCCTTTTTTCAACCAAACCAATATTTTTATCTAGATACAATAAAAACACAGAAAGTGGCGGGGGCGAGAAATAGAGAAGGAAAAAGAAATTTTAAAAAGAACAAAAAGAAGGTTAAAAGAGAAAGATAGAAAATAAGATTCATAAAGTTTACTAACTTCATATTTTTCAAACGACTGAAGACTTTGACAGATTTTTCTGAGCACTTGGAGCCAAAAGAAAGTAATTTAAAGCAATTGTTGTTGAGACATTTCATTCCAAATCTGCTAGACAGAGCCAGACAGAGGATGATGGCAGGCGGGTGTCCTGCTCTCTCCCAAGGGCAATCCTGGCTACACCCCTGGAAGTTAGCTGCAAGTAGCTCCCATGTGAATCAAAAGGACTTGAAGCCACTAACTTTTCACACTATCAATGAGGCTGCAGCAGAAATAACTTAAGGGTCATTCCCACTTCTGCTCCCCCCCTCTACTGGACCCAAGGTTTTTAGGCAAGGGGCAATCGAAGTGTGGATGAGCCCTTAGTCTGGATCCGGTGTCCAGTTCTGGGCACCAGTTTAAGATGGATATTGACCAGGTGGAATGTGTGCAAAGGAGGGCAAGCAAGATCACAGAATCAGAACTGTAGAGCTGGAAGGGACCAAGAGGATCATCTAGTCCAACCTGCTAGTGAATACTTTTGCACACTCTCACGCCGCCCCAACTGCCCCCTTTGCTTTGAGAAGCTCTGGCACCGCCCCCACTCTCCTGCACCACCTTCCCACCTCACCCAGGAGACAGTTTTTTGCTAGATATTCCACTAAATGCCTCCTTTATTCCTGCTGCCACCAGAGAAAACCTTTTATCTGAACACTTTGCCCTTCATGTAGCCAAGAATGAGGCATGTGGTGTGGCATAATTAATATAGCAAACATTTGTATGTTTTAAATATTGTAAATTTTCTTGATTTCGTACTACTCAGAGTAGACGCATCAAAATTAATGAAGAGGGCTCACTTAAGTCCATTAATTTCAGTGACTCTCCCTTGACTGTAACTTAGTTGAACACTACTGAGAATACTTTATTTGTAAGACAGGGTGGCTGCAATCCTCTGCCCACATCCTTGAGAGTATGTGTTATTGGACTCAGTGTAACTTACTCCTAAGATTGTGAACTGCAATGGAAAGAAAATTTCTTTAAAATAATAATAATAATAATCACCATCATTCAAAGTAAAGGGATGTGTCATGTATTAATTTAAAACATTTGTCTCCCAACTTGCTGTCTAGAGGACCCCAAGGGCAGCTAAAAAATCATTGCAGACAACAAAACAGATTTTAAAACACTATTACAATAATAAAACAGCAAGCAGGAAAAGAAACAACAAAGCATTAGCAACTATTAAAAAACCACAGGCATCAAGAGAGTCTCTTTTGTTTCCAAGAAGCTCTAAATGCCATCTGAAAGTGCCTGAAGACAGAAAACATCACCTAGAGCTGTGAAGAGACTGTACTAACAAACTATTCTATACAGATTTAAAATAAAATGGCAGGGAGGGGATTTGCACTGAAGTAGCTGAAATTTTACATCACAAAACCCTAATTTTGCAACTAATATAAATCACTCCATGTGAATGTTATGGACTCCCTCCCTGCCCCCAATTTCACAATGCTTTGTGCTTTTGTTAGTCATGGGGAGGGATAAAACCAAGAAGGGTTCCCCTGCAGACCCTCCCTGACCCTCGCACATGGGTGTGTGTATGGACACAGAAACACAATTTTGTAATCAAAGGGCTAGAAAATTAGATTGTTGTAAGCAGAGATTCTGAGTTGTGTCTCCATTTGTGCCACATGTTTTCATGTTTTGCGCACACGCACACGCACCCCCCCCGGCAAATATGTTATATGAGCAGGCTGTGCTTTTACAATTCTTGCAGACCTTCAGACGTCTGGAAGCACACCATAGGAACAAGGAAGGATGTTCATTAAGCATCAAGATCCCAAGGAGATGCAGCTGGGAACCACACAGTGAATACAGCTCAGGATCAGTTGATTCCCCGTGTTCTGGACATGACAGGTATCCTGACCAGGGAAGGGCAGAAAGTCCAGTCATTACCTTCCGCAAAGACAAAAGGTGAATAACATTTTGCACCAAGGAATCTAGATCTGGCCTCCTTTCCAACCCCAGGCAGAGAACAAAGCCTTATTGATGGGGACATCCTGTGCATTCAGGTGATCCTGGATGTTACAGAGCAGTTTGAGAAAGCTTTGAATCTCAAAGGGAGAGGAGATGGCTATGCCTAAGGAGATGTGCCTCCTGGGCTCCAGGAGGTGGGAGGGTTTTGAAGCACTTCCTCACAGGGGGGGTCATGCACAGGGCAGAGCGGGCATTAGGGCTCATGTAGCAGGATGTGCCACAGTGATAAGCTCTGGGAGCCAGCTGTTCAATATGGAGCTATGGGTTCAAAAGGAGAGTTGGGTCAGCCTGCCAGCAGGTTCCACCACACTGGCCAATATCTCAAGAGTTCTTGCCAATCTAGCTGGATCAAATCAGTGCCAGCTGCTCCTGGTCAAAGAGCAAGGAGTGCCATGCAATCTGCCAACCCCTGGGAGCTGAAGAGACAAACAGCAACTTGTTGACTATGGTCCCCTACTGTATACTTAAGGGAATGGCGCAGTATGTCTCCAAATATCACATGCTAATGTGCTGCAAGCTGTTTCCTCTAACCCTCTGCTTATTCCTGAATCACTCCCTCCAAACACCCACCCGCCCCAGAAGTGGAACAGTCCAGACAAAGATTCCACCATTTTACTCTGTGAGAACAAAGGCTGAAATGAAGAACACATACACACGGCTTAGATCGTGACGTCTGCATGACAACAATAACGATGACACTACAGCAGAATTAAAAATGTAGGATGAGATAAAAATTAAATAAAATTTGCAGTAATTAAAAACAATCTCTCTGCTTACAACAGCAACAACAGAACAACTCAGCTCTGCAAAGCTCCTCATGACAGACGGCCAAGTGTGCAGGAGGGAGAGCAGCGCGACAGGAGAGACGTTAAGAGCTATGCTCAGTGCCTGCCCCCACACCTCCAACGCATTACTCAGGATGCTGCAGAACTGCCTTCCAAACAAGAATGTGTGAAAAACTCTGGGAGGGAGAGGAGAATGCCAGCTTGGAGAGCTGGAAGCAGGCAGCCAACTTATCCCATATGGAGACCTGCACTTAGCATTGCCAGTCTGGTGCCCAATTGTATCGGCAAGAGTGCCACAAAGACACAAGGATCCAAAAGTGTGCTAGCACCACTCTGGGTGTGCTGCAATGCACAGAGGCTGCATGCTTTTGCTTTGGTTTTGGTTGGTCTAACAAGTCAAGTAGAACTTTGTAATTCCCAAAAGGGAATGACAGGGAATTCTTTGGAATTCCCACAGGGGACAGGCAGGGTGTATGGGGTGTTAGAGGAGAGGCAGGACGGTCTGCCCTTGGAGGCTGATGGATCCAATGGGTTTCCAGATAGCTCTGAGGAATTTCCCGACTGATATGACTGGCGCTCTTGTGGAACATCAGGATGGTTTGAGCTGTTGACATGATCGCCCGTGAGCTCCCTCTTCCACTTTGTGGAGCCCGTTTGTGCAGCTTAGGGCAAAGAAAAAAGCTGGGAGACAGCTTGAATGCACGTGAAAGAAAAACTAAGACAATTGCAACCAAACAATGGTGAGTGTGCATTATCGAGCTGGCCCAGTGGCTGGGAAAGTAGCAAAAAAGGCATACTTTGCTATCTCCACTGCATCCCCATTGCGCCATCCGGCAGAGCTTTTCCAAGTAGTGAGGGGCCTCTTACAGTCTGGCCCGAAAGAGGTGGCAGAACCGACAGTAGCTCCCTGTGAGTTGTTTGCAAAGCATTTTGAGGATAAAATCGCTTGCATCCGCCAGGACCATGGACCTGTTATAGCAGATGAATATGGAGAACTGCCCAGAGCACTGTCTTGTCCTGTTACATTAGATGAGTTTTAGCTAGTAAGGCTTGAGGATGTGGACAAGGTGCTTGGATCAGTCAGGGCAACCACTTGCACTGTGAACCCTTCCACCTCTTGGCTGAAGGGGAAGGGACGGGACAGCTGGCTGGGCCAGGAAGCTGATTAATACTCCTTGCAAGAGAGGGTGGTCCCTGCCTGCTTGAAAGAGGCAGTGGTAAAGCCACTCCTCAAGAAACCCTCATTGGAACCAGAAAATCTAAGTAATTACCAGCCAGTAGCCAATCTCCCCCTTTTTGGGCAAGGACCACCTGTCCCCATATGAACCAACTCAGACCCTGCAATCATCGTCTGAGGCCCATCTTCATGTCCCTCTCAATGAGAGGTCTGGAGGCTGGCAGCGGCTCCCCACTTGAGGAATGCTCGCCCCAGAGAGAGCCAACTCACCTGGTGCCTTTGTTACATATCTTTAGGCACCAGGCAAAACATTCCTCTTCTCCCAGGCCTTTGGCTGATCAACAACCTACATCCTTTTAAATCTAATTGTTTAAATTAAACAATTTGAACTGTGTGCAAGTTGTTATTTTTGTTTATTACTATGGTATATATTTTGTGTTTTATACTGCAAACCACCCTGTGATCCTCAGGTGAAGGGCGGTATAGAAATTTAATGAATAAAATAATAAATAAAAGGGTGGGTCTGGAAAAACTGAAAACTGGTTCTGTTTAAGACTTTATTTTTTAAAACATGGTTTTGCTTTTAACAGCCAGGCATAATCCACTGTGAGGGTGGCTTTATTGGTATGTTTTTATCTTTTTAAAGCAAATTTTAAACTGGACATTTGTTATGCATTATTTATATTTTTTATATTCTTGTTTCCCAACCGTAGCCTTCAGGGACAGTCTGGCTGAATATCTGGATGAATAAATCATTCAAAACAGATGAGAAAGGGTTTAATGGCATGTACTGGGGGAAAGATGGGACGCGGGTGGCGCTGTGGTCTAAATCACTGAGCCTAGGGCTTGCCGATCAGAAGGTCGGCGGTTCGAATCCCCGCGACGGGGTGATCACCCGTTGCTCAGTCCCTGCTCCTGCCAACCTAACAGTTCGAAAGCACGTCAAAGTGCAAGTAGATAAATAGGTACCGCTCCAGTGGAAAGGTAAACGGTGTTTCCGTGCGCTGCTCTGGTTCGCCAGAAGCAGCTTAATCAGGCTAGGCACATGACCTGGAAGCTGTACGCCGGCTCCCCCGGCTAGTAAAGCGAGATGAGCGCTGCAACCCCAGAGTCGTCCGCGACTGGACCTAACGGTCAGGGGTCCCTTTACCTTTACTGAGGAAAAGGAGGATCCTCCACATTTGTAGTAGAGTTTTGCCCAGCTCAGTGACTAGAGGTTTGAAGGTTAGGAAACCACTGCACAGTCACCCCAAGCCATGCATTTCAGCCAATGTAATGTAATCACAGTACAATCACTGTTTAAACCTGTAACAACAAACCCCTTTCCAGACATTGTACCACTGAAAAGAGAGGGAAGCCTGTCAGAGAAGAGAATCCCATAATTTCCCAAATTTCCTAAAGTGCCTAACTTTCAGGGCTGGATGCTGAACAAAAGGTACATGCTGAGCCAGGAAACAGATAGGTGTGTATGCAGAAAAATGGGCAAGCATAGATGGACACCAAAGATGGAAAGCAAATCAATCTGGCACAGCATTGGCACTGTCCTGAGCATACTCCAGTAGCTGCTGGGAGCTCACTGGGGCTGATGCCAACCCTCATTGCTTCAACATCCTCAGTAAGCAACACACACCCCACTGCCGCCAGATTGCTGGTGCTCTTCCTACTGGAACCAAGCAACAACTTGGTTCCAATTGACCCTGCACAGCCACCATCTTTAATTTATCCAAAATGCAGTGCAATAAAGCACTTGATATAGCCCTGTTTCCACTTATCCTCTGCAGCATTTCATTGTGGAACATTAATAACGGTGGCTGGCACAGCTGAGTAAGTGGGGCTGGAAGCATCAGCACAGAAACAGAAAGCCTGTGGTCACCTTTTGGGTGCTGCTGAAAATAGGCGCTCCTTTACTGGCATGCAATGATGGTGCAGAGAGTAAAGTGTCAGGATCCGTAAGGTGCTTCAGGGCTCAAACTAGGGATTAAGGCAGTGGGGATCCAGGCACCTTACTTCCTGCAAAACCAAGGTAGCTCAAGAGCTGAAGGAATTACAAACCTGATGTTTCCCATGCTGCAGCAATGCCTTTATCACAGCCAAGCACGCTACTGAAGGTCATCAACTCAGCAGGGCCCGGTGGCCTGAGAAACCGGTGAGAGTCTGCCTGGCTGTATATAAGTAGAGTGCCACCCATGGCTCCTCAGTCTAAGCAACTTGTCTCATGGAATAGCTACAGAGACTGTGGCCAGCATCCTTGATCTGAACCATCACTTCTTCTGCCTCTGGCCCATTTGCTCCTCACTTCCCTGCTTCAGACCCTAAATCCCCATCTTCTCCTTGACCACATTGTCTTTCTTGCGCCCTTCAAGGCTGCCGAACTGGACCTCTCTCAGTGGACCACCTCAGAGCTTGGCCACAGCCTGACAAGAGTGCCCTCCAAGTGACTTACACCACCGCAAAAAAAAAAAAGCTCTGCTCTGTGCAACCACTATTTTAGACTCTGAGGGAGCCACAGGAGCCAACCTGTACCCTGAGTGTGGGTAGATACGTGGGTAAAGGCACTCCTTGAGGAAAAGGATTCCTAACCATAGTGAATCAAACCCTGATTTTGCTCCAGTTATTTATTCCGCTCCTAGCTGAAGGAGCTAGGATCAGGCTTTTTTTTTTTAAAGGAGGGGTACTACACCTCCAACAACATTACCGTACCCCATAATTATAATAGCTGCTGTATGTTTTGACAGCCTGTTGGTTCAACGGTTTATTTCACGATAAAAGTGTCATTAGGCAAGACCTTTCCTCCTGCCAGACTTGCATTTCCTTGCTTAATGCTAATTACAGGGTGCTTCCTTCTTTTGTCTCCTGCAGCAATACGTAATCCCTCCTTCCTTCACTTAAGCCTCCCTCTTGCCAAGAGATGCACTATCCCAAGTGCTGCTGAGCCTGTTCTGCCTCGCTTGCTTCTTGACAGCAACCCACATTGTCAACGTGGGGCTCCGCAAAGCAGCCTATACCTGCACCCCGTGCAGCACATCTGACGTGCATCCACGTGATACAATTCACTGTGCAACTGCCCCGCAATAGTCCTTGTGCACTCTGAACTGGAAGCAAAATTATGTATCAAGCAAGTTGAAATCCTGCTGACAGTGACTCATTTTGTACTGATTAATCTGTCTTACAAATGTGCTTGTACTGACAGATTAAGCTCTATACAATTTAACACCTAGAAACTTGGTGGAGCAGCTGTCCCAGATGTACCTGCCTGAATGTTAAGATGGAGTGGAGGTGCCCTCATGTCGCTGCCACATTTGCTGAGAATCTGCTGTGGGGTGATACAAGAGAAGACATTGCCAGTATAAGTGCCCCAGCTGTGGAACTCCCTGAACTCTCAGTTGCAACTGGCACCAACACTTTAGGAGCTTTTGGTGCTAATGGAAGACTTATTTCTTTGCACCCTGGTCTTTGCTTGAAACGTGTTCTGTTGGCCCTGTTTCTTGGATTTTGCTGGCTATGTATTGATTGTTTATTGATTTTGGTGCTGCATTTATTAATGCATATCAGACCTTTCCAGCATTTTGTTATATACTGTGGCTTTTACTGATTGTATGCTGCTGAGATATTAGCATTAATGATGAATGGGTAAGAAATTCCGCAAATAAATTAATGCACAAAGTTTTGCAGGGATTTGGTGGATGGCTTTAAAAGAGAATGAGACAAATTCATGGAGGAGAAGACTATCAATCGCTACTAGGCACAATGGCAATGTTCTACCTCTACTGTCAGAGGAAGTATGGCTCTGTATAGGAGTTTCTGGGAGCTGCAAGTGAGACTGCAACAGACTCGGGTCCTGCTTGTGAGCTTCCCAGAGACGTCTGGGGGGCCACTGTGAAAACAGGAAGCTGCACTCATTAGGTCTTTGGCCTTATCCAGCACTGTTCTTCATATGCGATATTTAATGTGGGCAAACCACAGACCACCTGAACGAAGCTTGTAAACCATAGTTTGGGAACCTCAAATCTAGGTAAACCAGCCACAATTCTGGTAGCTTAACTGTGTACTAGTTGAAATGTTCTGAATCATTTTCAAGGGCAGCCTCACAAATAATGACTGCATTACAATAATCCAATTTGGAGGTCAGATTATTGTGTACACAGCATCATCAACATGTTTTATTGTATTTTTAATATTTTGTTGGAAGCTGCCCAGAGTGGCTGGGGAAACCCAGCCAGATGGGCGTGGTATAAATAAATTGTTGTTGTTGTTGTTAAATTTTTGCATGTCTCCAGCATTTCCAATGCCTTTTCACTCACTGGCTAGAACAGGTAACCAGAACTGGGAGGTGAGAGCAGTCTTCCCTTAACTAAGCAAGTCAACAGGCTACTTGCCTGCACTTTCCATATATTCACCACAAAACAAAGGACAAGAATCTCAGCAAAGAAGAAAGGGATTGTATAAAATCCTTGAGGAGGCTCAGACCTGCCTCTTGCAACCCAAGTGAATACACCTGGCGCTGCTCACCTCTGGCTGCAGTGTCAGCCCAGCAGGACACAGCAGGGCTACTGCACAGAAGCTGCTCAGACTCAAGGAGCATGTTTCAAATCGCTCACAAAAAGCATCTTCAATTCCACAACATATTGCACCAACTATGCAAGCACTGAATAGATCTAATGCCAAGCAAACTTATTCAGGAGAGAAGGGACATTTAAACAGAAAACAAAACAACAGTGTCACCTTTTTTAGCCGTTTCCATCTCCTCCTCTGTCCAACGAGAACTTTCATTCATCTCCAGAGAGGCTGAAAAACAAACCAGAGCTGGCTGTAGCAAATGGTGGGGGAATAGAGCATAACTCAATTTCTCTTCCTGCCCCATAGCTCGGGGCAGAACACCCATTTTGCATCCAGGAGGTCCCAGGTCTCAGGTAGCAAGCAGCAGAGCTGGGAAAAACCACTGCCGGAGACAATCTAGAGCTGTTGCCAGTCAGAGTAGGCAATAGTAAGCAAGACGGCTCAGTGACCTGACTCAGTTCACCTCCTTCTCACTTCCAGTTCTTGAATTGTGGAATTCTTGAGCCAATGGCTTTCCCAGCATTGCAGCTGTGGGGAGGGGGCTACAAGGGAAAGGTGGCCGGCGAGGGGCAGGTTAGGCTCTCGCACTACCTTGGGTCAGCGGCTGAGTGTGTGCTTCCAGCCTAAGCTGGAGGGATGCCAAGGCATCGAAGTTGGTAAAATACTGGGAAACAGAAACAGACATGGTATTTACAGATATAGTACTAGAATGGAACATGGAAGTGTGACAAATCATACTTCCCACCCAAACTCGGTTTTCTCAAAACCAGGCCCAAAACAATGAAAATCAGGATGTTCAGACGTAGCCAAGCTTTGTGGAAGGAATGGGGGGGGGGGCTGGTTATAGTCAGTGCCATTCCTTTATTTTTAGATTCTGAGGCCAAAAGAGAACACAGCATTTCCACTGACAAAGGAGCCTGCCTGCTCTTTTTGACATCTTTGAATACCAACAGCAGTAACTGGAAGGGATACAGGAGTTGGCATTCTCAGGAGCCACACCTGGATTAACGAAGGTCCTACCTTGGAAAGTCCATGTGGCCCTTCCACTCCTACTTTAAGTTTTGATTTTGGTGGGCATTTGTCCTGCTGGAATCAATGAATCTGAGTGGCTGATCTCTTGTTCTTAACATTGCTTTCACCTCTGGAGCCCATCTTCAGTTTTATTAGGTTTTCCCCCAATTATATTTTATTAAGTTTCAACATTTTTACCATATGCAGTCATAACACAATTTCATCTTTTCTCTTATTTTTGTGGACTTCCCACTCCTCTTCCATGGAGTTTTTTCTCCCCTTCTGCTGCACCCTATCTTCTATCTATCAAATCATAACCACAATATTATAATTAATGACTTCTGTTGCTCATAGCTCAAATCCAGAGATTTAATCATACTATAATATTTTTTAAATAGTCTGAAAAATCAGTTTTATTATTTTTAATAATTTATTATAATAATTTTATTTTTATTATAATTGTCTTGCTTACAAATGGTTTTGCTATTTGTTTTTAAGCTGTCCTGGGACAGCATTTACATTAGAAGTACAGCGGGCATTGGCTCCGCCCACTAATGATCTCCGTCTTCTATCCTACAAGTCTCAATGAGCACCGGCCACTGCTGGGTGCAGTTGCTATCCTTGCAATGCCCCAACATTCTGTGGTTTTGCCCTCTGTGGAACCGCAGTCAAAGGAGAGGTATCGGCTGGGGGCTGAACCGGAAGGAGGACTCCTAATTTTCAGACTTTAAATTTTTATTTCATGATTTCTACTTCCTATCTCAGCTTTCCATACTGAAACACAGTGGACAAGGGCAGCTTTGAGATTTTGTGTGTGAGTTAACTGTGCATGTGTGAGAGCTGTTTGCTTCAAATCTTCCATCCTCTACTTGTAAAACATGTCAGTTTTGGGGCAATCTGAAACCAAGGAGGAAGGCCTACAATAGCAAACCACTGTGACTCGTTCAGAAACACACACACAAACACCAGTAAGAAAACAAGTTTCCGTTTCAAGGTTGTTACTCTCTAAACCAGGGGTCAGAAACCTAAGGCCCAGGGGCCGGAAGCAGCCCACAGAGGTCATTTGACCGGCCCCCGAGCCACCCCCCACCTGAGTTGCCTGCTTACCCACTGCGCTAAACCGGCTCAGGGACTCGCTTCCATGGTGCTGAACATCGCGTCTGCGCATGCACAAAAGCCAAACACCGTGTCTACAAAGACGCCGCACATCGCGGGCGCACACTCACGCACGCGATCCGGCCCACAGAGGAATCTCCCCAGGACCAATCCGGCCCAGGCAAGATAAACCATGCTGACCCCTGCTCTAAACTAAGAGAAAATGTTATTTTGATCACAGTGAAAAATGTTTGGACAGCCTCCTTTAGGGAAAGAAAAAATAGCCTTAAAGGCTCATTTAAAAGCCTCTGCAGAAAGAAAAGTTGCAACAGTCCTAGAAAGACTTAAACAAAAATATAGAAAGCTAACAAGAGACAGGGAAGAGGAAAATCACAATTCCCAAGGCCCATGTCTTGCTCAGAGTCAAGGGCTTGGGAGGCAGAGGAGGGGCTGGCCTTCACAGTTGGAGGGATGGGGTTGCAGCTGGCTCCCCTTGCATGTCAACAGAGGTAGGTTCACCCTTTGCAAAACTGATTCCCCATAATGAGACAAGCTCATATGCGATAAGCACGTTGGGAAGAGGGTGAAAGGATGAAAGTTATCCAAGGAACTGGCATTGCCAGGAGATACTCAGAAATCTAGCTCAGAAATCATTACAAAACCCCTGCAAAGCAGGCTCATTGGGGCAGTATGATTAGATTACAGCCATGGATGCTTGCCTAAAGTTGTCTGTCGCTGAGACAAAGTTTAATTCAAGGTCTTTCCAGCTCATATCTTGCTCTCTTCTTTTTCTACCCGTGCTTTCAGAAACTTTTATGAGGTCATAAAAATGTAAGAGCCTAACTGATCAGTGGCACCTCAGAAGCTCCTTGTGCTCCAGTCCAGCCACTTTTTTACTTGCCCCAACCTGACATCAGCTTCAGGTAACTGGCAGGCCATTGCTTAGTCAAAACCGACTGTGGAGGGGAGGCCTGGTAGGACCAACGAGACCAATGGACTTGAGGTCCCCCACACCCTGATTTAATACTTGAGAGCATCTCCATGTAGGTCACATTACAAACAGTTACACATCACTTGGGAAGACAGGCAAACAAATACCAGTATACTGGAAAAAGCAAAGATCACCAGTGTTGAAGCAATGATTCTTCAACATCAACTTCGTTGGACTGGTCATGTGGTTCGGATGCCTTATTATTGTCTTCCAAAGCAGCTACTGTATTCGCAGCTTAAGAATGGAAAGTGAAATACTAGTGGACAGTAAAAGAGGTTTAAAGATGCTCTCAAGGCAAATCTTTAGAAATGCAGTATAAGCACAGATGATTGAGAAACACCGGCCTGTGAGTGCTCCAATTGGAGAATAGCCTCTACCAAAGGTGTCATGGACTTTGAAGAAGCATGAACTCAGGAAGAAAGGGAGAAACGTGCTAAGAGGAAAGCACGTTTGGCAAACCCTCACCATCATCAACTCCTGCCTGGAAACCAATGTCCCCACTGTGGAAGGATGTGTGGATCTAGAATTGGCCTCCACGGTCACTTACGGACACACCATTGACCATGTTCATGGAAGACCATCTCACTTGGCTACGAGTGATCGCCAAAGGGTAGGTCACATTACAAACCGTCATGCCTAGAGGCTATGGAACTGTGAAATTGTTTTTAAATAGCACTCAGCCTTTTCCCCACTGTCCCTGCTTATTTCTTTCATTTATTTTTATTTTTCTGTGGAGGAGTATTTGAAAATGGTACCCCAGCTCTGCAATATGAAGAAACTATCCACTCTACCCCCTCAGAAGATGGCTGCCTCCTCCGGCTAGAGGTGTCTCTCGAACCTTGAAGAATAGCTCTAAGGCTGATGTTGCTAAGGAGAGGGAGCTCCACAGGTCATGTTTTCCTTTAGCTGCATTTTCTGCTGGCATCATCTGTCCTTCGGGACAACTGACCTTGACGCAGGTGCAGGAGGAAAGCCTCGCCTGTGACCGTTCTCAGTGGCATGTTCCACTAGGGAGGACTAAACCCTCCCAGCGGCTGTCTGTTAAAGGATGTGCTTGAGTGTGAGAATGAGAGAAAATGGTCTCTCCTCCTTTCGCGCCAACTGCACTAGCGGCCTATTCATTTCCAATGGCAATTCAAAGAAGTGCCGGTTTAGACCTATAAAGCCCTTTCCAACTGCCTTTGATCAGTATCAACTGGTCAGTATCAACACAAATGACCAAAACCTCAAAATGAGAACCTTCACTGTACAGTGGTACCTCGGGTTACATATGCTTCAGGTTACATACGCTTCAGGTTACAGACTCCGCTAACCCAGAAATAGTACCTCGGGTTAAGAACTTTGCTTCAGGATGAGGACAGAAATCATGCTCCGGCAGCGCAGCAGCAGCAGCAGGAGGCCCCATTAGCTAAAGTGGTGCTTCAGGTTAAGAACAGTTGTTTCAGGCTAAGAATGGACCTCCGGAACGAATTAAGTACTTAACCTGAGGTACCACTGTACTATGTCTACTTTCTCTACAGCATCCATACATTTTATACACCTCTAAAACTGCCTTTCCAATTGCTTAATCAACTAGTGTTTGGATTGATTAATCTACCAGTTAAACTCAATTAAAGCTACAACCTTGGTTGGTATATATTCCAGCCCAGGAATACACACATGCCCTTTTCCCTGGATGAGATTTCTCAGTATTCCAAGGCCCTCAAGTGGTTGAGAGGGGAAACTCTTCTAAAGTTTGCATACCAAGATGCAAGTGAGCAGAAGAATAAAACTGCATTATAAGATGATCCTAACCCCAAAGAATCTCATTTCTTGTTCTAGTGAGTAACCCCAAGTTGTGAAAAGAAATTAACTCCTGCTCCCTAAAACACCCATGCAATTACTAAAGACAAAATGAAGGTGGACAAGCAGTTGCAGATGCTTATTCTCAGGACAATTCTGGAGATAATTCCAAACTAGAAGAGAAAAAACAGAAGTGGGCATGGCAGCAACACCACCTAAGAACAGCCAGCCACAAATGCCTGTGGGCCCTTGCAAGCAGAACATGAAGTGAGGGGATATAGCTCAGTGGCAGAGCATGTGTTTGGCATCCAGAAGGTCACAGGTTCAATTTATTTAAGCCAGCACCTGTTAGCTGACTGATGGTGACGGCAAGCCTCCCTTGCAACAAACAATTGGGAGTGCTTCAATATGTAAGGCTCCCGACTGTGCACTGGTATCTCCACTGGCTCTTCTTCTGGGGCAGGAGACAACAGTCTTTGGGGGCAAATCAGTCCATCAGGCCAGAGGTTTCCCATCCCTCAGGCAAACATTAATGATCATCCCAGAGCACAACAGATACATTTTCCCAGGGGCTACAGTCTATTTTGCGCACCTACTGCTAGAAATACCTGAAGATATTCAGGTATTTCCCCATATAAACTGTCCTGGATCCTGAGATCATATTCTGAGGCCCTTCTCCATGTGCCTCCTCATCATGAAGTCTGGAGGGTGGCAACACGAGAATGGGCCTTTTCTGCAGTGGCTCCCTGTTTGTGGAATGCTCTCCTGGGGGAGATTCACCTGGTGCCTTCATTATACACCTTTAGGCACCAGGCAAAAACGTTCGTCTTCAACCAGGTCTTTGGACGATTAATATTCTACAGCCTTTTAAATGTGTTTGTGGGAAGGGGGGGTTATTGTTTTGCTGTTTTATTTTATTTATTTTCATGTTTTCATCCTGTGTTTTATTCTGTGAACTGCCCCAATATCTTATGATAAAAGGCACTATATAAATCAAAAAGATAAGACAGACAGAGCTGACAAAGTTTCAGTCCCCGCTGGCATCCTTCCTTATACTGGTGTGGATGTGTTGTGTATGCTTCTGGAGGAAGGGTGGTATATATAAATTGAATGAATGAATGGACAAACAAACAAACAAACAAACAAAAACAAGCAAGCCATTAATACGCTAAATAATATAATCAATAGTAACTAACTATATGAGTCTCTCCCCCCGCCCTTTGCTACTGGTCTCCTGCCTATCGGTTGCGTGCTTCACTTTGCCTACCCAGATGCCACCTCCTCCCTCCATGCCACAGAGGTAGCTGCTCCATACCCAGTTCTGCATTCTGCTGGGGAGCAACCACTTCCTCGCTGTTGGCTTCGCTGGCCATGGAGCGGGTGATGCGGCCCTTGCGCCGGCCCTGGCTGTTGGCGGTTTTGCGCCCTTTAGAAGCAACGGCTTCTTTCTCGTCATTGTCCTCGCCAGACGTATCCTCGTTCTTCTCCCTGTGTGAGCCAGAGTGGGGGGAACAGAAGAAAACTATCACCATCAACCTGTGCTACTGATTTCCCTTGCCTTTCCCTCTTGCAAGAGAGGCACTTTCCCCACTTTGTTCTCTCTGTCTTGCAGAGGGCTGCAGTTTCTCAGCCACAGCTGTTGAGGGACCTAACAGAGACAGGTTGAAGACCAGGGCAGCCAAATCATCTTGGCTCTGTCTCCTCGTTTATCTTCCCAAAAGGGATCAGCTGAGAAACGCATCACGAAGCCCGGATGCCACAAAGCCAGATGCTCCTTCAAGCCAAGGATTAAGCCCCATTAAATAAAGTAAGCAAACATATGCCAAATCATCCACAGAAGTCAAGTGGTGCTCATTTCACTTCCCTGTTAACCGGAGGACATGCCAAGTCTCTATGGCAATGCTCTGCTGCACAAGTAGCAGGATCAAGCTCAACAGTCCCTGCACCAGCATGTTCCTGCAATGTAGTGGGACAGACACCCAAGTAGCACTGTTGCAGCAACACTCCAAGATGCAACAGTACACAAGGGCAAAAGGAAGTGGCATAGATGCACCCTGTAAAGTTTTGTGCAAGTGACACTGGGGAAGACACAAAAACAATCCTGCTGGATCACCACAAAAGGTCCCTGTGGACCTGAGGTAGGGGACCTTTGGCCCTCCAGATGTTGCAGAGCAGCCAATAGTCAAGGCTGATGTGAGTTGTAGTCTAAATAATCTGGAGGGCCAGACCACTATCTTGTTTCATACTGCAGCCAACGCACGCCTCCGGGAAGCCCACAACAGCTCATGTGTGCTGCAGCAGAAAATACGTCTCAAGCACTTTTTGTTAACAGCATAAAAAAGCTTCCCCTGACAGTTTCCTTGAAACTCACTGGCAGCCATTCAACACTGTGCAGCTGTGTCTCTGCACACATCTTTTACATTTATATATCGCTTTCTATTTCAAACGTAACTAAGCGGTGTACTGTCTAAAAAAATATGGAACACTTCACTAATTTGCATGAATTCCTATTTCTATTTGGTTCTCCGCTGTTACATTTGTGTTAGAAATTGTCTTTATCAGGTCAATGTTATAGCAGTTCATCTATTCCCCACCATCCCAATCTGCTCCTTATCACTGTGTGTGTTGTGTTGGGATATGCTTCCTTTGTTTAGTGTCTCTGCGGTGAGTGCCTAGCAATTTCAATCAGAAAAAGATATTGGATAGCGATTCCAGGACTTGGAGAGTTGCTGCCAGTCCGGGTGCATTTGGATGTGGGGTTTGCTGTAGTAGTCTTCCTGGTTACAATGCTAGTGCTTCTGTCCCTGTTTCCAACATTCATTTTACACTGCATTACCCGTTCTGTTATGGATCTGTGGCTTTCCGATCCGTATGCTGCCACGACACGCCAAATATCATTTACACCAGTGGGTGTTGTGCAGCGCAATAGCACCCGTCAATGGACATGCCACCACTATTTATGAGTATGCTTGCTTCTGTTCCCTCATGATCCCCCCATGGAAACAACAGAAAAGAACTGGATGCCAGAATACCACTCCAAATTTCAACATAGGCATGACCCACGAAAACCACAGGAAAATCACAGCGTGAAACTCCAGCAATTTTCTGGGCTAACAGGGTTAAGCAATTAAAACAGAAATGAGCACTAAACCTCCATCAGATTCTGCTAGATTTCCAGAAGCGGCTTTTATGATGTGTGAAAGATCACATAAAAGGTGGGAATTATCAGGTGAGGAAACATCAGGAAAAAGGAACAAAGTAGTCTCAGAGTAGCCAATACCGGGACCTGGAGAACTGCTGCCAATCAGGGTACACAATACTGGTACACTCCAGACAAACCAATTCTCTGACAGATTACAAGAAAGCTTCATATGTAGGTCAGGGAATATGTGAAACAAGATTAGTATTTTGTTCAGGAAAACTGTGCTTCACCTTTCCCCTAATGCTTTCATTTTCTATTTTCACTATATTGTGTGCCATCTGGGACTAGGCCTTGAGCCTTGATTCTGCCAGCCAATGTCTGGAGAAGGGAGCGCTTCTGCCTTGCACCTTGGAGGCAGGAAGAGGGAGCTGGTAAGCAGGTGCTGTCGTGACGGCTGTTGGGTTGCTGGAAGGGAAGAGAAGTGGTCAGACTTACTTTGTCAGTTCCTCTTTGTCGTTTTCTGCTTCTGGCTTCTCTTCCTCCTTCTCTGTGTCTTTCTCCTTTTCTTTTTCATCTTTCTCGTCTTGGCTGCTACGGGGCATCTGTTGCTGCTGCTGCTGCTGTTGCTGCTGCTGCTGCTGAGAAATGGAGAAAAGGGAAGCCAAAACCAATGAGCACCTGGGTGACACTCAAGGGATGCCAGACAAGGCAGGGAAAGCTAAAAGGAAAGGAGAAAAAGACGACCCCCCCAATCCTTCATATTGTTACAGATTTTTCTGTGACTGAATGCAATTATAAGGCAATCGTTTTATTTTATGTTTTTAAGTTATTTATATGCCTTCTGCCAATAAAAATATATATATATTTTCAGGGTGGCTTATAAATAAAACAATAAAGCCAGAGTAGAATCTTTTATTTATTTAGATTTCTTGCCCACTCCAAACCATAGCGTCCCACGGTGGGTTACAACAGTAAAATCAACAATTATAAAACAAATAAAACAGCTACAACAATAACCCAGGAAAAGGGTGAAAACAATTAAAAACATTTCCATACAGAGAGCTGTTCCATCTATAAAGATGACACAAACATTGGGCAGCCTCCAACAAACACGTCCCATCAGTGCAAGGATTTTCATTTGCGCAATGGGGCTTTCCTGCTTCTCCTCCCCCTCATGCACCCTGTGCCCTCCCCAACTCAGGTTGCCGCCCTGAGTATTTCCATCGGCTGTCCCCTCCACCTTAATGTTTCTTCTTAGACTCACTGAATTGTAGAATTGGAAGGGACCCAAAGGGTCATCTAGTACAACCCCCTGCAATGCAGGAAACGCAATTAAAGCACCCCCCCCACACACACTTCTTTGTGGCAATTGTTCCCATAAACCTATGTCCTAAACAAGGTAGAAATCCAGGTCTAATGTGCCAACACATATATCTTTTACTCTGGGAAACATAAGTGAAGCGCTGAGCCATTCCAAACAATATGCTTGCACACACACACTATTGTTAAACCATCTGTGTGGCCAGGAAGCAACAGTGGAAAGTATTTAATGCAAGGGCTGGGGAAGAATATCTGGCACTGCATTTCGGGTATGCCAGCTTTCCATGTAAGAGCCAACTTTCTACGAAAGGAGCCGGGTTCTTTCACTCACAGTGGGGAGAACAGATATGGCCATGTCGCATTCCACAATTAATACTCTTCCCATAAGCATTCCGCAACAACAATTTATGCAACATGCAAGTTACTCCTGGAAGTGTTTCATCTACAGGGTCTATTCTTTTTCAAGATTTGCCATTTAGATGTGCTGCAGCAATGTTAAGAGAAAGGCAAGAATGGAGAGGAAGGAGGGTGTGGAGATTTCCCCATACTTTCCCCTGCTGACACAAGGGACAGAAACTTGTTTTTAAGAAAGAAATGAACCAACCAAAATGATAGTCAAGAAGGCAACACTAGATATAAACTGGGACACAGAAACTTGGGAAGCCACTTTATACTGAGTCAAGACTATTGGTCCACCTATCTCAGTGCTGGAAGAAGTGCTGCCAGTGTAGACCAAGATTTCAGACGGGGTTTCCCTAAGCTCTACCTGGTGATGCCAAAGATTGAACCTGGGACCTTCTGCATGCAGAAGAGATAACCAACTGTGAGCCACAGCCCTTCCCCCAAGATGAAAGGCATCACAAATAAGAAGGTTAGGGAGAAAGGAGTAGAGTGCACAAGGTGCTGAGAAAGGAAGGAGGAGATCTCTCCTGCTGCCAAAAGCAACATGAGTCTAATCTTCTCATCCTTGATAATAATAATAATAATAATAATAATAATAATAATAATAATAATAAATTTTATTTATATCCCGCCCTCCCCAGCCGAAGCCGGGCTCAGGGCGGCTAACAACAATCAAATAATCAAACAATCAAATAATCCAACATTCTAAAAACATTTCATTATAAAAATTAATTAAAATCAAATTGATGGCAACCGTTAAGCAAAATTCTGTGCAGGTTGCCAGAGGAGGGAGTCAGGCTGCGCCCTGACCAAAGGCCTGGTGGAACAACTCTATCTTGCAGGCCCTGCGGAAAGATGTCAGGTCCCACAGGGCCCTAGTCTCTTGTGACAGAGCGTTCCACCAGATTGGAGCCACAGCCGAAAAAGCCCTGGTCTAGTTGAGGCCAGCCTAACCTCTCTGTGGCCTGGGACCTTTAGGATGTTTTTATTTGCAGACCGTAGGTTCCTTTGAGGGGCATACCAGGAGAGGCGGTCCCATAGGTACGAGGGTCCTAGGCCGTATAGGGCTTTGAAGGTTAAAACCAGCACCTTAAACCTGATCCTGTACCCCACCGGGAGCCAGTGCAGCTGGTATAGCACCGGGTGAATGTGATCTCGCAGCGAAGACCCCATAAGGAGTCTCGCCGCAGCATTCTGCACCCGCTGGAGTTTCTGGGTCAGTCTCAAGGACAGCCCCACGTAGAGCGAGTTACAATAATCCAGTCTGGAGGTGACCGTCGCATGGATCACAGTGGCTAGGTGCACTTTCTAGTTGCTGATGGATTTAATGGGAGTGGCCACCCAAGAGGAGAGTGTCTGCAGAAGCTGGAACTTGCACGCACCCTGCACAAATCTACTTTGACCACCGGAAGAGAAAAGCACAGCTGGCAAAACACACCCATATCTAGGTTCCATTGCCTGTGCTAGTTGGGTCTGCAGTTGTGCCTAGCCCTGACCAGATGCCAAACGCTAGCTAAGTTCTTTGAGGACACACCAGACACTCCACAGGTCGTGGACCTTGGGGAGAAGGCATGGTCTCCTGGAACCAACATTTAGTATATTCTTGAGGGGCCCACTGGTAGGAGGCCTGTTGAAGAAGCCCTGGAGTTGTTAGGAGGCCATGGAACCAATCCTCTGTGCTTGAGACCCTGGCACCAAAAGGTCCAGGTCCAGGTTGAAAAGAGATGACATAGCCTGCATCCATGGACACAGAGCTGTCACGTGGCTTCTAATTAAAAGGATCTACTTGTGAGTACACAATCCCTGGTACTTATTTACTACCAGCAGATGCAGTTAGTGTGTGGTCTAAGAGGCCACACTATACGAGGTCTCCCTCTTGAGCTCTGCAGCTGTTGGAAACAATACAGGTCTCTGGTGTCTGGTTCCAGATTCCCCTGCATTGCTGTTTTTTCCCTTACCTGAGCAGTCTGAGCAGACTAGCCCTTTTCAACTATGAGTCCTCAGATGCTGTTGGACTACAACACCCATCATCCCTACCCAGCATGGCCAGTGGACAGGGATGATGGGAACTGAAGTTCAAGAACATCTGGGAACCCAGGGTTAAGAAAAGTTGCCTTAGACTGTAGCCTGACCTAGCCTCTGGATCATGTTTTGGACTTAGACTGGTTCCCTGTGCTTGGCTTTGGCTTGTTGAGACTATGCTGCAGCTTGAACCCTACTTTCTTGGGTAAATGCTATGCTAAAAGGCCTTACCTCCTGGGACTGAAACTCTAGCCTCTGAGGGCAACTCCTGGAGCATGGCATCTGTTAGCAAAGGCCGCCCTCTACAGAACTCACAGCATGATCAAAAGGCCCAGGAACCTTAACTAGGATTTCAGCAACCTCCTGGCTGACCCTGCAGGGAAGGCCACAGCAGGCTCTACTAATCAGAACGGGAAGGTTCTACAAAGAACATCCTGCTTCCCCTCCAGCTCAAGAAGAGACTTTAGCAGCTGCTTTACCTTTAAAGTTGTCAAAAGAGAGAAATCAAAAGCTGAATCAGACATGCGTAGGAGGAGCAGCTGGAAGTGAATCACTGGAAGGTGACAAGAAAGCTGGAGGATGTGGCTGTCATACCAGTTTACTTTACTCTACACAAAAAATCCCTTTATTGAAAAAAGGGAAAGAAAGAAAAGGAAGCACAACTCTAGTAGAAACACACATGCACGATCACACACGCATTCCTGCCGCCTCAATCGCTGCTTTTGCAAAATGCTTCTTTGGTGACTAAGGGGACTCTTTGGGCTTCAAAGAGTCACATCTTTTAAGAATGCTAGAAGATCAAGCACCTCCTCAAACCCTTTGACTGCAAGGGCATCTACCGCAGCAGCAGACTGTGGCGTTGCCAGTGCCGTTACTATGAAAGATATTTTATGGCTGCAGAAGTATGACAACGCGACATATATTGTTGCATCCACAATGTTTCGAAAGTAATAAGGTAAATTGATCTCATGGGCTTAGATGGAGGGAGAGGAAGGAAACCCAAGCAACTTCCACCTATAACATTGTCAGTTTCACTCCCAAATGGGTATAGGAACTTTCTCATTACAGACATCAAAGAAAACACCCAAACTGTAGTCCATGAGCTTTATTCAGGTTGTCCACAGCACATACAACTGTATTTTATTGTACTGTATTTTATTGTACTACCATTTCAGTTATATGGAATGCAAAATGTAATACAATCAAATACAATAAAAAGTAAAAAAAAAATAATACAATTAAAAATCAAACAGCCTCTTTGCAATTGCTGCAACAGGCAGAAACATTATTGTCCCCAAAGACCTTCAGTAATTTCAAGTGCTCCTTGTGGGAAAAGGTCTGGTGACCACTGCACTAAAGGACAAGTTCTTCGGAGAAACCTCCTGTTCACGTCCAGGCAACCCAAAGAAGATGAATGGGGGGGAAACAGTTCAGAGCAAAAACAAAAAAGTAGCTTGGAGCTCACAGAAATGAGATCAAAACTGGGAACTTTATAAAGGTATGCATCTGGGTTGCAAAGGAGCACAATCCCCTTTGAGTTCAGTTTATTTACTGCACTTGTGTCCTCCATGAAGCTCAAGACAGCATACGTGGTTCTCCCACCTCCTACAACAACCATATCAGGCAGGTTAGGCTGAGAGGAAACGCCTGGCCCAAGATCATTCAGCAACCTTCATGGCTACGTGGGGACTTTGGGTTGTATTCAACTAACTTCCACTCAAGAGCAGACTCATTAAAATGAACCACCATGATTAACTTAGGCCCAGTAAGGTCGGAACTAAACACTATAAATTGAGAGCATTTGCAGATGACTTAGTATTGACGTTACAGGAGCCAGAATCTAGTACTAAGAGGGTTTTAGAACTGATTCAAGAATTTGGTCAAGTGGCAGGATTTAAATTGAACAAGTCAAAAACCAAGGTTCTAGAGAAAAATTTAACACCGTTTGAAAGAGAGAGGTTTCAGAATGAGACAGGTTTAACAGTGGTTAAGAAAGTTAAATACCTGGGGATTAACATGACAGCAAAAAATGGGAATTTATTTAAAGATAACTATGAAAAATGTTGGTCAGAAGTGAAAAAAGATTTAGAAATTTGGTCAAATTTGAAGCTTTCACTGCTAGGCCGTATTGCTGCGATAAAAATGAATGTATTGCCTAGAATGTTGTTTTTGTTTCAAACTTTGCAGATCGTGGACAAAATGGATTGTTTCAAGAGGTGGCAGAAAGATATTTCTAAATTTGTCTGGCAGGGCAAGAAACCCAGAATAAAATTTAAAATACTAACGGATGCAAAGGAAAGAGGTGGATTTGCCCTGCCAGACCTCAAACTTTACTATGAATCAGCAGCTTTTTGCTGGTTGAAAGAATGGCTACTTCTTGAAAACACTGACATTTTGGACCTAGAAGGTTTTAACAATGTATTTGGATGGCATGCATATTTATGGTATGATAAGGTCAAAGCACATAAAGCATTTAAAAACCACATTGTCAGGAAAGCGCTGTTTAATGTTTGGATAAGATATAAGGATTTGTTAGAAAACAAAACCCCAAGGTGGCTGTCACCAATGGAAGCGAAAGCCTTGAAAAAGGTCAATATGGAGGTCAAATGGCCGAAATATTGGGAAATTTTGGAACAAGACGGAGATAGACTGAAATTGCAGAGTTTTAAAAAACGAAAAAACAAAGTGCGAGACTGGCTTCATTATTATCAGATAATGGAGCTATTTAAATTGGACAGGAAAATTGGCTTCCAGGTGGAAAGATCAAAATTAGAAACAGAACTGTTAGAACCCAAAACTAAGAATTTGTCAAGAATGTATAATTTGCTGCTGAAGTGGAATACTCAGGATGAAACGGTAAAATCGGCTATGATTAAATAGGCACAAGATATTGGACATAATATTATGTTTGCTGACTGGGAACAGTTGTGGACCACAGGTATGAAATTTACGGCATGTAATGCCTTAAGAGAGAATATTATGAAAATGATATACAGGTGGTACATAACCCCAGTCAAGCTTGCAAAAATCTACCATTTGCCCGATAATAAATGTTGGAAATGTAAAGAAACCGAAGGTACATTCTTTCACCTTTGGTGGACGTGCCCAAGGATTAAGGCCTTCTGGGAAATGATATATAATGAATTGAAAAAGGTATTTAAGTATACCTTCCCTAAGAAACCAGAGGCCTTTCTCCTGGGCATAGTCAGCCAAATGGTGGTAAAAAAGGATAGAACTTTCTTTATGTATGCAACAACAGCAGCAAGAATACTTATCGCAAAGTATTGGAAGACACAAGAACTTCCCACACTGGAGGAATGGCAGATGAAATTTATGGATTATATGGAACTGGCGGAAATGACTGGTAGAATCCGTGACCAGGGAGAAGAGTCGATGGAGGAAGACTGGAAGAAATTCAAAGACTATCTTCAGAAACACTGCAAAATTAAGGAATGTTAAAGTGATGTTGGACTGAAAATAAGTGGTTTCCAGCTGCACAGGTTAAAGTCAATGATAGATTAAGATTAAAGATCAAGATTAAAGATGTTTAAAGAAATGGAAATTTGATATTAAAAGGGAAAATTTTAACGTTATATGATATTAAGATCAAGGATTAGGTTTAAAGAAGTGGAAGTTATATATTTTAACATTTTATTAAATTAAAGATTGGGATTAAAAAAGTGGAAAAGAAACTGCTGGACAAATAATTTGGATTGGAATACAAAAGAGGGAGGTATGGGGAAGTCCAGAAAATAAGTAATTTAAAAATGGAAATGGAAAAGAGAGTTTGTTTTTAATTGTTATGTTTTTTGTTTTGTTTTTTTTTATTGTTGAGTTTTGTATTACTTTTTGTGTGAGTTTTCTTTGTTGTTTAAAACTTTAATAAAAATTATTTTTAAAAAAAACAAAAAAAAATTAGGCCCAGTAATTTCAGTGGGTCTACTCTGAGGAAATGTTAGCTGAATACAAGCCTTCAACTGTGATCTCTCCAGGCCTAGTCCAAAACTTTAACCACTACGCTCTGCTGGTCCTTACACTGTCTACAAGTATGTCAGGAGAGAGCTGCATCTGTAGGCTTGGTCATGGCAGCCCCTGATGCGCCACCTGGCCTTAGTCAGCATCAGGCTTCAGAAGGTCAGGTTCTGAGAAGAGGGTGAAAGGGTACGACCACGACATGCACAATATCGGGAACATGATGCTTCTGTTAAAGCAGATGATGTACAGGTAATGCTGATCGGAGGCTCTTCCTCCATTTTATTTATTATATTTCTATGCCACATTTCCTCCATTTTATCCTCACAGTGAGCCTGTGAAAGTAGGTTAGGCTGAGAGGCAGAGACTGACCCAAAGCCATGCAGTGAGCTTCATGGCTGAGCGGGGATTTCAATGCTGGAAACAGGCTGAGGGACAGGTTCCAAGACAGCAGTCAAGCATCAGAAGAAGAACCAGGTCCACAGTCAAATACAGGCAAGGGTCAAATTCTTAGCCAGCGTCCAGACTGGAAGAGCAAGCAGGGAGGCCAGGGATTTATAAGGCCTGGTGGACAGGGATTGGCCCTTTTGGTCAGCTGACTGGGTGTCCAGTTAGGCTGTTACCACAACCCAGATGGTGCCCTGAAATCCCAGAGAATAGTCTACTGGGATTGCAGAGCTGGTGGAACAAGAATGCAAGGACCATCAGCTCATCTGCCTAAGAGGACCCCCCTCACCTCACCCCCAAAAAAGAACACTTCAGGCCTTAACAACCCCTGTGACCTATGTCTCACTAGCAACACCAGCATCCTCTGCCTAGATAAGGAAGCAGTGCAGACTTCTGCTTAATGTTTTCCTGAACTCTTTAACTCCTCTCCCTTTGAACGACTGAAGGAGGTGGATCAGCAGCGGGAGAACCTTGGAGCCAGCTATCATCTCAGATAAAGAACTGGAAAATTCAGAAAAGGGCTCCCCACCTGCTGGCAACCGAACAGTTATCAAGAACACTCTGCCACAGTTGGCTTGATTAAGTC
This sequence comes from Podarcis pityusensis, assembly GCF_964106645.2. Taxonomy (NCBI): domain Eukaryota; kingdom Metazoa; phylum Chordata; class Lepidosauria; order Squamata; family Lacertidae; genus Podarcis; species Podarcis pityusensis. The sequence goes on from NC_138041.1 coordinate 39,806,648, forward strand.
CTTCAGCCTTTGCCAGGTGCCCTCCAGATGTTTTGGACTAGAGCTCCCACCAGGTCCAGCCAGTAGGGCCTATCCCCACATTACACAGATGACAGAACTCTGTACCAGTTTTACATTTTTCTTAAGCCACTCCCCACCCGCATATGCACACCAAACACCCCTTTATGTAGTAATCACACCAGGGAGCTTCATCGCCACCAGCCCTCTGTCCCGCAAACATTATATTAATTTGCTCTGAGATTTCCAACCTGGAAGGGCATTAGAACATTATACATAATCGAACACACCGGCAGAGGTACTGTCCAAATCTCTCACAACTTGTTGCAGAAAATGTAGTTCTGCTTGCAGAATTCAATGACCTTTGGTTAAACTTGGACCAGAACCAAAATACATATATGAGAAAATGGGTGTGAGATTTGGATCAAGGAATAACCAGAAACAATGGAAATGGATTTGGAACAACTTCCATTCCAATATAATTCTAGCAGACCTAAAGGAGAACTATTTTAAAACCCTCTATCAGTGATATTTAGCACCTTGAATTGAATTGAATTTATAAATTAGGATCAGAGAAATGTTGGAGGTCTGGATTAAATAAAGCAGTTTACATGCAAATCTTCTAGGATTGTTCTCAAAGAGAAACATTCTGGAAATCTATTCAGGCTAATATCTCTGATATATTAGGATATTACATCCCCATGGAACCTAAAATATTTCTGCTTGGTTATCTAAAAGATGTTATTCTGGAAAATGATCAAGAACTAGCTGCTAAGATTGTTGCAGCTAAAAATGGGGGTGGGGGCAATTTGTCATACTATATCTCAGTGAATTGAGAAAAATTGGTCCATAGAAACTAACTTACTACGAAAGAATACATATAAACCAGCCTAACAGCTTTATGGAGAAATGGGCATTTTGGGGTAATGTTTTGGAACAAGTTCAGTGAAAATGTTCAACCTTATGCTGCTTTCAACCACCAGTAACACCATTTCCTTCTGCTCTTTATCTTTGGCTTATTTTCATAAACAAACAAACAAACGAAGTAGCTCAATTCTTAGGTAATGGGCAATCCTGGAAGCTGCTTAGCCAGGTGACAGTCACTGCCGTTCTATTAAAGTTTGTGGGACTGCCTCTTCCTGCAGCAAGCAACATACAGACAAATGTTCAGTCAAAACATCTTCCCATGCCCCAAAGATACTGCAACTGGGAGGCTGTACTCCAAATACAGCTAGCTGGCTGCATCAAATGTGGTCCAGAGGGAGCCATCACAATTCCCTGGCTATAAACCAGAATGATGGTCCGGTTTTAAAACAGCTCTGGACTCAGCCTCCAGGAAAGCCTCTGTAATGGAACTCTAGATGCCAGAGTTTGTCTTTAAGGTTGTGTTCAAAACAAAGATGTCAATTCAGTGCTCAGTTACAGGCAAGAAACGGCAATCCACACAACCACAAAAGGTGACACATGGGGTTTTCTGTTATTGTTGATCCATGTGATTGTGCTGCAAATGGATGTTAGCAGGTTATCAGGGCACACAATGTCCCAGTGCAGTGAGGTAAAATGTTAACTGGGCTTGGACCTGGGAGGTGGTTGAATTCCAGAAGTACCACAAGAAGGACACTCTTTCTTAACCTCCATTTTCCATTTCTAAAATGGGAATGACAGTGACAGTTCCACTGTAACACTGTGAAGGTTGCAAAACTTCCTTGCAAAATAAAAGGGTTATATAAATAAATGGACACTTGCTGGATTACCCCAAAGACCCTTCTAGTTCAGGGTTAGCCAGCATGGTGCCCTCCAGACTACAATCATCCCTGACCACTGGCCACACTGACTGGGGATGATGGGAACTGGAGTCCATCAACATCAAGAAGGCATCAAGAAGGCTACCCATGACTAGTCCAACACTCTGTTTCTCCAAAGTCACTAGGCAGATGCCCTTCGTGAGAGCAATAGAATGGAGGAGGAATGGTCGCCCCCCAATTGTGCCTGCTATTCACACCTGTGCTCATTACTCTCCTGTAAGGCATACTCAAGCAAAGACCTGAGTTTGAGGGTGGGGTGGGTGTGCCTATTACTATAATTATTGTTGAATTTATATACTGCTCTATATCCAGAGGTCTCAGGGCAGTTAAATATGGGTATGTATGTATTCAAAGGTGAATGCACAAGTTCCACTGTCCATGGAGACGCAGATCAATTCTGTGTCCAGGGCAGCTGTCTGCCAGCTCCATCTGGTACGCAGGCTGAGACCCTACCAGCCCACAGACTGTCTTTTCAGAGTGGTGCATGCTCTGGTTATCTCCTGCTTAGACTACTGCAATGCGCTCTACGTGGGGCTACCTTTGAAAGTGAACCAGAAGCTACAACTAATCCAGAATGTGGCAGCTAGACTGGTGACTGGGAGTGGCAGCAGAGACCATATAACACCGGTCTTGAAAGACCTACATTGCCTCCCCGTACATTTCCGAGCACAATTCAAAGTGTTGGTGCTGACCTTTAAAGCCTTAAATGGCTTCGGCCCAATATACCTGAAGGAGCGTCTCCACCCCCATCATTCAGCCCGGACACTGAGATCCATCTCCGAGGGCCTTCTGGCGGTTCCCTCACTGCGAGAAACCAAGTTACAGGGAACCAGGCAGAGGGCCTTCTCGGTAGTGGTGCCCACCCTGTGAAATGCCCTCCCATCAGATGTCAAGGAAATAAACAACTACAGTGGTGCCTCGCAAGACGAAAAGAATCCGTTCTGGGAGTCTCTTCGTCTAGCGGTTTTTTCGTCTTGCGAAGCAAGCCCATTGACGGATTAGCGGATTAGCGCTATTAGCGGCTTTTAGCGGCTTTTAGCGGCTTTTAGCAGCTTATCAGCTTATCGGATAAGCAGATAAGCGGCTTAGCGACTTAGAAAAAGAGGGGGGAAAGGAAAAAAAAAAACCCAGGAACTCGCAAGACATTTTCGTCTTGCGAAGCAAGCCCATAGCAGATTCGTTTTGCGAGGCACCTCCAAAACGGAAAACTCTTTCGTCTAGCGAGTTTTCCGTCTTGCGAGGCATTCGTCTTGCGGGGCACCACTGTATTTGACTTTTAGAAGACAGCTGAAGGCAGCCCTGTTTAGGGAAGTTTTTAATGACTGGTGTTTCAATGTATTTTTAATATTTTGTTGGATGCCGCCCAGAGTGGCTGGGGAACCCAACCAGATGGGCGGAGTATAAATAAATTATTATTACTATTATTACTATTATTACTATTATTATTAGGGTTCAATGCCCTCTGAACACCTAGTTGTTTGAATATCCCAACAGCATGGAGCCTCTATACAAATGGTTGTTTAAGAAATGGCCTGTTATTGGGGCGCAGCTAAAAGTGTATTCCTGTGCAGATATGTCCTACACACTAATAATAATTTTATTATTTGTACCCTGCCCATCTGACTGAGTTAAAAAGAAACTCAACCTTAAAATCTGTTTCCATTTTTCTTAGGGAAAACTCCTTAAAATTACTACACAGATGGCATCACACTTCTCTGCAAATGTTAAAAATGTTTTCCTCTATGTCACCTAATAGTTAGAGGGGCTGCCATAAACTTGGTACATATTATCATTTATTGTGGGAATGTAAGCTGGTGCAAGATTTTTGGAACTTAATTTTGCCAGAAATGATAACTATTATTAAAGAAACTTTTTTTTTTTTTACGGAATATTTTATATTGGCAGCACGAATAGTAATTGCAACCATGCAATTTCAATGGAAAACAGTCCCAAATCTTACCCTGGACGCTTGGTACCACTCACTCTGAAATACAGCTATAATGGAGGATATTATGCCTAATTTGAGACCAACAAGGACAGGCACCTCCAGATGATGATGATGATGATGATGATGATGATGATAATGATAATAATAATAATAATGTTTGTTTGTTTGTTTATACATACCCCACCCATCTAGCTGGGTTTCCCCAGCTACCCTGGGTGGCTCCCAACTGAATATTTATAATAATACAGCGGAACAATCCCTTTCAAGAAAACCCTCATGACCTCTGGCAAATCTGGAGCTATACTTGATAATCCAATACTGTTGATAGCCCTAACTTGGGCTTTGTTATTTAAACCCAAGTGCCACTGTATGCATTCTAAGTGCCTAGTTTATAGTTTTGTTTTTCAGCTTTTAATGCTTGTCTGTTGTTATAATTGTTCTGCCTGTTTTATATTCATTGTGAAATCGGGTGTATGGGTGTGACCTGGTGCCCTCCAGAAGTTGATATACTACAACTCCCATCATCTCTCACCACTGAGCTAGCTGGCTGAGACTCATGGGATTTGGAGTCCAACCCCATCTGGGATGGTCACAGCTTCCCTGTCCCTGTCCTAAAGCAACTCTGGCACATTTCTGCTGCAAACATGAATCAATTATTGGCTGCATCTTACTTGTGCTGCATGTCTAGTGTTTTTGAGTTTGTATTTTAAATTTTCTTGTACATTGTCTTGAGACCCAATGTGTAAAAATGTGTAAAAATTTCCCCCAAACAATTTTGTTCTGCCTGCCACTGCAAGCGAGGCACCCTGCTGACTACAGTTCTCCAAATTACTGACAGAGAGTCGGCAGGTCGGACGCTCTGAGAAAAACTACAGTTCCTGGGGTTCTCTTGGGATTGGGGACAACAACACCCACCTAAGTTAAGACCTATTTGTCCCTGTACAGAAGTAGCCTTAGTGCCCTGCAAAACAAAAATAAAACCCATCAGCTTCAACAGGTGCAGTTCCAAGCCCCGCCCTGCCCTCCGCGCACTCCAAAATAATACTGTGGTGTTATGAAAATAAATGTGCTCCTTCCAGGCCACTGCTCAAAGGCACCAGGCCTCGTCAGCTGTTAGTGATCGGCCCCTGGGGCCTTGAGGCTGATGGCACCGTTCCCTGCCTCCGCATATTAATTATAAACAGCTGCTCACCTTTGTCCCAATTTCCAGTTGCATCCTGAGCGGCCCAGGCTGCCAGCATTCTCCCCACCCCACAAAAGTAGGGGGGGGAGCCGAACGAGTTGCACACTCCACTTAGTTCCCACATCTACGCAATTGCAAGCACACACACATATCACCAGGGAAACACCACCCAGCAGATAGCTTATCTTCAGAATAGCACGCTGGCTCATATAAACAGAGCACAGGCGGTTGCAACATTTTCTGCCTTGGCCATGCCAGACTGAATCTCTGAACGGACGCTTCTCTCTCCCTCTCCCTCCTCGGGACCTGTTCCTGGCACCCTCCTTCCCACACGGCCCAAGCGTACGAGGAACACAGTTCCCAAACCCCAACAGCCTCTCTCTTCATCACCCTGCTCCAACCAACTTCCACGGCTGCGAGGTTTTGGCGGGAAGCAGCTGAACAATTGGGGAGGGGAAAGAGAAGACTTTGTCTTTTTGGGAGAAGTTTCCACACACGAGACCCTCAAAAGACACCCCTACCCTCCCCAACAACAGGCAAGGACCCCTTTTTAAAAGCCTGGCACCCTGAACCAGCCAAGGCGGAGGGGAGAAGCACGTCCCCATTTGGCTCTTGAGGCAAAGAGGACTTTCCTCGAGCCTTTGTGGAAATCTCCTGCCAAAAGCTCCCTCGCAGCAAGGTCCAGGCCAAGTCTGCCCAGAGCACCGGACGTCCCTGCCTTCCCCCGGAGAACCCCCTGTCTCCCTGCAGAGGTGCTCAGCCTCCAGCCCTGCTGTCCCAGAGAGCCCCCCATCACCTCCTCCTGGTGCCTTTTCACAGCTCGGCCATCCCAGCTCGCCGTGCCTTACGCTCTCCGACTCAAATGGCTTCCTGGCGATTTGCATAGTTGAGCCGTAAACCAGCCACGGCATTCCTGTTATGATTTTGCAATCTACTGGAATAACACAGTCGCTCTCAGTCGAGCCGATGAGTCATGAGCTATAAAACCACAGCCCTCGTCACCGGGAGCTTGCAGTGTTGGCTACAGCCTGTGAGTGATTAATATCTGAGGATGGCAAACTCAACCCTGCAGCATGCCTGCCTCCTAATTTCTCCCTCCCCTCTCCGATTCCTAGGCTCTCAGAGGGTGCCAAGGTCCTAGTCTCTGTTGCCCTGCCAGGACGGGACACAGGCAGACACGGTAATTCTTCAAGACAGTTACCCAGTAACACACAAATGAAAAAACAAACAAACAAACAAACCCTAGGATGTTGGTTTGTCTGTGTGACTCAGGAACCAACTCTTGCTTTTTTAAACTTCTGGAGCTCTGGCTTTTGATCAAAATCAAGCATATGTACATGCTTTGTTCCTGGGACAAAATAACCTTCCATCAAAACACACCACAGATCTGCTCCAGCCACAAAATGGGTCTAATGGGGGTTGTTTATCTGGTTTTTTTGCTTCCCATAATTGCCTCTTTGATGACAGAAACAGCCACTAGGCCATTTGCCCACTTTGCCATGTCCCTGGACAACAACCAGGGCAGGTTTTCCTAGAGGGATCCTTGGCCAGCATTATCACAGAATTGCAGAGTTGGAAGGGACTCTGAGGGTCATCCAGTCCAGCCCCCTGCAATGAAGGAACCTCAATTAAAGCATCCATGACAAATGGCCATCCACCTTCTGCTTAAAAACCTCCAAGGAAGGAGAGTCCACCACCTTCTGAGAGAATCTGTTCCACAGTTCTTGCCGCCAGAAAGCTCTTCCTGATGTTGAGTCGCAATCTCCTTTCATGTAACTTGAAGCACTAGTTCAGGTCCTACCCTCCAGAGCAAGAGAAAACAAGCTTGCTCCATCTTCCATGTGACAGCCCTTTAGATATTTGAAGGTGACTTTCATATCTCCTCCCCGTCTTCTCTTTTCCAGGCCAAACATACCCAGCTCCTTCAAGCACTCCTCACAAGTCTTGGTTTCCAGACTCTTGATCATCTTGGATGCCCTCCTCTGCACACGTTCCAGCTTGTCAATATCCTTCTTAAATTGTGGTACCCAGAACTGGACATAGTATACCAGCTGGTGTCTGACCAAGGTAGAATACAGTGGTACAACTACTTTCCTTGATAGAGGCACTATACTTCCTGTTGATGCAGTCTAGAATAGCATTTGCATTTTTTGCTGCTGCATCACATTACTGACTCAAGTTAAGCTTGTGGTCTATGAAGATCCCTAGATCCTTTTCACGTGTACTACTAGCAAGCCAGGTGCCCCCATCTTATATTTGTGTAGCTGGTTCTTCCTGTCTAAGTGAAGAACCTGACATTTCTCCCTAATGAAATTCATTTTGTTACTTTGGGCCCAGTTCTCCAATTTGTTAAGGTCTTCTTGAATACTAATTCTACCTTCTGCAGCATTAGCTAGCCCTCGCTGCTTGGTGTCATCTGCAAATTTGGTGAGCATCCTCTCAATTCCTTTATCCAAGTTGTTTATAAAGACGTTGAACAATGATGGGCCCAGGACAGAACCCTGCAGCAGTGCAGCCCTCTCCAGGTATTCTGCCATCTGTTCCTGCCCCCCACTGCCTACTGCCACTGATATTCAGGGGCATTTTGGTCTTCAGAGTTCCACTGAGCTATCATGGCTCATTACAGTAGCTGGATCTATTTTGCCTTCATTTTAACATTTCTCCCTTTAAATCCATCTAAAACCAGTGGCCACTGCCACTGAATTCTTTAGCTTAATTGGGCTTTTGTGCAAAGAAGCACAGCTCTCAGTGCACCCTGGTCACAAGGACTTTGCGCGTGATTTGACTACATTTGAACGCATTTCACACAGGCAGCAATTTTGTGCAGATATCTATATAGATATGTGCAGGGCTCATATTAACTTATATGTTTAAGATTTGTGTACTGAAAGCCACAGTATCTGCAATGTAAATTGATGGAGGTCTGCTATTATTCTACTACTGGTATTATTATTATTATTATTAGCTTTTCCTTCTCCCTCCTGTATTTTTTCATATTTTTTCTTTCCTCATTAAATATGCAAGTAAGCTAAAATGTGTGAAAAGAGACCAGTGCTTCACACACAGACAGAACTATCTGACTGCAGACTGTCTCGCCCGAGTAGTGCATGCTCTAGTTTTCTCCCACTTGGACTACTGCAATGCACTCTACGTGGGGCTACCTTTGAAGGTCACCCAGAAACTACAATTAATCCAGAATGCGGCAGCTAGACTGGTGACTGGGAGTGGCCGCCAAGATCACATTAACACCAGCCCTGAAAGACCTTCATTGGCTCCCAGTATGTTTCCGAGCACAATTCAAAGTGTTGGTGCTGACCTTTAAAGCCCTAAACGGCCTTGGTCCAGTATACCTGAAGGAGCGTCTCCACCCCCATCATTCAGCCCAGACACTGAGGTCCAGCTCCGAGGGCCTTCTGGAGGTTCCCTCACTGCAAGAAGAGGGCCTTCTCAGTAGTCATGCCCACCCTGTGGAACACCCTCCCATTATGTGTCAAGGAAATAAACAACTATTTGACTTTTAGAAGACATCTGAAGGCAGCCCTGTTTAGGGAAGCTTTTAATATCTGATGAATTATTATATTTTAATGTTTTGTTGGAAGCCGCCCAGAGTGGCTGGGGAAACCCAGCCAGATGGGGGAGGGGGTTATAAATAATAAATTATTATTATTATTATTATTATTATTATTATTATTATTATTATTATGAGTGCCGGCGTGGTTGCTCGAGAGCAAACAGGCAAGACTCCCCGTTGGTATTTCAAGTCTTTATTATCTGTCCAAAATGTTCACAATGCAGATCGACTCTTTTCCATGTCTGCTCAGTCGCTAGCAGAATCTGGGAGTGGGCGGTTCTTAAACTTTCCCCAGCAGAGTAGTCTCCTGAACCCCATCCTACGCCTCCACTCTCTGCGCCTAAACCTACTGCGCAGAGAGGGCGTGGGCAAAGGGGAACCTGCCTCCCCCCCGCTTTGTTCATGCTCGGTGCTGTGGCTCTCCCTTGCGTCCTCCGAGCCCTGCATCCCTTCCCTCTGGAGGCGTGGCTTCCCTCCTCTGCGGAGGAACTGCTGCTTCTCACGATCTTTGGAGGCTCCCTGTAACCCAACTGCCCTTCAACCTCTCACCTCTGAGTTGATGGCAGTTCCCTGACAATTATCATCATCATCATCATCATCATCATCATCATGAGTGTGCTCCTGGTGGACCTTACTAATCATTGCATGCAGAAGACAATGCGACTTCTAGCATACGCAGAGTCATCTGGGGCCCTACTTTTTTTTTAAAAAAAGGATATTATATACAAGAGGCAGCAGGAAGCCATGTTAGATAGGGAGGTGTTCAGAGGAACACAGCAGGTCAGCTTTACCGGGCCTTCTGCCTCAATTGCCAGCATCCATTCCAGCTGCATGAGTGGGAGAGGTAGGAAGAAGGACTGTTCCATTGCAGGAAAACCAGCTCCATCACTAGACTCCTCCTGTCCTTGAACTGTTTCCAATCCAGCTGGTCATTTTAAGAACTGTTCTTTTAACTTTTAAGAACTGGTGCCTGAGGTTGCTTTTTCTCCCCCTTCTTCTCTCTCCATCCCCCTTTCTTCTTGTGTTTTGTCTTTTAGGTTATAAGCCAGGGACTGTCTTGTTTTAATCAACTGCCTGTAAACCGTTGTGTGAGAGTTGGTGGCTGAACCGTTAGGTACAGATGTTACAAATAAATAAATGAGCAGCATCAAGTACTTCCATGGGAATTGCTCAGGGGGGCACAGCTAACTGCTGTGCTGCTCACAAATTCTGCAAGAAGAGGCATATGATATGTAAAAATCCAAGTACTGACACCTGGCCTGCCTAAATCTAAAGGTCTGGTGCCGCCTATCCAGCACAGCATTTGTTGCGGCACTATTTCCTCTGAAGAAGACCCAATAGCCTGAAGAATATGCCATCCTGTGTAGCAGCCTCAACTACAATATTCCCAGGTGTGATGGCCTGGGAATCTGATTCAGAATCTGAACCTGAGGAGTCCCAGCCTGCACAGGAGTCCCCGCTTCCAGGGCCGGCTGAGCCGGGGCAGGGGCTTGAATCTGAAGGGCCTGCACCTGTGCCGGATCCTCAGGAGCAGACACCAGATGTATCCACTCTGGCTCCGGAGGTGATTGAGGGCCCATTGGCACCTCTCCCAGCCCTGTCAGGGGAAGGTGAAGCTGCCCCTGGGTCCAATAACCCTCCAGCCTCTCCTGAGCTGCAGAGGCTCAGGGCAGAGAGGCGGAGGGAACTAAGTTCTCTGAGGAGGAGTGCTCGCCTTAAGGCCAGGAGAGGCGGGTCACCTGTGGGCCGGGACTGCCCCTGGCCTCAGAGGAAATAAAGGCCAGTCAGCCTGGTCCCAGGTTGCGGGAGCAATGTCGTTGGAAACCTGTTTCTGCCAGCACCCAGACCTGCTCTTCCAGAGTTCCCGTCCACGCCCGGCTTCTTGCTCTGGACCCCGCTTCGCCCTTGCTGGACAGTCTCCAGACCCTCGACCCAGGACCGGACTCTGACCACGCCTCACGGTAACCTCCCCCCGGGACGAGCACACCAGGTCATACCATAGGCAGGTCCATCTAAACTAGGGATGGGCAAGCCAGAGTTCTAATTCATGATTTCATGAGTGTGACAAGGTGGGAGGGAGGTAAAGGGGTGGCAGAAGAAGTGACAGCAACAGGGTGTGTCTGTTTTTACCTCTGGCCTCACCTACTTTACATCTGGCCCCTCCCACCACTGGCACACGCCCCCAATAGATTATTTGCGGAGAGAATGCTGTTTTCAGCAGATTCCCAGCCTCTGATGGAAACATTTTATTTCTAGCAGGGAAGGTTAATTGTACCTCTGGGGTCATCTTTTCCATTCTGTAAATCAGTCAGTAATGTGGGTTTCCCAGAAAATTATTAACTGGAAAATTTCCCTACACAAATTGGGCAACAAAGCTGGAGAGAAAGCTGTTGGCCCCTGCCCCCACTACTCCCCAATGTCTTTCTTGCAGGTTTCCTACAAGCGTCTGGCTGGCTACTGTGAGAATTGAACTAAGCTATTTGCACAGAGGAACTTGAATTGGGGGAAATTTCAGTTTGCATGGGGAAATTTTTCTGATGCCCTAGTAGGTGATTTAATTTGGTATGCTTATTTTACATGTATTTAGTAAACAAAGTTTTAAAAACCATTTTCTTTATTTAGTAAACAAAAATACTCCCTGGAATAGACCCTGATGTTGGGAAAGATGGAGGGCACAAGGAGAAGGGGACAGCAGAGGATGAGATGGTTGGACAGTGTTCTCGAAGCTACCAACATGAGTCTGACCAAACTGCGGGAGGCAGTGGAAGACAGGAGTGCCTGGCGTGCTCTGGTCCATGGCGTCACGAAGAGTCGGACACGACTAAACGACTAAACAACAACAACAACAACAACAACAATGTTGTGTTTGCAAATGGCATCCATTCACTGTCACTAATGAACTTAGAAAACGAATTTTTTTCCATGGAAATATTAAGCAATGGAAAAATTTCCATGTTAAAAAACCTTCCACCCCACATCACCGAAAGCATCTAAATGTTACTTTAGGATGACTGGCTTATACAACAGTGACAGATTCAAAACAAGGTGCTGGTGAGTGGTAAGACCCAACCAACTAGACTTGGGACATATAAGAGTAAGTACTTCTTTCCACAGCACACAGAATTCACTACCACAAATTTACAAATAGTCAACAACTTGGATAGTTTTAAATGGTGAAAGATTTATACGATCTGAGGAGAAACCAGAGTATAAATGAGAAGTACATCAGCTCCTGGTCAAAAACCAATGGCACATAAGGCCTCTTCAATAGGTCTTCCATCATCTTTTCTTACCCACCTGGGTATGACACTGCCCTCAAAACTGTGAAGCACGAGGTTATGGGATATTGCCTTTAGTGATTTGTGATCTTGCTCACATGTGACCTCTGGCCCATCTGTGTCAGGAATCCAACACCTACAGGGTTTTCTGTTATCTCCCTACCTTAAGAATTTGACTGTATCTAATTACTACCATCTGTTTTCTAAAGCCAGATTAAATGTTTTCCCTTCTGAAATGCTGAGGGGAAGATTGGCTAGCTACCAAGCTAGGCTGTGCCCATGTTCCCAGGATATTAAACGTATGGAACACATTTTATTGCATTGTAGTTGAGACAGCATCTAATCAATCCAATACTAAAAGAACAACCTGGAATGTCAAGGTTCTCCTTGAGGATAAGTTTGATACTATTACATTGTCTGTAGCAAAATCCTCTCAGAGGGAGCAAAAATCAGAAATCAGTATCTATCTACAGGCTAAAGCTCCTCTATTGGCTAGCAAGGCCGGTTTTACAGCTTAATAACTGTTGATATTTACTACTGTTGTACTATTTTGGGTCCATGGACTGCAATAAGGCTGTGTGTGTGTGTTCTTTAAATGGGAATAAGACTACTAATCACGTGGCGATATGCTTGCTCCAAAGTCAAAGGCAGCATGCCTTTGAACACTAGTTGTTGGTGAACAAAAGCAACCACTTTGAGATGTTTTAAAATCAAGTAGTATATAAATTTTATGGAATAAATAAATGTTCTTCTTGCAGGGTTCCAAGAGACCCCTGAATGGCCGCTGTGAGAGCAGGGTGCTAGATTAGTTACCGTATTTTTCGCCCTATAGGACGCACTTTTCCCCCTCCAAAAATGAAGGGGAAATGTGTGTGCGTCCTATGGGGCGAATGCAGGCTTTCGCTGAAGCCTGGAGAGCGAGAGGGGTCGGTGCACCAGGCTTCAGGAAGCTCTGCGCAACCCTCGGGAGACCGGCTCCGGTGGCCGCGCAGAGCTGCCTGCAGTCCCAGGCTCAGCACACTTCTCCCCATCGCCAGCCCCACAAGCTCGGGGGACAGCGGGGAGGCGGAGTGCGCCTTCCCGCTGTTCCCCGACCTGGTTCTTCCAGCCCCGCACCTGGGGGGGGGGGGAATAAATTTTTTCCCCTTTATTTCCCCCCCAAAAAACTAGGTGCGTCCTATGGGCCGGTGCGTCCTATGGGGCGCAAAATACGGTAAGCCGCTGGACCTGATTCAGCAGGGCTCTTCCTGGGCTCCTACAATGCTGCTTTGCCACCAGTTTTAATAATGTTTTGCAAACATCTCCGTAGTAATTCCCCCTCTGTCTTCCTTCCCCTCCCCACCCCCGCCTCCCCACGTTCTCCATTGTGATGCTGTGACATGAAGTTCAGTCTCTCTGCTCCCTTACATGGTATTGCTTTCCAACCAAATCTGTTTTGGGGAAGCTATTCTTAAAAGCAAGCTAACAACCTTCTTAGCCCAGAGCCAGCCAAAAACAGTCCAGCATATTGAGGTGGAAAATCAAAACTGCCAGCCCCACACCACGCCACATATGCGTGTACACACAGCCCAACAGACATGTGGCAGGATGCCCCACACCACGCCACATATGCGTGTACACACAGCCCAACAGACATGTGGCAGGATCTTCCAGAAAGGTTTCCTCCATGTGCCCCACTGAAATAAATGAGAGCTGAGTCAAAGCATAGTTGAACTGCTCAGCTGCTTCTAAGGAAAAATAAAAGCACTTAATAGCTCGGGTTATAAAATAATGCACAGCTCAAGCAACGTCAGCCCGGATCTTTTGTTTTAACACATAAAATGTCCTAAAGTGTGGGTGAAGAAAAAAGTCTTTGCCTATTTGCAGAAAGACGACAAAGGTGCCAAGCAGACCTATCTAGGGAGGCTATGCCATCGCCAGGATTCTGCCACCAAGAAAGCCCTTTTGCTAGTGGTCACCTGCTTCAGAGAACCTGCATTGAGCTTCTTGAAAAAATGGTGCAGAAACGGCAAGATATTTAACCATGACTGGGCATTTTAGCCACATCACACCAGTGCTTTGTCTGTGACACTGGTTCCCAGTCTGTTTCCAAACCCAATTTAAAGGTAGATTTTCATTTTTAAATCCTCCATCACTTGGGACCAGGTTACCTGAAAGATCACTTTCTCCTGCACACACCCACCCAAACATCTAAAGTAGTGGTTACCAGAGCATGGCTAACACTCTACTCTGACTTAAACTAGTTTGACGGGGTTTGTTTATTTGAAAGAATTTTGGAACTGCTTAATATTTACAAACTGCTAAGCAGCGGGTTAAACCACAGAGCCTAGAACTTGCCAATCAGAAGGTCGGCGGTTTGAATCCCCGTGACGGGGTGAGTTCCCGTTGTTTGGTCCCTTCTCCTGCCAACCCAGCAGTTTGAAAGCACATCAAAGTGCAAGTAGATAAATAGGTACCGCTCCAGCGGGAAGATAAACGGTGTTTCTGTGTGCTGCTCTGGTTCGCCAGAAACAGCTAAGTCATGCTGGCCACATGACCCGAAAGCTGTACGCCGGCTCCCACGGCCAATAAAGTGAGATGAGCGCCGCAACCCCAGGGTCGGCCATGACTGGACCTAATGGTCAGGGTCCCTTTACCCTTAAGCAGCATACATAAAATAACATAAAAGCAATAAAACAGTATCATTAAAAGCACAAAACAGGATTATAGAAACAGGAATTCAAAGATTAAAAGGTCCGTAACTTACAACACACGAAAAGCTTGGGCAAAAAACATCAGGGCTGTTTCACAAGATGTCCAAAGCAACTAACAGATGATGCTTCACATAACAGAAGATGCTTCAGATGGATCTGCTAAAGAGCTGCACCTGGGACCCTGGTCATGCACAGAAGGTGCCCTGCCAACTGAACTATGGACCTTCTCCAAGGCAGATATTGCCTACTCCTAAAGGCAGAGGCACTCCAAGGCCACAGGCAGTGGTCCTACCCAGCCCTACTAACAGAGACCTCCTTAAGTGGAGATGCCAGTGACCAACCCTGAACCTTCCATGTGCCAAGCAGGTGCTCTACCACTGTGCTAGTGGGCCCTGACCTCCCTGCCTCCTACCCACTTACTCATTTTATGGTATGAAGGGTTCACATGTGCACCAGCTTTCAATACAGTTGCAGGCCCAATTCAAGTTGCTGGCTTTCACCTAGAAAGCCTCACACAGTTTACTGCACACAGCACAATATACATAAAGCCTTACAAGGCTGGGGACCCCAGTACTTGAAGGAACGTTCATTTCCCCATAGAAGGCCCTAAGATCATCTCAAGAGGCCTGCCTGCAAGGGCCCATGCCCGCTGAAGAACGGGGGGTGGAGGCTGCAGCAGGAGAGGGCCTTTTGGGTGGTGGCTCACCATTTGCGAAATGCTCTCCCCGAGAGTGTGCCCACCTGGTGCCCACTTCCACATCTTTTTGGTGTCACCTAACATTTCTCCCAGGCCTTTTAATAACCCAGGCTTCATGTGTCAGTCACATTTGGATTGTTCAATTTGATGGAAATCATGTTTGCACTTGAGGTGGAGATTTCACTGTTTGTCTTTCACAGTTGCTTTGCTCTATTTATTGTATATTCCATGCAGCATATATTAGATGTATTAAGTTTACTGTTAAGTCTTCAGGGACTTCAGCATAAGGTGACTCAAACTTAGTAATAATACTAATTTGTTTTTATTTACTCAGCCTGTGCCCTGTACAGATTTCTGCCCCACAAAGACAATTATGGAATTGTAAGCAACAAACAGTCCCATTCATACTAGCTAAATTCTACCTCCATTGTTGGGAGGAAATTTAATAAATAATAGTAATAATAAATATGCCTCAAAGTATCAGTTGCTGGCAATCCCAGGTGGGGAGAGTGCTGTTGTGCTCAGATTCTGCTTCTGAGATACCCAAAGGCATATGCTTGGCCACTGTAAGAACAGGATGCTGGACTAGGTAGGCCTCTGGCTTGATCCGGTCGGATTCAGCCACATCTGCAATTCTTAGTGACAATTATTATTATTCAGAGCAAAGCCATGGGGTCTGCAAGCAGAAGGTTCCAGATTCAGTCTCTGGCATCTCCAAGAAAGACTAGGAATGTTCCCTTGTCTGAAAAGCTGAGGAGCCACTGTCAGTCAGTGTGGTCAGTACTGAGCTAGATGGACCAAGAGTGTGACTCAGTGCAAGACCCCTTCCCATGTTCACTTCCACATGGTCAATGCATGACAAATTAACAAAACCTCCATCACATATGCTCCACAGGACCACCTCTGCCTTTCTCACCTGGTTCTTTCCACGCCTCCGGTAGTTCCTTCTCACGAGGTTCTTATAGTTCTCATTCTTCTTGGTCAGGTAATAGTAGAGGACGCAGTCAGCCACCGTCTACAATAACACAGGATGGGGACAAGAGTGAAGGTGGATAACTGGAGGACTAGTTGTGTGCACATTGAGCAATGAAATGCATAAGCAGCAGCAGCAAGTTAGACCACAGAACAAAATATTTATTCTTCATTTGTACATTTACAAACCACTTCACAATCAACAAAGTGGGGCATCATAAAATAAAATAAGATAAAATAAGTGTTGCATCTGCAGCCCTCTGAAATCAGTTACCAGATAAAATTAGGTAATCATTCTGATGTTTTGGCATTTGTGGAAGATATTATTGTTTAAGAAGGCTTTCCCAGAAGTGTGACCCATTGTAAAAATGGTTTTATTGTCTTTTGTTAACTGATTTTGTAATCTGTTGTTTGCACTTAGCATATGTTATCTCATTAACCCCTTACACAACAACCTAGCAGGGTAGGTCAGTATCATTGTTTCCACGGTGAAGTTGGAGGGCTGAGATGGAGATAAGCAGCTTTCTGAAGGCTATCCCATGAGTTCATGGCAGAGGTTGAGATCTGAACCGGGAATGTTCCTGACAACTGATTACACTAGAACCATATCTGTGCTTTCAAACCCTTTCTCATTTTACTGTCATTTCCAACTACGCACAGATAAACAAGGATATAATATCACCATACTGAGAAAAGTATGACCTCACATTTCAATTGGCATTATAGTATTGTGACACTGTTCTGTTATGCAGCAAATGTCAACAAGTCCCCATCTCAACTCCTTGATTGTAAATGCTAACATCCTTGTTTCAACTACGGGCCAAACATTCTCCAGCAACTCCTCTTGCAAGGGTCAAGGTTCTAATTTCCAGTTCTGAGCTAACAGCGTGTTGAGATTCCTGTATTGTAGGGGTTGGACGAGATGACCCTCAGGATACCTTCCAACTCTAACAACTGTTTGATTCTATAATAGAGCTTTTTCGACAATTACAAAACCCCTTTCCTTTGCTTTGCTTCACAGTCTGCTTTGACTATCTGCAAGATAGATGAGTGTCAGGGAAGTCCCAGCCATCCTATCCTATGGCCTGTGAAACCTCTGTGACACCCACTACCCTCTGTAACCAATACAGATTGTGGGCCATCCCACACAACACCACCCATCCTCCTCTGAGCAACAGCTACTTTCTGTTGCAACTTCCTCTGTCTGTCTGTCTCAGCTGATATGTGCAGAGGCAAAAGACATCTGGTTAGCCAGTTTCCTTTACTGAGAATCATTCCCTACTCTCTCTCTCCCGCCCCCTCCCAGTTGGGGCCTCAAGTGGAGCCAAAGGTAGAGAATTAAAGGGGAGGAAGAAACTCTGCATTGAGAAATCACAATATAAAGTGTTAGAGAACTGATACATGCCCTTAAGTGAATTGCATCTCTGCATTCTGGCAGAGTTTTATTTCCAGCATTATGGAAGACTGCACAGGAAAAGATGGAAGGACTGACCCCAGATGACTGGAGCAACTAAAAGCAAAAGGGGGAAAGGAGGGGGAGGAGTAGAAGTCTATCATCCTTTAGCTTCAGTGGAACACTACATATAACCTGCCATACAACTGTCAGCAGCCATTATTTCCACCCATTAAGCTTGCAAGGTGGAACACACTTCACTTTCAGGCTGATGCATTCAGTTTCCCGCTTTCGGGAGCTGTCAACTGCATTCCAATCCCAGCGTGCTGAGGAAAGGGCAGGAAATCAGCTCCTCAGCGGTGTTTTGAGACTTGACAAGTTATATTTCAAGAGCAAAAAGGTTTCCCCATCCAGCTTGCTAGCAGATTAGCTCAAGACCCGGAGCTGCCCAAAGCAAGGCTTCTTAAAATGCAGCCACATGAAGTTATTTGGGGGGGGGGGGAGAGGGGCTTTGGATAAGGCCAAGTCACTGCGTTGCTCCACTGAGCTGCATAGGATATGACTGCACAGCGCATGTCTTGTAGTTCCTCCACTGGTGCAGCTCATGACTGCAGTTGACAAAAGCACAAGCCATAGGAGGCTTTGAACAAGAGTGGACGAATCTCAGTCTTGGAATTGAGAACCACTGCCTCTCCCTTGAAACCACCATGGGGCACATAGGGATGGGAGCACAATTTGTTTGGTTAGGATCTTAATGCAAGTCTATGTAAGTTGCTCTTCTGAAATGCAGCCAGCCATCAAAACTCACACTTCTCCATATTTGGCAATGCAGTTGTAACCCCCACCTCCCCAAAAAGCGTGCAAAAAGAGGGGTATGTGCACCCAAAAACACACAGATTAGTGAAAATAATGTGCATTATATTAGGAAAATTGCTTTGCTATAATGTTTTCATACAAAAATGCATATACAGTGGCACCTCAGGTTAAGTACTTAATTCGTTCCAGAGGTCCGTTCTTAACCTGAAACTGTTCTTAACCTGAAGCACCACTTTAGCTAATGGGGTCTCCTGCTGCCGCCGCGCCGCCGGAGCACGATCTCTGTTCTCATCCTGA
The DNA here is from genome assembly GCF_964106645.2 of Podarcis pityusensis. NCBI lineage: Eukaryota > Metazoa > Chordata > Lepidosauria > Squamata > Lacertidae > Podarcis > Podarcis pityusensis. The sequence goes on from NC_138041.1 coordinate 39,825,298, forward strand.
AGCAAAGTTCTTAACCTGAGGTACTATTTCTGGGTTAGCGGAGTCTGTAACCTGAAGCGTATGTAACCTGAAGCGTATGTAACCTGAGGTAGCACTGTAATAGGATAAACAAGTATAAAGCCACATTTGAATTTTATGTAGGCTTAAAAAATAAATAAATCACAAATACTCCAAACTGAATTTAATACTGGAAAAATAAGAAACGGAGAGATCTTTCCAGCTTCAAGCAGCTTTACCAGCCCTTTGCCTTTCTTTGCCTCTTTCCTGTGTGACAGGATTGTGCCCCTCCCTGCTTGATTCAAAATGCTGTCATGCTAAGTTGCTATTCTGGGGAGATCCACCTCAAAGCTAAATCATGCTTTTGGATCCTCTGAAGTGAATGCAAAACTGGTCTGTGTTGTACATACATACACACTTAATTTTATTTATATGCTGTGTTTCCACAGTTCATGCTTGAGGCAGATTACATGGGGGGGGGGGGGGAATGTAAGTACAACATAACAAATGTAGTTGTAAACATTAAATAAATCAACCAAAAATATACAACCAAACCCCCAAATCTCCACACAAATCTCATAAAGAAAGATATATAATACACACACACATACCACCACCACCACCGCCATCATCATCATCAACAACAACAACAACAACAACAACAACAGTGAGAACTACCTCCCCCCAAAGCAATACCCCAGGCCCAATAGTCTGCTCAGCAGCCTCAGCTTTTGTAGCTGGAGTCAGTCTGGGCCCCACCCTCCCACATCAGGTGAAAAAATGCCTGCAGGGGGAGAGCAGATCTTCCAGGACTCACAGCCAAGATGCAATCTAGATTGAACAATTTGGGCAAGAAAAAACTTTACTTAAAAAGGAAACATAGGAAATGGGGGAGGAAGACTTACTTTCCGGTCCAAAAAGGAAGCGATGAGGCCAAAATTCTTTGGATGCTGCATGAACCTAGAAAACGGAAACAAGAGGGGCAGGGGGTGGAATTAAGAGGCAATTATAAAGGGTGTTTCACTTGAAAATCCTGATTTTGTTCAAAGAAACAAAGCAAAAACGTTTCTGTTTCCTGCTGGTCCATGTGCTGATCACAGGCCCTTGCTCAGCAGTGGTGAACTGTTGGCCACTAATCGGACCTCCCACACCTTCCCATTTGACCCGGAAGGCCTCTGCAGCCAAGCCTCATTCACCTGACTAACACCAGATGTCATATATAGGTTTATCAGGTCTCTGCCTGTATAGTAAAAAAATGGTTGTTGTTTTTGATGATGATGTGTGGGCTGATGTGCTGGCGTGTTGTTGGTGCGCGGCAGGTAAGGGCACAGCTGTGCCAGAATGGAGTTTGCAGGCACTGCCAATCAGCTGAGTCTTTTAGCCTTGCTCATGTGGTTTGATCTGAAACCTCAAGGGCAGAAACGGGTCACTGATACACACATCGAGTGATTGACAGGCAGGCGGTAGCCCCACCCACCCGTCAAGCTTGGCCTGAAGGGGTGGAGAAGATAATGTCTGGATCTGCTGCCCACTCCTGATGGTATTTGTTTTATTTTATGATTTTCATTTTTATCCCACCCTTCCTCAAGGGATTGGTGATGTACTCCCTAACACGGGTGTTAGGCTCTGGGAATGTGTGCAGCAAGTCCTGAAGCAGGAGGTCTGGCCACCAGGCTTCCAGACAGTACCTCGTGGGCCTATAAGCCTGGCATACTAGCGCCTGGGCTTCAAGGATGCCATCTAGGCCACAGGCTTAGTCAGCTGATCCCAAAGACCAATCCCAGCGCACAAGAGTCTTGTGACTTAACACATTGGTATAGTGAAGGGGAGGGACCACCATTCAGGGGAAGAGCATCTGTATTGCATGCAGAGCGTCCCAGGTTCATTCCCAGAATCTCCAGGTAAGGTTGGGAATGTTCCCTGCCCAAAACTCCGGGGAGCCACTGAGAGTCAGTGTAGACAAGACTGAGCTCCAGTGCCAGGCAACTCCCAATGCTCATGCTGCCCCACGGTATCTTATCTCCTAATTGCTCCCTCAGAGCACCGTCTTCACGTGCGCTGGTCTGGAATCCACCCTTTTGTGCTTCAGAACTTGATCTTCTGCCCAGCATGGACTATGGCCTCCTTCTGGACCTCATATACTAATCTGCTTTCCTTGGAACCTGGCTTTGCCTGCTCTGGTCCCAGTTTCCACCTGCTGGGCTGATAGCCAGTTCCTCTGGGCCTTGGGACTTGACAGTCTGAGTCAGGCTGCTGCTGAGGCACCTGGTGACTCCAGACAAGGAGAAATAAACCCTGCTCTAATCTACATAGTCCTGGCCTAGTTTCAGCGTCTTGGTCATGCTGGTGTGTGGCAGGATCTCAGCCATTCAAGATGAAGGTGGAATAACTTTGGTGACTAAGAAATTGTCTTTTCCACATGGGACTATAAACAGGTGTAGTACTAAATATAGCTGGACTGAAATTATGATATTAAGTGATGTATACTAGTTTACTGTATTTGGAAATTAAGACATATAACTGATGTAAAATCAATGTATTCATTTTATCCTGATACTATAGTCTTCATGTAAGTCCATATCAGGGGTGGTTAATTTGTTGGGTTCAAGAATCACATTTGCTGTTGGTCAATCCTCTGAGGACCATGTGTCAGCAGTGAGCAGGGCCCAAGTCTGCACAACCACACATGCACACGCACACACACCAACACAGACACCTCTTTTTGTTTCTGGAGCATTCCAGCCTGTTAGAAGTGGTGTCTTGGAAGAGGGAAAAGAAGCATCAACAAATTTGTTGGGGGCAGATGGGCTACTTAAAGTTTGTAATAAAATTTTGTAATATAAAAATATGGAAAACATTAGCATTCAGTGCAATATTTGTGCCCAAAAATGACTGGAACTCTTGAGAACTGTTTAGACCTTTTGTAAGGGGTTTTATGGTGGGAAACAACTACTGCCATTGGACTGTTTTATTTATTTCAGGGTTTTTGCACCGTGCCTTCTGCTCATCCTTTCAGCAGAGGGGGCCCTTTCGGTAGTTCCACTACCTGCAGAAGTTCAGGGTTTGCCCAGCAAAGCACCTTCTCTGCGGAAGTCAGGGGTCAGCAAACTTTTTCTGCAGGGGGCCAGTTCACTGTCCCTCAGAACTTGTGGAGGGCTGGACTATATTTAAAAACAAAAACAAAAAACCACGAATTCCTATGCACACTGTGAGGGGGGCAAGAAGTCCTCCTCCCCACACCCCCCAGCCCCAGCCGCCTTCTGGGTTTGCCACCTGACTCATTCACCAAAGGGCTGGCGGTGGTGGCGTGAAACGGGCTTCCTCCCCGCCCAGAGAAAGAACAGATGAATAGATGTGACTACTACTCAGCACAACTCACTTTTCTCGGAAGGTTTCTTTCTCCTGCTCGCTCCACATGTTCATCACCTGCCGATCTTTGTACACCTTCATGGGGTCGTCCATGAGGCCATTCATGTTAATGAACTTGATGCGTTGCTGCTCAGCATCATACAGCATGGGAGGGATGACAGCAAGCTGGCGCATCTGTTTCTCCAGATTCTGGGCAGGGAAAGCAGAGGAAAACAGGTCTCACTGAGAGCACCAAAGGAAAACGGACCCAAGAATGAAGAAATGAAAGACCAACCTTCGCCAACCTGGTGCCCTCCAGGTGCTTCAGACTACAACTCCCATCAGCCTCAGTCAGCACAGGATTATAAAACACCTGGTAGGCACTAGGTTGGCAAAGACTGGTGTAGGTGCTGCACGAAAGAAAGGAAGTTATCAAGGAGAAGCCAGGAAGTGATGCACTACAGTCAGTGTTGAGGAAAGCTGCTGCTGCGACCGAGAGAGACCCACTGCATCTTCTCTCTCCAAAAAGGAAAAGCTTCAGCATTAACTGAAAGATGCTGTCTGGATTGTCGCTCTAGAGCAGTCATCTTCAGCTTTTAGGTCACCTGGGGGATTTCATAGCACTGATGGCCTTGGGACCTGGGTCTCCTTGGACATATTCAATATTCTAAACACTACACTACTGACTCTCTAACTAGGGAAGGTGTCTGGGAAGCTGAGGGCTATAGTGGTCAGATGGGAAGGGGCTAGAGCAGTGGTTCCCAATTAGCTAATTACTGAGGACCCCCTATTTTTCAAAAGGCAGGCTAAGGACCCCTACTTCTGAAAATTTTGATAACTCCATGGTAGTTACCTCTGCAAAGCATTTTTTGAACAAGAAGTGGGGTAGCCCCTAATAGGCAAAGGGTTTTTGGTATGCTAAAAAACAGACCATAAAATTTGTGATATTCCCATGCAAAAATGACAAAAAAATAGTTGGTGGGAGGAAAGGGATAGGGTTGCGGAGCCCCTGGGTGCTTTTTGCAGACCCCTAATTGGGAACCACTGGGCTAGAGGATGGACTGTGTGCCTAGGCCGGCAATTGTTTGTTGCTCTAGAGCTGGGGTGGTCAGCCTAATGCCCTCCCAATGTTGATGGGTTCCAACTCCTATCGTAAGTGACTGTGCTGGCTGGTGAGCCTTGTAGTCCAACACCATCTAGAGGGCACCACGCTGGAGAAGGCTGCTGTAGAGCCTCAGCTGTTTCAGCGTGAAACAATTCTCCCTAAGAATGCACATACAATATATAGGATTTATCACATTAGGCATACTTAGGGAAGACAGGACTGTCAATGGATGTCAGTTATGACAGTTCTCTGGAACCCTCTATGTGTTCAGGATACTGGGGCTAGATGGATCTTTGCTCCAATCTGCTAGTGCCTTTTTATGTTCTGATGACAATAACTAGGGAAGGCACAACCTACTAACACTCTGACATTTTTATCTTGCTGATGCCCAGCAGAGTTCAAGGGAGCATCAGAATCTCAGAGGAAGGGGCACCTGACAAAGAAACAATTCAGGAGCCCCTTTTTAGAATGGCGTCACTGAATCTCATCAGCAGTGATAGGTAGCATCAACTGGCAGACACCACAGAAGCTAACAGACCCGGGGGGGGGGGGGGGAGAGGAGAGAGGGAGAGAGGGAGAGAGAGAGAGAGAGAGAGAGAGAGAGAGAAGTCTCCCTAAGTCCCCGTTTAGGGTCCTGTCAAATCCATCAAGGCATCACATTCCCCAACACAAGACAGTGTTTGCTAAACACAGCTTGGGCTGAAGCTAATGCAATTTGGCAGCAGCGTCAACAGTAAGTTCCAACGCCAAGGTCTGTTGTGGCTGCACTGGTTTCCCCAGAGGAAAGGAAAGAGAAGAGAAGGAGAGAACACAAAAGGAAGAAGAAAACGGTGACCCAGCCTCACCTCTTGTTCCGAGAGCCCATCAATAATTTCTGACACCTCGTGTTCGCTGCGTGCCGCAGACATGGAGAGGCCACTGCCCCTCTGTCCTACCCTGCTGGGAAACGGCAAAGAAAGCGCTGAAAGATTTATGCTCCATTTTGCACTTGGCAATGTATCTTCTTAACAATTACTGTGGCTGCTTGCGTGCGATGAAACAAGTGCCACGCAAAGAGTGGAGAGGTCAAAGCTGGGAAAGGTGGAACTTGTGTGTGTGTGTGTGTGTGTGTGTGTGCACATGGCACGGGGCACAACAAGAGAAGAGCAAACTTTACTGATAGCTCAGTCAAAGAATCAGAGAGCTGCCATGCAGATAAAACAAGCATTGAGGACTGGCTTCGGAGACTTTTTCAACATAGAGGTGATGGCACAATCATTGCCACAAGCTGACACCTGTGCTGTGGCCACAAGTCTTGCACATGCCACAGTATGTATCCAGATCCAGCTATTGCAACTGGAGCCACTGAGTGGGTGAAGGAGGCGGTGTGCTTGGAAAGCCAGTCTGGACTACATTGGCTCATCTGTGTGGGTTTGGAGGACTGAGACCGTTGTATAGTCTCTATGCTAAACCAGTGATAGCCAAATTCCTGAGCTTTCAGGAACTGGATCATACCTTTCCCAGCCAAGGTGCTTGAGGACTACATCACCCTTGGCAACAGAATTCACTGCCACGAGATGCAGAGATGCCCACTAACTTAGGCGGCTTCAGAGAGGAGATCAGACAAATTCACAGAAATACACCTATCAAGAGCCACAAGTTATGATGGGTGTACACGACCTCCCACAGAGAGAGTATGCCTCTGAGTACTAGTGGCTGGACAAATGGGAGCTGAGAGCGCTCCTGCACTGAGGTCCTCCCTGTGGGCTTCCCAGAGGCATCTGGCTGGCTCTAGCGAGAACAGGATGCTTAACCATCTGGACCTTTGGCCTGATCCAGCAGTGCAATTCTTATGTCCATACAATAATATTTCCCCCTCTGGTTTTAATTAGAGGAAATTAAATATATTTATTTTACCTAGAGAGGATTTGGGGCAAGGTGGTGGTGGTAACTGAAGGGGAACCCAAATGGTTTGGTGCAGGGTCAACTGAGAAATTTATTGCGTATTTGATACTAACTTTTGTGTATCCTTTTTCAAACTTTAATAAAATTTATTGGGGGGCGAAAGAATTTATTTGTTGTTGTTTTAAAAGGAAAGTAACTGGAAGTAAACAAACTGAAAAAAAATCAGATTTGGGTTCATCTGGGACATGTTGCAAAATTAGCTAAAAAAATTATCTCAGGTGATTTGGACTAGAAATTAGTTTGCTTGACTTCTTTGACATTTCCATTCTGAATTCACATCTATGTGCTTAATAGCATATTAAAATTCTATGCAAATTTCTGCCCGTGGACTTCTTCCCCAAACCATTTTAGCGAGGCTGCTGCCTGGAGGCCAGCATTTTCCACACAAAGAACTAGAGGAAAAGCCCCTTTTTACCACAAGACATTCCTCTCCACCAGAAACTGACATGCCATCTTCAGTGCCAAAGGAGTCTTAATGCCCTCCTGCCAACACACACTTGAACACGTCTCCACTAACCTCTGCATGCGCTCTTGGAGTTCCCTCTGTTTCCTGATCTCTGGGAACTGCTTCTCATAATATTCACGTACTTTGCTTTCCTTTGCTCGGCGCCGGGGGTTGTTTTCTATGCGCTCCACTTTCTTTTCCCAGGCTTCCATAAGCTGGTCATAGCGCTGGCAAAATTTCTGTTCCTGAAACGGTGGGTTTTGTGGGGAGGGAGAAGAAGGTGGGGAGAGGGAGAGGGAGAGGGAGAGGGAGAGGGAGAGGGAGAGAGAGAGAGAGAGAGAGAGAGAGAGAGAGAGAGGTCAAAAATGGTCCCTTGGAACTCCATTTCAAATACCTTCTTACACCTCAGCAGCAAGGTCTCAGAGGAAAATTAACAATGATTCTCAGTGAAAAAGTCACAAAACTGAAGAACATGGCAGGGAAGATAAGCCGTACAACAATCTCCTCATGTGCTCAGTATATGAAACAAATCTTTATCATTTAAGTTCTGGTGATAAGGAGGGGGAGGTGCTAACGAAATGTGCAGTCTAGGAACAACTAGTCACTGAGGAACAGGATGTGGCAAGGGTGGTAATCACCTGAGACAAAGATGATTGTACATTAGGCAGGTAAAGGTACATTAGGCAGATAGGATGGGGGAGCCCAAGTCCTGTCCCTTGAGCTTGAGATTTTAATCAATTGAGCCAACTGATTAAAAGCTGCTGCCACAAAAGCATGAATGAGGATATAAATGGGTTTTGAGCCCAGACTTTCGGGAAATCCCTGAGAGCTTATCGAGGGGGTCCTTAAGGAGAAGATCAATGATAATAATAAATTATACGCCGCCCTTCCTCCCAAAAGAGCACGGGGCAGCAAATACACAAATGACAAAACACTTAAAACATACAAAAGTAATTCCAGTACATATGGAAACTAGGAAAGATTTTTTTCAGAAGCCAAAGGTCTTCAGGAGGTGCTGAAAAGACAACAGAGGTGTCTAATGCTTAGATGCCAACAAGCAGGTGCCACAGCATTAAGGATCTGGTTCCTATTTTGTGAGGAACAGACTTCCTGATAAGGAGGACTTCCTGATCTCCAGACGGCCCTCCCTTGAAGAGTAGAAATCATTGTGGTCAAACAAAAAAATGGTATGGCTGGAAAAGGGACAGAAAATAATCAAGGGCTTGAAGCAAATTCCCTATGAGGAAAGGTTGCAACTAGGTTCCTGAGTTGTAACGAGATTATTGTGACAACTGGATGTTCACCCTGGGACATTTCCCAAACCGCTCTGTGGGGTCCAGGAAAAGACACCAAGGGTCTCCACAGCAGACAAATGAGTGTGGCAAAAGTTCCTGGTCGTTTTGAAAAGCACTGCGGTTTTAAGAAAACACACACACAATTAAACAAAACAGGTAAAAGGTAAAGGTAAAGGGACCCCTGACCATTAGGTCCAGTCGTGACCGACTCTGGGGTTGCGGCACTCATCTCACTTTATTGGCCGAGGGAGCTGGCGTACAGCTTCCAGGTCATGTGGCCAGCACGACTAAGCCGCTTCTGGAGAACCAGAGCAGTGCATGGAAATGCCGTTTACCTTCCCACCGGAGCGGTACCTATTTATCTACTTGCACTTTGACGTGCTTTCGAACTGCTAGGTGGGCAGGAGCAGGGACCGAGCAACGGGAGCTCACCCCGTCGCAGGGATTCGAACCGCTGACCTTCTGATCGGCAAGTCCTAGGCTCTGTGGTTTAACCCACAGCGCCACCCGCAAACAAAAACAAAACAGGAACAACATATAAATAATGAAGTACATAGAAATGCTTGTCGTTTCTTGACAACAGGTCTGCAAAAATGCTGTCCAATACAGTTCCTTAAGTAGATAGAATGAGAGCAGGAACTTTTACCCCCCCCCCCTTTACACACACTCAAACGTGAACAGGAGTATGACTCAGTTGGCAAGAGGCATTGGGGGGGGGGCTGAGCCGCATTAACTGGCAGGCTTCCATGCCCCCCCCCCCCCGCCGCCCCAAAAAGACTGAAGGGGGGGAGGAGGAACCAAGAATGTTCAGAGAGTCCCTGCAGTAATCCTCTTAGGTCTCCTGGAATTACTCTGGTCTATTGTGTACCGCAAAAGCATGGCCGAAGCTCTCTAACGGTGAAGAAAAGCATGCGAAATCCATCTACGAGAAGGCCACAGCCATTTCCTGTCAAGCTTGAGCCTCTGTGTCTTCACTGCACAGGCCCATTCTTAAGGACTGCCTGGAAGCTTCCAGGTTGATTCCCCTCACCTTTATCCATGGATGGTTTGAGGCCAATGTTCCTGAGAGACCATTCTTCCCCTCACAGCTTCCATAGAGGTGCTGCTTTTTAACCTTGAGTGGCTCAAGCCTTACATTCCTGAGAGACCACTGTTCCCTTCACAATTTCTACTGTCTGTGCCAAATAAATAAAACAGCTTTCGACCTGGCAAGCACTAAATGCCCTGGGCACGCAGATTGGCATTTTCTCCTTAGGTGCTTCTTGTCACTCTCATCTTTTCCTGCTCCTTTTTCATGGCCAACAGCAATATGCTTTGAATGCCAATTGCTGGAAACTGCAGGAGAGCACTGCTGCACTCAGGTCTTGCTTGTGGGCTTCCAACAGGCATCTGGTTCACTGTATGGAACAGGATACAAGGCTAGATGGGCCACTGGCCTGATCTAGCAGGCTCCCCTTAACTTCTTATATTCCTTTGGCCAGAGTTCCTATTATGCAAAGTGTGGATAAACCTCTGCAGGTGGCCGATTGGGAAGAGGTATGGGTCCACTCATGGGGATATTATGGAAAATCTGACCCACAGGGCAAACTCCATTGTGAAGTTCACCAGAGGACACCTTGCCAAAGGCACAACTTGTATGCTGTCTGTGTAACTACACGGAGGTCAAAACGGTCTCAAAACTCCCATCATCTCTGACCACTGCGCATGTTAGCAGGAGCTGATGGGAACTGAGAGTCCAGTAACACCTGGGAGGGTCACAGGTTCTCTGCCTGCCATAAAGAAACAAAGACCAGATTGACAGCAACTCAGAGAGCAGCACAGGGCAGGATTAGTCACTACAGCCCCAAATGCCCAGATAGGAAAGTTTGGCCTGTCCAAAATGAAACAAGCAGCACTTGGTCATTTCTCTGCTTCATAGCCCTAGTGATAAAGTGCCTGTATTTGAAAGAGGGGTGGTTTCTTTGCAAAACAAAGTCAACCCTTTCCTTTTAGCAACAGCTTAGTGGCTTCTTGAAACAGGTCTAGATCCAGCCAAGAACAAAGTGCTGCTCTGCTTCAGCTGTGCTTGATGCCCAGCCAGGAAGAGAAATATAAAGAGATTCAAGTTCAAGCTCCCAATTAATCCGGCTGAGGATTCAGTCACTTTAGCTTCTGTTTAGCTCAGTACCTTGAAACACCAAGCATCCATCTGACAAAACGAGTGTTCCAGCCAAACAGCATCTCCTCTGCTATCTAGTTAAGCTCTGAACTGTAATCCCTTTAGAATGATGATTTCAAAATAACTTCCAAAGAGCTTTAGAAGTAGCGGCAGAAAGTGGAACAGACCCCAGTTATGCATCTTGTCAAAACATTTAAGATACTGGCATGACTCAGTCAGTACTGCTAGGATCTATGAGTAAAAGGCTGCAAGGATCTGGCCAGATTCTTCAGAAGCTGTACCCAGATCTAGGCTTAAGAACACAAGAAAAGTCCTACTGCATCAGGTTAAAAGCTCATCCAGCCCAGCATCCAGTTCTTACAATGGCTAACCAGATGCCTATAGGAAGCCTGCAAGGAGAACCTCAGTACAACAGAGCTTTCTCCTCTTGTGATTCCCAGGAACTGGCATTCAGAGGCATAGTGCAACAGTGGAGGCAGAGCATACCTGCTGTGGCCAGGAGCCACCGGTGGCTTGAAGGGTTCGGAGAAACTGAAAGCCGAAGGAACTCAAAACAGGTGGCAGCTGGGGCCTTAAGCACACTCAGCTGACCAGGCAACCCCCCTGCAATTTAACCCAGGGATGACCAAGCCAAAGACATCATGTTGCCTGCCAATCACACAGGCTGTTATTGCATGGATTCCCTTCGGTTCCTCAAGGGGGCGCTGAATCCTGAACACGAACAAGGTTCCGGGTAGCTCGCCAAGGAGGGTGCCTCCCCACAAATTAGCAGTGTAAACAGAAAATGGGGGGGAATCATTTGCATGGACTGTTGACCTAATGGCCCCACTTTATTCTCCCGCTAGCAGTGCTCATTTATAGCACCAACTCCTTCCAGTTTTAGCTATGCCCCTTCCTTAAACACTTAATTTAAATACAGTCTGGTTATTTCAAAAAAGCAAAACTCCCCTCCCCCTGCTTTCTCTACCTGGCCATTTCCCCTTGTCCTCTCCTGCTCTGCATCAGACTTCCTTCCCCAGGGATCGACTTTGGCTACCACCTACTTCTTTCCTAAGCACTCTCGGTGCCACAGTGGGGGTGAAGCTGCATCCTCCAGGATCTGCATACATGAGTTGCCAACAGACTATGTAACTCCATCCAGGATATGTTTGTTTTTCAAAGGAGTCCCACAGAAGCCAATGGGGCATCACTTACCCACTGCTTGCGAGCATGATTTCTCCTCTTGAAGTATAAGATCAACTTCTTCCGCATTGCCTGGTTTCTGCAAAGGAGAAGAAAAGGTAAGATTCTGTTAAAGTGCCTCTCTCTCCTTCTCCTTCTCCTTCTCCCTCTCCATCTCTCTCTCGCACACACAGCTCTAGCATCAGTCTGCAAGGTAATTGTTCACAATGAGTTTTCTCCATGGCATGATCCTCAAGAGGCACATACATGCTTCCAAACCATGCAGAGAAGGTTCCAGCAGCATTTTCTCTGGTCCACGTTTTAAATAGCTGCAGAAGTTTAACTGAGCACCTACAGGTACCTGTCACATGCAGATTGCTTATATAGACGGTTCACACAAAGGTGGGGGAAAACACAAGTCCTTTGGAATTACAGACAACCTGAAGAAAATTTCCCAGCACAACTTCAGTGTTATTATTTTTATTATTTATTAAATTTGTATACCACCCTTCATCCATAGATCTCAGGGCAGTTTACAACATGTTGATGGATAGCTGAACCCAACAGAGTACAAAAGGCTATTTGAATGAAGTTCTTTTTGCAGTAACTTCATTGAGCAGCTACAATAGAAGTGTACATCTACACTATTGTTTTGAAGGATGTGCTGTGTACCTCTACACCACAAACTTGCATTACTACAATAATTATTAATATATTATACACACACATAAAATATAGTGCACACAACCTATAAAACACAAAATATATTCACATTTTAAATTGATGAATATAATTCTTATACAGTATAACAAACAACTGCTATATATTACTTTTATATAATAACTTAGATAAACTGTCATTCATAAAATTGTGGGAATAGTAGCATTTTCAAGAGAGCAAAATTAGGATTCTCTAACAACACTCTCAGCAAACTACCATTACCAGAAATCTTTAGGGGAAGCTAAGGCAGCTGAACTGGTATAAACAAGCACATATTTAAAGTGAAGACAAGCCGCAGATATTTGCATGTGACCAAAATTTTGCCTGGTCAAGCCTCACATAAATCTAAATCTCTTTGTGCTGAAGGCAGGGCAACCCATTTGCCTTCAATGCCACCCAGGAATCAGCTGGTGCAACCCAAGAATAAGTGTGCCTTGAAGCAGATGACCGTGCAAGCGAGCGAAGTTACGTGCTGTAATAGCCCTTTAGATTCCCTGTGACTTTGCTTAATTGACTGAGCTCTGAAAATCATCAGGCCAACATGGGGCATATGACTTTTCACTTGCGGGGGGCCAGAGACCATCGGATCAAAATCTACCTTTCCTATGTTTGCTATCTGTTGCCAGAGGAGTGAGACTCTCACCAAAGCTGAGCCCACGCCAAGCCTCCCTTTGTGCCCTAGTAGACTCAAACGATTAGCCAGGACAGGTACATACATACCTTGTGGAAGTGGCCTTTTTTTAACCAGCTACATGAGGTGACAAGCTAAAACCAGGTTCCCAAACAATGGCCATATTGAGCCCCATTTTCTCCAGTTTGGCTGCAAAGGCTTTGATGTAAAAATAGGACTCAATTTCCAAGGTATTGCTTGGCAGGGTAGCAGCTTCCTCCTTTCAACTGGAAAACAGGAGCTGACCCTCTGAATCAAAAACCCTCTACCCCATAAGCAAAAAGCAACAGCAGAGGGAGAGCCCTCTGTGGTTAACCCAATTACAGCCAGCAAGAAGGGCAAGAGAAGAAGCAGGTCCACCATTAAACAATTCCATTACAAAGCAGTCTGCTCCGTTTTGATCTGGTATGCTTAAAAACAAGAACAGAACATCACCCCTCCGCTGCTGTTTGGAACAGCATCTGCCTCTGCAATTTAATCAAGTACCACAATGCTCCAGCTTGATTTATTTTACATGCATGTTTCTAGGTCTCATGGTGGGAGCAACAAACAAGCTTTTCGGGGGGGACGGGACAACTGTGAGTCACTGTATGCTAAACAACAGCAGTACGGCAATGCCCACAAGCCCTTCCCTATAAACTTCATGCTTGTTGCCCTGGGTTCCTTCAGTAGGAAGGCCAGAATAAAAATTTAATTGCTAGTAACAACAACAGTAACACCTCCGAAGATGGTTTGGAAACTTCAGCTGGTGTAGAATTTGGTAGCCAGGTGTGCCTCACTGTGGTAAGATGGTTTGAGTGTATTACACCAATGCTGGTCTGACTGCACTGGCTGCCCATTAGTTTCTGGGCCCAACTCAAAGTGTTGATTTTGACCTATAAAGTCTTAAATGGCTCAGGACCGCACTAACTCAAGGACCACCTCTTCCTATATGAACTGACCGGGACCTGAGATCAACATCTGATACTCTTCTATGTGTGCCTCCTCCACGAGAGGTCCAGAGGGTGACAACATGAGGACGGGCCTTTTCTGTGATGGCACACCCGCTCACGGAATGCTCTCCCCAGGGAGGCTCAACTGGCACCTTCATTACATCTCTTTAGGCGCTAGGTGAAAACACTCCTCTTCAACCAGGCCTTTGGCTGGTCAACAACCTATAGCCTTTTAAATGTGCTTGAGGTAGGGGGTGGGGGGACAAACCAAAAATGGTTTGTTTTTCTTCTTGTTTTTATTATGTATTTTGTTTGTGTTTTTATACTGTATTGCTATGCTGTGAACCACCCTGAGATCTTCAGATGAAGTGTGGTATACAAATTTATTAAATAAAAATAAAACAAAACCAGTAGGAACAACAAACATGAAATAACTGGCAGATCTTTAGGTCTGGGCATCCAGCCTCTGGACCCCAGGCTTAGTTCTTGGTATCATGCAGTGGCTTGGGGAGATAAACTGAATGTCCCGGGTTCAAGTCTCAGCCCAGATAGCAACTTACTCAGTGAGTTAGAAAAACCATTAAATTTCAGCTACACCCCCCCCCCAAACACATGAGAATAAGAACAACACCCTATTCTGCAGGGCTCTCATAAGAATAACAGGCGTTATCTTTATAAAGCACTTTGAGAAAGTGCTACGTATATACTAAGTGTAGAACCAAAATGGTGTAGCACAAGGCTGGAGGACCTCAGGTCTGCAGGTCAGAGGCGGCCTGCTAGGGCCTCCCCATTTCGCCTGCGAGGTCATTTTGGTGGAAGTCATGCTCACCCATTCTACACTTGCTGCCATATATGGGGCAGATAAGAGCGGCACTTCAAAGGAACAATCAGGAGCTTAATTTCCCCATTCTTGCTCTACAGGAGCGAGGCACACTCCCCCTCCCCTCTCCCAGCATTGCTCTTTGAAGCAGTTTCTCACTGCTCCTTTAAACTTATGAGAATAGTGAGTTTAATGGAACACCACAAAGCAGCTTCCCAAAATCTTTCAAATAGCCCTGCACTGCTCCTTTAAATCTCCAATTTTCCCACCCTGTGCTTTGAAGTCCCAACAAATGGGGCTTCAAAGCACAGCATACCCAATGTCAGGTGACTGACAGGTGGGTGACCCCTCCCACCTGCCAAATTTAGCTAACCAGGAGTGGGGAGCCTCAACTCAGCCAGAAAGCTCATCAAGTGACTTTTTCCAGTCGCCATCTCTCAACCAAACATATCTCACAGGGTTGTTGTGAGTACAAAATGGTTGGGAAACTACTTTGAAAAAGTGGAGTACAAAATGCAATAAATAAATAAGAATTCATTATGAGAAAACTAATAAACATCAAATTAAATGACAACTTATTTGTTTAAGGGGTGTTTATCCTAATAATAGGTGTTCATGGAGAGCCAACCCAGTTTAACACCCTATACCATTGTGGTTGCATATTTTTGTGAAAGTTAATTGCTCAGCAGATCCTATTCCCATCTTGTTTTCATCACTAGGTGTGTGGCCTAGTGGTTAGAGTGTCAGACTCAGCCCTTGAATGCCAGGGTTCAAATCCCCAGTCAGCTGTGACACTCACTGGGTGACTTTGGTCCAGTCACTGTTTCTCAGCCAGACCTACCTCACACGATTGTGGTGAGGATAAAATGAAGAAGGAGAGAGTCAGGTACACCCCTTTGAGCTCCTTGGCAAAAAGGTAGGATATAAATGAAGTAATACGTAACATGAATAAGAAAACCTCATTGGAATTGTGCAAAAACCACAAAGCAACAACCCAATTAAGCACTCGGTGCAATGAGGCAACAGCAAAGATGAGCTCCTCCTGTTCTGCCCTCATTAAGGACGGTCATCTGTGAAGGGCCTTCCCACGTGTGCCAAAGGTACCACACCAGAAATCAAACCCCTGAGGTTAAGGAGAAGGGTTTCTGGTGCTCTTTACATGCACAAGGGAGCAGCTCCAAAAGTGGGGAGGGGGGCAGAGAGAGAAAGACAGCAGGAGAGGGAGTAGAAGACCATCCCAGCAGCCTCACCTTCTCCCTTCTGGGCAAGACAGCTGAAATAGTCAATAACAATCTTTTTCAAAAGCCCTGGGAGCTGCTGGCCCAATCCGAGAGCAATGCAGGAGACCAGGAAGCCGTAACACAGAGACTCCAAGCACATCTAAAGGGCTTGAAAGAACAGAGATGCTTTACAATACCTGCCTCAATTATTCAGTTTTGCTGGACCCCCAAGGAGGTTAATATGGAGGAGTGAGCGAGGCTGAGCTGGCTCTGTGCATTTGCAAAGGCAGCAAAGAGTTTCGAAAGCGTTTACAAAGGGGCTGGGCTGTCTTGGTTTCCTTCTGCACCCCACCACGCCTTGTGCGAGGGAGGGGGAACTCTGCAGATCCCACTCTGCTTCAACAGGCTCCTGTGAGCATTGGTGTGCTTCGCAGCCAGTCCTCGCTACGTGCCACTGCCGTTACTTAGAAACCGTTTGCGAGAAGGTTAATTCGGGCCATGTATCGGAGGAAGCACATGTCGCGGTCCCTGGAGGCATAGCAAGCAAGCGAGGCTGCAGAATTTCTGCAGGCAGCCGGCAGAAGGTAAAGAACTGACACACACCAGTGGGAGAGGCGCTCAGCGACTGCAAACAGCACTTTAGAAAGGTCAGAACTGCAACGCGCCATCACCTCCCCAGCAACGATCTTCTAACTGTTTACATTGATTAAAAGGGAAGGAAAATCAGAGATGGCAGAAGTGCTGGGGAGTCCTAGAGGGTGGGACCAAGCTAAGCACACAGAAGCTCACCTTCGTAAGCAATGCAGAGGTTACATTTTTGGCTCTAACGGGCTCTTCTTTATAAAAAATAAATTGTAAAAAAATCCCCCAGACCTTGAGGGGTACTTACATATAAAAAGTAGCAGGGTTGTTGTTTTTTTGCTTTTTTAAATGTCAGCTGTCCCTTTTGCCATGGGAAGCTGTCTGCATGAAAAGATAGCTGCAGGGTTCGGAGCTGACTTTCATTTTTTTTAAAACTAGAAGTTCATTTAGTACCATTTCCACAAATGTAACAGGGGAGGTCTCTGCATCAAGACACTTACAATCTAAAATTCAAAAGGCAATATATGAAGAGGAAGGAATTGGAGACTGAGAGCAAGACAAGGGAAATTAGGTTCATTTGCAGTGGGGCAAGGGGACTAGCTTTGGCCAACGCAGCATAGACAGGCTCTTCCTACTTGTACTTGGCTGGACATGCTGCTTGCCCACGACAGAGGCTGATGCTGCACACCCAGATGCCCTTCACAGCCTAAAAAGAGGGTCCTGGGCAAGCACAATTCTGGGTTAGCTCCTGGTTCAAACTCTGGAGTGCCTTACATCAGAGATAGGGATCCTGCAGCCTTCCAACAATATTTGTAGGGTTGCAGGTCCACCTACTTGCCTACCTGAGGAGTACTAGCTTCTACGTGAAACGTCTGTAGGGTCAATAGCCAGCATAAGCAAAGTTCATTCCCTCTACTTAAAAGCCACTGGGCAAAGAGAACAATTCCACCTTAACGCTCTCATCAGGCACAGTTCCAAGCTCTTTGGAAAAGGAGTCTGTGAAAGAAGTTTGGTGTTTTGTATTCCCTGGCCCACAGCCACCTGAATATCTCTGGCCAGCCTCCAGGGGGGTTAACAGCTTCAGTATATTGTGTAAACGTATGCTGCACGTAGATTAAAAACCCCAAAGCCAGGGAGTGGCTGGCGGGGGAAAAGGAGAGAGATAAAGGCAGCGGAGATATAAGAGAGGCCAGCTTTCCTGAGACGAAGCCGGAGCCAAGAGAGAGACAAAAGCATCTCTGTTAGGTGGTCACAAACTTTTATCGCAGGTATTACATTACACAGGAAGCCTTTTGACTCATCCAAAAGCCAGGATCAACATCAGCAGCGAGCTTGGCAAAGGGGAACGGAAAGAAGGGGACCAAGTAGGGCCAGCGGTTCAGGTGGCAGAAATGAAACAGAAGGAGATGCCCAGGAGCTGAAGAGGAGCAACCCACTTGCCCTTGCCCTTCCGGTCTAGGAAGAGATTTCTGCTGGCGGGTTTGGATGGAATGAGGCAACCCCAGTAAACAGGAACAGAGGGTAATTTCGTTTGGTCTGCATTTTAGAGAAGAAGCTTAATTCTCAGTTCAAAGATTTATATGTGTGTTGGTGGTGTAATGTCATCCATGGGTGCTTGGTCCATGTCTTGAGTTAGCACATCCCCCAAGCTGCTGGACGTTCTGAGTTGCCCTGGGTTACCACAGCAACAGAGCAGAGTTCGAGTGTATGACTTGCTAAGTCATTCACCTTCCCTTTGGCTCAAGAATGCAGAGATAGGTATAATGGTCTCTAGGGCATTGCCTTCATTATGTTCTTGTATGCAAGGGGGTCCTGATGCAAATCCTGATGCTGCCCTGTTTGCTGTCAGGGTCTGACTCTGAATCTGTGAGCGTCCAGGGAAGAGGCTGTGAGTTTTACAGAGCAGTGTTAGCTAGCATGGTGACAGTGTTAGCGGATCTCTCTGTACCTATGTGTCTTTACTACAGAGACCAGAAGATCTGTATATAGTAGATAGCAGTGTTCAGCTTTGTCTTGTGTCTGGAGACCATAAACACTTCGTTACTTTTAGCTGTGTGGCAGAGGAGTTTTCCCCTAACTGGGACTCTGGAAGAAGCTGTTGTGCTGGAGCGGAAATCTCTGAAGACTCTGCTGAGACATCACAGTGGCTGAGGTGTGGTGATCTAACAACCGCCTT
This sequence comes from Podarcis pityusensis, assembly GCF_964106645.2. Classification (NCBI taxonomy): domain Eukaryota; kingdom Metazoa; phylum Chordata; class Lepidosauria; order Squamata; family Lacertidae; genus Podarcis; species Podarcis pityusensis. The sequence goes on from NC_138041.1 coordinate 39,843,871, forward strand.
CCACAAGTCACCAACATGTGTGTCAGAGGTGCTCTGCAACTCAGTGGCAGGAGTTTGCATATTGCATGCAAAAGGTCTCCGGTTCAACCCTGGCATCTCTGGTTTAAAGAAGGGTCACAAAGCCAAACTGGTTCCTCCCAGATACTACTGGGCTCCCAATTCCCTCTAGCCCCAGCCAGCCTGGCCAATGGTCCAGCCCTTTGTGTTGGTCTCATAGAATATGCGGAAAGGGTGTGGCTCTGTGGAAGAGAACCTGCTTTGCAAGCAGAAGGTGCCAGGTTCAATCCCTGGCATCTCCAGCTAGAGTTGGGAATGCCTCCGCTCTCAATCCCTGGAGAGCTACTGCCAATCAGTGTAGACAACACTGAGCTAGGTGGACCAAGAATCAGACTCCATATGAGGCAGCTTCCTATGTCCCTATGCCAGGGATGATGGGAGATGTAGTTCAGCAAAATCTGGAAAGCACTGGGTTGACTACCCCTCAGCTAGAGGGACAGGTAGAAGGACCTGTTGTAAAACCGCTTCCTATATTCCTACTCATACTTTGCTCGCCACAGTTCTTGGTACTTCATCCACTTGGGTTGAGGTGGGGCAGGGGAGAGGGAATGGTACATAGTATTTGGGAGTCAGAGGTTGAGGGAGAAGGAAACCACCAAGGCCAGCAACATGCTTCTCAAGCATTTAAATAATTCATCTAAACACTTTCTTACAAGAGAAACTCTGAATGCTAGGGAGCAGAAAAGGGACGTGGGGAGAAATTTTAATTGAGGAAGATGCCAGCTGTGTTTAAAAGGGGAAAGGGAATCAAGCACCCAAGAAGACTATGCAAGTATGTGGCCACCTTGGCAACTTGATGCATACCTTTAGCATGAAGCAGAGCGTATTACAGAGAAGAGAAGGCAAAAAGGTCAAAGAAGGAGAGAGCCTCCAAAAGCAAGATTTTAATAATTGAAAACAGTAGAAATGCAATCCTTTTATAGCCCAGCTCTTACCGGTGCAAATTCATTAGGGTCACTCCAGGCTAAAGGCATTTGAAGCTGTAGCCCAAGGAGGGGTTGGTAGCAGTGGGGTTGCAGCACCTGCCTTGGAAGCAGAAGGTCCCGGGTTCAATCCCTACTGGCATCTCCAGGTCTGAAGCCCTGGAGAAGAGCTGCCACTCCGTGTGGACAATACAAAGCCAGGTGGCTCTTCATATGGTGACATTAACTTCCATCAGCCTCAGCCAGGATGACATGAGCTGGAATCTGACAATGTGTGGAGGGCCGTGGGTTTCCCATCCTTGTGCTAGAGGATCCCATGTTATTTGTTTATTAATTTATACACTGCCCTGGCTACATGCCAAAAATGACTTCAAAGCAGTTTACAACTCTAAAATCAAGATACTGTATAATTAAAATTAACAACAGCCATACACCGAGGAATCAAAACATCCTTAATTAAAATATACAATCAAACTATCAATCAAAAAGCCCAACAGTTTGGAAAAAACAGCTAGATCAATAAAATCAGCTCAGGGGACCACCTGCCTAAACAGATGAGTCTTCAGGAGCTGGTAGGATGCCAATACTGATGAGGCTCCATCAGAGTTGGCATTCCGCCAGCTCCCAAAGACATACCTGTTTAGGCAGGCATTCCCCTGAACCCAATTTCTGCTACAAGGAAGGGAAAGGCCTCTCTCTGCCTAAGGTCTGGGAGAGCCACACTGAAAGTCAAAACAGTGTCAAAGCTGGGCTGGACTCACTAGAGGCCAGATTTTACATTAAGGCAGCTTCTTGTGTTACCACCACAGCTAATGTACAAAGTCACAGTGAAGCTCTTTAAGCCACACTGCATCTTGGTCTCCCAGGGAGCTGAATGCAATGATTTAGAAGCTCCTGAAATTGCAGATGCAGGGATGAACTGGGGCATGAAATTAATTTTAACTGTGCACTGTTAAAAGGCAGAAACATTAAACATCCAGGCATTGGTTACGTGGATCAAAAGGGCACACTGTGCACAGGAAGAGAGGGCAGCCTTATGGGGCCAATTGTTAAGAATGACATGCCAGAATGGAGACTCATCACCACATCTCCAGGCCCACAAAAATGCAACAATGGCGTACCTTGGTAGCAGTGGAAGGAGGGGAGAAGAGAAGGAAGGAAGGAGAGGGAACAGATAGGAGGACAAGGAGTTTCTGGGCTCAAAGGCTCCCTGGGCAGCCTCAGAATTGATTGCATGACTTAAATCAGGGGTGGGCTACCTTCCAAGGGTAACATTAGCCATACACAAGAGTATGCCCATTAAAAGGGGTGGAGATGGCTAACTTTACTGAGTAAAACTTATTTGGATACAACCCTATGGTTTCTTTCATTTTAGTGAAACACACAGAGAGACAAGTTCCTAGTCCTTGTTAGTTGTGCGGCACTGAGACCGCAGAAGCCAAAGATAAGAGGCAAAAAGGAGGTTAGGGGGCTGGCAAGGGCTTCTCGCAGTCTTCAATGCTGTTTCTCAGTCCAACTACGGCCTTAGGCTCAGTGGCAGAGTATCTGCTTTCCATGCAGAAAGCCCTAACTTCTCCAGGTACGACTGGCCCTGCATTGGAAAGCTGCTGCCAACCAGTGTATGGAAATACTGAGCCAGGCAGACCTGTGGGCTGACTCAATATAAGGCAGCTTCTGGTGTTTGTTCCCCTCCAGGTTTGCTGTGCCAAGTCTCAGCTGCACAGGGCCACAAATGCCAACCCAGCAGTCCATTCCGATTTTATCTCCTCACTCACTGGCTTGGGCTGACAGCCTCCGGGCAGCAATACAAGTCTGCTGTGGCTGTTCTTAGGGCGATAGCATTACACTCCCTCCTCTAGCTGCACTGTGGCTGAGCAGGCAAGGGACAGTCCTCCAGAGGGGACCACAGAGGATATACATTACCATCATGTTCCCCTCAGTGCGTTCCTGAATGCCAGGGCAGCCACCCACAGCTGACAAGAACAGTATTTAAGCTATCCAATGAGGTGAGCCACTAGGAAACACGCAAGGACTGTGACAAATGGCCTTTAAATCCTGAGCTGCACCTATCAGGGTCTGGGGTTGGGGGTGGGAAAGGGCATGCACACTGCCTCAGCACCAGTATCTCAGGGTCCCAGGATATGGCATGAAGCAGGGGTCAGCAACCTTTTTCAGCCGTGGGCCAGTCCACCGTCCCTCAGACCATGTGGTGGGCCGGATTATTATTTTTTTGGGGGGGGGGATGAATGAATTCCTATGCCCCACAAATAACCTAGAGATGCATTTTAAATAAAAGGACACATTCTACTCATGTAAAAACACACTGATTCCCGGACCGTCCGTGGGCTGGATTGAGAAGGCGATTGGGCCGGATCCAGCCCACAGACCTTAGGTTGCCTACCCCTGACATGAAGGCATAAAGAGCTAAAGCTAAGTGGGTGTGGATCTGGTCAGTACCTGGTATATGCCACCTTGGGATCTATGATGGAAGACATGAAGAATATAAATATAAGAAATGCAAGGCCACACCGAAGACCACCCTGGCCAGCTCTGGCAGGGGAGCCTCCTGGGCAGCATGGCATCTGGTGCACCAAAAGAACTCCAATACTGTCTCACATACACACCGCCTGAAGGGGAAGCACTCAAAACCTGGGAACTAGAGAACTTGGGCAGGGGGCTGGTTTGTTCCTTCACCCCACCTCTCCAGTCTTGGCTGTAGCGAGGTTTGAAATCTGTAGGTCCACAACAGGAGACCTCTCCCACCTCCTCCAGCTGGTGATGCATGGCAGAAATAGTTTTGCTTATTCTGGATCAATTCCTGTATTTTATGATCTTATTATTGGTGGCGTAACATTAACCTTCAGCACCCACAAACGCAGGAGGTTGCCAACAAGCCCACTAGGCTGCCCCAGATGAGGCAGAAGAAAGGCCCTCACAGTTGTCCTTCTCCCATCATGGAAGCCCAACCTCCTTCTGCCCACCCACTGCTGTGTGAATGTCAGCATCCAGCCCAACAACTCCCAGCCTTCCAAAAACACATATTGGGACTCAGTCAGCCATCCCAACCCAAAGCTAATAACGAAACACCATGGAGAACATTAAAAGTCCCCACAATAATCAACAGGTCCAGGGAGCATTATAGCCAAAGCAGGGCCAGCACAACTGTTAGGGAAAGCGAGGCAGCTGACTCAAGCAGCAGAAGCTGAGGGGTGGCAGTGGCAGGAAGACAGAGATGAATCTCGCATGCAGCCTGCCATGTGGCCTCTATGTTAGCCTGCTGCTCTCAGTACGACTGAGCGTATTCTCCTGTCACTTGCCAGTTCTGTCAGCTTCTGTACATGGAAGGTGCCACCCTTTCCTTTGCTTCAAACACCAAATATGTATCAGGAAAGCCAAAATATTAATGTAATGATGGAACCAGAACAACAGAGATAAAGCACAGTGCTCCCAGCTCCCTCCCCTCCTCTCTGTCTTTACACACACCCTTCGCTACAGTTCGGCTCAGTCTTCCAAAGCATGGCACCCAGTGGACTTCGTTGGACAGCAACTCTCATCAGCCCCAGCCAGCATGGCCAGAGATCAGGCATGATGGGAGTTCTAGTCCACAACATCCAAACGTGGCCAAGTTGAGGAAGCCTGATGATCTACACCAACTCAAAACCCACACCTGATCTGCTGTAAGAGCTGCTGTAAGATGGCACACTGTGGTTGTGGTCTCTTTGGGGGAAGGACAGGAAACTAGACTTAAGTTGCAAGGCTTCACTTCAGGATAACTTCTGGGTCAGGTTGGAATTCCCGACTTGAGCACCAAGGGACCTGGCCTCACTCCCCTCATCCCAATCTTCTGGCTGTGCTGACCAAAGCCACCTTGCTCCTGTGGCTAGTGCAGGATCCTCTACAGTCATCCCAAACGAGCTCTGTGCAAGTGCAGAATCCTGTTTGCTGAACTGCTCAGGGATGGTGAAAAATGCCATGAATCTTCAGGTCGTTTCAAATCCCTTCCAAACACAGGCACACGAACGTCCCCCAGTTCCCTTCTCATCACGCCCCTTCCTGTTTTCCAGCAGCGGATTCCCTCCCTCACCCCACCCTCACCTTCCACAGCAATTACCCACAACACTCCAGCCACCCCTGCTCCATCTCTCCGCTGACTCCAAATGACAAACCACTTAGGACATTTTGCTGCTTCAAGCCTCAAAAGCAGGAAATGCAGCACGAGGGCAAACAGGAGAGATGTCCCCTCCTGCTTTTCTGCGGAGGAAGAGATTTGAGGCAGGAAGGGCAAAGAATCTCTTTCTCCCCCTGCCTTAATCTCACTAACGCACAGACATTTGAAAGGAAGGCGGGGAGGGGGTAGAGAGAAAGAGATGGAAGAGGACTTTATTGCCATGTACTTACATTTTAATGTTCTCATGGTATTGCCTTGTGTCTGAGGGTTGGTTGTAGAGTGGCTGAAAAGAAAAAGGAAATTTGAAGTGTAAATCACAGCGTGGGCTAGCATATCATAATTATGGAGCGCTGACAGCAAGGCACCCTGTAATGCTTATGAGCTTTGGCTCCCAGGGAACTGAAGGCACGCTAAGTCGCTACAACTCCAAACGTCAGTGCCAAAGGCCTGCTTGCTCCACTGCCCACCCACAGCCTTCCACCGTCACCTGAGATGCTTCTCCTCTGCATTCGCTTCTACTTTCTTCCCCAAGGTGCTGCCTGCCTGAGTCACCGCAGAACTAAGAATACACTGTTCAAAAGCAAGCTTGTTCAGAAACAAGCAATTTGCAACGTAACTCCTCTGAAGCCCCATGTGTGACACAGCAGAGAGTAGCAAGCTGGGGAGGGGGCAGGCTATTATTGTGGAAGAAAATGTTCACGTCGCACACATGGGAACTCAGGGGATTGGCCGGGGATGTGGGGAGTGTGGCTGCAAAGGACAGAGCAACCTCCACAGCTCAGTGGTAAAGAACAAGCTTTGCATGCAGAAGGTTCCACACAATCAGTGCTCAGCATTTCCAGTTTTAAAAGACTCTCAGGAAGCAGAGTTGAAAAAGATGCAGCCGAGATGCTGGACAGCTTCTGCCAGATAGGGCTCATCCACACTCCTGCATGTGCAGTGCACAGAAAGCACAGGTCAAAGTGGTTTTCTGCTTGACCCACGCGTTCTAGGCACAGGTCTGAGGGGCTTTCCCCTTGCCCTGCTCCTTTCCAAGGCAAAACCTGCTCTTCAGCAACTGAATGGAACAAATGGCAATTCATGAGAAACCTGAATTGTCATTTACTGCAACTGAGCGCTAAAGAGCAGCTTCCCCCAGAAGGAAGCAGCAGGACTCAGTCCGAGCAGAGCATGCTTAGGAGCATAGGAATCTGCCTTATACTAGGTTGGGTCATTGATCCATCGACTGGCAGCAGCTCCTCAGGGTTGGAGGGTGATGTGACCCCACAATCCCAGCTGCCGTAGGGCTGGGGTTGGGGCTGGGAGGGAGGATGGGTGCCCTGCTTCTACACCTTTAAAGGGCACGGAAGAGGAGACTGTCCTGCTGGCTCCCTATTCTGCCACCAGCCAGGGAACTGTGAGATTCCCTAGCAATGACCAAAGATGTCAACCAGCCGAGAGGAGGAGGAGGAGGAGGAGCCACAGGAGATGACCTCTCTTATGCTGACAAAAACTCAGTCGCCTCCACCACTGGGAGCAGACCCATGATCCCCATTTGGAGCCAAGTGCTCCAGTGCCATAGGAGGAAAGAGTCCTGCGAGTGAGCAGGCCACATCTTGCCTTTAATAGCTGGCGGAAGGGGAGTGGCTATTTGTCGAGACACATTTGCAGCTCTTGTGTGGTCTCAAATCCTTGATGCAGTTCTCAAACTCACTTTGGCGTTCTGTACCTATAGCCTGCCCTGCACCATTGCAAGTCTTGAGAAAAGCTTTCTTACTCTCCACGTAGAGATGTAAAATTTACAGAAACTGTCAAGCTTCCCACCCCCACCCCTGGTTTTTCTGGAAGAAACTTTCCTCCCCTTGTGACAATAGCAGAAATTGCAGAAACTGCATTTTGCGCTTGCATTTGAGAGTTGTACTCTCAGTAATGCTCTGTAATTATCTGATACTGTGCACAGTCTTACATAAAGGTCTCCCTGCTGCATAGCTCTAGAAATCATTTTGGACACCTTGCCTTAACATTTTGCTCACCATTCCAAAAGAAAATATTTCATAATCCCACCCATCCCCAATGCATTCCCCCCCCCCCCCAATTCTTCTTCTTTTGGGGAGGGTGCAGAGGCAGTTTTTAGGGCAGTAGAGATTGAATTCTTTCCAGGGCCTTCACATCTCTACTCTCACATGAGAGACTCTGCTGTGGAATTTGGGATGGGAGCCTGGGCAGCGAGGGGACCTTCCCAGCCCCACCTGGAGATTCCAGAGAATGAACCTGGGACCTTCAACATGCAATGTGGACGCTCCGCAACTGAGCCATGGCTCTTCCACGGTATTGTGAGGTTTGTTTTATGGCGTAGCGAATTTATAGTAGTGTTTTTAAATGTGTTGAAAGTCTCTTAGAGACCTTTGGGTAACAAGCAGCCAACAAGTATAAATAATAATAAACAACTATAATGATGGACCAAAGGCCTCGTTGTGCTGGGATATACTTTATGTATGTTCTTTTGACCAATAAACACCTAAGCATCAGGACAAATATGTATCAGAAAGCCTAGCCTGAAACCACATTTGGCCATACACAGGGTTGGATCCAATGCTAGCCCTACTCAGAGTACACCCATTTAATTAATTTGTTAACAAATTTAATTAATGCAGGCCCATTAATTTCAGTGGGTCTACTCTAATTAGAACTTAGCTGGATACAGATGTTAACTGCTGCATTTATATTTAATGATTTTAAACTGAACCACCCAGAGAATACAGCTGAATGGGCAAAGTGTACAATTTTTTAAACAACAACAACAAATTTCATAAAGGGATTGTGATTTGGGTCCCTAGAGAAAGCAAATGGTGCAGCAATTCAAGAATTAAAACTCACTTTCACCTGGAACAAGATATGACAGCTGCTCAGGGTGACCCTTGAATCCAGTCTTGATAGTGGATCTATTCCCTCCCCCCACATATCCTGACGATGTTCGGGAAATTTATCTAATTGCTTTGTTTCAATACTGCAGAAGGGTTACAAGACTCTCCCCACTTCTCTCCTCTCTATCCGTTTAATTTTTCAGACAGAAAACAACAAAGCTATAAAGAAAACATCATTGGAAAACCACAAAAAACTGTAAGGTCAATAAATACAGTCCAGTAACTTTAAAAATATGCACACACACATACCCAGGATCTATTTCCCTAATTTCCAGGTGGGCAGCTATGTTAGTTTGTTGCAGCAAAACCAACAGAGAGACTTGTGGTATTTTCAACACAGACAACTCAATGCTGAATTCCTTTCATGTACTGCAACAGAATTCAGAGACTGTGGAGAACACCAACCTGTACAGTAAAGCTCTGTTTCTGTTGGTTTTTTAAAAAAGAGAGAGGGAGAGAGAGCTGTCTCCTCCTTGCCTTCCCCCAGAAAGATATTTTGCATGTCTAAAGACTGCATGTTCAATCTCTGGCACTGCCACTTCAAAACATACTGGCTATTAAAACACCCGCCAGAACTGCTGCTGGAGTGTCACTGCAAGTCAAAATAAGACAGCCCTAGGGGAGGTGGAGCAGGCATGTGATTCTTGCGTCTTCAAAACAACAAAGCCCAGACCAGCCCAATGTGTGAATGAGACTGAAGCCCTTCTGGGGAAACATCCTGTCGCTCAGGAGAAGGAACAAAGTGCCCTCAAGGCCACCTTAAGCAGCTACCTCCTCAGACATGACTAACACTTCGCTTATGAATCATTCATCAAAATTATGGCCATACTTGGGTTGTTTCCAGATGAGTAATGCAACCAGGGCCTTCAGAGTTGAACACTAGTCATGAGTTGGGAAGCTGCAGAATGTCCCAATTTTTTCAGGGTCAGCACGACAAATTCTCCCTGTCTGCTGTGCAAGTTGAGGCCAGCACAAACTAGAGAAAGCAACTTGCACAGGGGATTTCCTCAAACAAAGTTTCAGAGTGAAAGTTTGAAAATAAGTCGAGTGGAAGCCAGGCAGACCAAATGGCACAGCTTCTCCTGGGATGTACTGCTACACCACACAGGTAAATGGGTTATGGTTTGAATAACCCCCATGCATTTAAAAAACGAAACAGAAAACTAGGAAGTCAGAGAGAAGGACTTTCTGTCTGAACATGTTTGTGTGTTTTTTTTAATCTGTAAGGAGGCACATCCTCCTTGGCCCCTGGGCCATGCTAGGTGCAGCTGGCAGGAGTTATAGTCCAGTAACACCTGGAGAGCACAGGGTTGGGGAATGCAGGATTGAGGCATGGCAGCCTCATAGGTCATAAGTCCCTCTTGATGGAGCCAGGTGGAGGCTTCATCTCCCAGTTTACCTTCAGAACTCCCTTGCTTTGCACTGTATCGCAGACATGGTTGTCTGTGCATTGACCCCAAAAAGTGTTCTATGGAAATTAATCACAGTCACGCTTTTGGGAGCATTTTGCTGCATGCAAACCATGGAGTCATTTCATGAAGCCACCTGAGCAGGAAATGTTACGAGTGAAGCCAGTTGATTCCCATCTCCAGATGGGTCATTGTTTGCTTCCTCAGTGCTGGGGCCATGCATTTACAACACTGGATGACTGCAGCATCAAGTGATGCCTTGCACGTGGGAATAGAAGCATAGATTTAACAATACGTCTAAAACTAAGAGAGACCGGAAGGATAAATATTCACCAACTATAATGCAATGATCTCAAGACCTTACTGCCCTAGCTACATTCAAACTTATTTCATATAGCTGTCAATTTCGGGTGGGTATCTAGGTCAGCATCCAGACAGCTTATATGTTTAATTCAGGCATGTCCATGGTCTGGCCCGCAGGCCAAATCCGACGCACTGGTCGGTTTAATCCAGCCCCACAGGCACTGAGGCTTGCTCACCCGCCCAACGGTCGGCTCTCACAGCCGCTCGCCGTGGGCAGCTTGTGCATGAGCCCGGCCGCAGTTTCATGCATGCGCCTGCCTCTCTATCCCGGCTGCTTGACTGGCTCACGCAGGTGTCCAGCATGCAGCTTTAGGTCCCGTCCACCCGTCGGCTCACGTATGTGCCCTCATTTGTATCCCTGCCGGCGACCACATCACACTGGGGACTGGCGTTTGGCTTTTTCTCCCAACCGCCATTTGGCTCGTGCTGCGGATCATCTGTGACTCCTGCCTGCCGTTCGTCTGCGATCTGATCCAAAGGGTAGTTCAAAAGTACTTTGTGCTGCTTAATCATAAAAAAGGTCAACAAGTTTGGGGTAAAATCCCAAAAAAAGCTCAACAACATCAATCCTAAAAAAGGGAGACATTGGTAGGCTAGCTGGAGCAAAGCTGCGGTTTGGTATTATGCAGCTTCCTGTGTGGTTTACCATCAGAAATCATTTGTAGTATATAGAATGGCATAGCTGGGGGGGGGGATGGCCCCAGTGCAGAATTGGGGGAAGAGGGGCAAACCAGGCAGCACCCATAGGCCCCCAGCACCCAAGCACCCTCCTATCAGCAACAGGGACTGGGTGAGTGCGGAGAGCTCCCTCTGAAGGTAAAGAGACCCTCCGCCCCCTGCCCTGCCCCCCCCACCAGCTGGCAGGCAGGCACTCACTCACATGCCTTGCAGGGACAGAGCGTAAGGCAGGGGTCAGCAACCTTTTTAAAGCCGTGGGCCTGTCCACTGTCCCTCAGACCATGTGGTGGGCCGGACTATATTTTGAGGGGGGGAAATGAACGAAATTCCTATGCCCCAGAAATAACCCAGAGATGCATTTTAAATAAAAGCACACATTCTACTCATGTAAAAACGCACTGATTCCCGGACCGTCCACGGGCCAGATTGAGAAGGCAATTGGGCCACATATGGCCCATGGGCCTTATGTTGCCTACCCCTGGTGTAAGGGGTGCTCTTCACCCTCTGCGCCCCACTTCTACCCAGTGAAGAGTAGCCTCTGCACCCACCCCATGCGGCATATGAGCACCAGCAGCGGGAGGTGGGTGATGGAGGCCTCCACTCTCACCCAGCCCAACGGGTGCCTGCGCACTGGGCAGGGACAGGCTGGAGGGGGTGCTCTTCACCTTCCTCACCCTGCCATCACCCGGTGGCTGGCTTAGCACACTCCATCCCTGGTTTGTTTGTTTTTTTGTGGGGGGTTTTTTGAGGGCCGCCCAAGCTCTTGCTGTGGGCATGGGTAGCACTATGCCACTGAGTATATAGCATGTTATTCTCAAAATCTGAACACACACACTCTCATGTGCCAGAGTAGCCACAAGATGGGCTTAGACAATTAAAAAGGAAATCTGTTTCAGTGAAATGCAAATTCTGCACCAAGGAAAATAAATTATTTCAACTCACATTGAAATTATAAATACAGTGGTGCCCCGCAAGACGAATGCTTCGCAAGACGAAAAACCCACTAGACGAAAGGGTTTTCCGTTTTTCGATGCGCTTCGCAGGATGAATTTCCCTATGGGCTTGCTTCGCAAGACGAAAATGTCTTGCGAGTCTTGAGATTTTTTTCGCTTCCCCCCCTTTTTCTAAGCCGCTAATAGCCTTTTAGCCGCTAATCCGCTAAACCTTTAATAGCCACTAAACCGCTAATAGCGCTAATCCGCTAAGCCGCTAATAGGGTTGCTTCGCAAGACGAAAAAACCGCTAGACGAAGAGACTCGCGGAACGGATTAATTTCGTCTTGCAAGGCACCACTGTATGATGTGACTTGAATCCAAATTAACCTTCTGTCAATCACAGAGGAGAGGCAAAGAGTTATAATGAGCACTGGTCCCACCCACTAATCACTGAAAATTCTGCTGAGACTCTCCCCTGCACAATCTTAAGTGCTAAAACAGTCACTTTAATCTTTAAAAAAACAAACAAACTGAGATTTGCCAGTGGGCATGTTCTACACTGCCAGTACCAATGTTCCACACTTGAACTGCCAAATCTACAAAGCCACAGATGTAAGTACTAGGGATGTGATCCTTGTGGGGTATTTGACTTTATGTACAGACCCAACCAACAGAAACTAATAGCACACTATGTTAGCATAGCTGTCATTGTATGGACTACTGTAAAATGGGGCACATCTACACTACAGAGTGAAAGCACCCTTTTACCATTTTAAAAGTCAAGGCTCCACCCCCCACCCAAGAATCCTGGGAGCTGTAGTTTGTTAAGGGAGCTGAGAGTAGTTAGGAAACCGCCTCCAAGAGGTGCAATTGACAACACCCTTAACTAACTACATTTCCCAGGATTTCTTTGGGGGAAGCCATGGCTGTCAGATGGTAAAAGAGCACCGCCTGGATGTGAATGCAGTCAGGGAGAGGAGGCCCACAGTGGGGAAGGGGGTTGGGAAAGATTTTTTACTTGAAATGATTTAATTGCTCCAAAGAGACCAGCCTATTTTTTATTTTTAAAAAACTCTGAAAGACCACAGTGACATCCACCATCACCCTCATACCATTTATGAAGGTGCACTCCAGGTGGCTTTCATTCCTAGGCAGGGTGATAAGCCACAGTGCAAGTCGCTTACGTACTGCAGCCCAAAGGCATCATCACAGCTGCCTAGTAACCACAGACAGCAACCAGAGTGTCACGACCGGACATGAAAGGCAGCAGCCAAAGACCAAAAGGAGCCCTTTCCACAATTCACTGTGCAATTTACATCCAGCTGCTTCCTGCAGCCACTGGGCAGGCTAAATTTAACAAATTTCATGTAGGAATTGAGGGGTATAACCTGTTCAAAAGGAATAGACCGAACAGGAAGGGAGGAGGAGCAGCATTATATATAAAGGATGTGTACACTTGTGAAGAAATCCATGACCTGGAGCATGAAAAGCAGACTGAGAGTATATGAGTAAAGATTGAGGAGAGAGAAACAACAGTGACCTTCTTGGGGGTGTCTGCTATAGACCGCCAAGCCAGACTGAAGGCTTGGATGATGCCTTACTAGAGCAGATTACCAAACATTAAAAAAGAGAGAAATAGTAATCATAGGGACTTCAATTTCCCCGATATCTGTTGGGACTCAAACTCTGCCAAGAGTGTTAAGGCCTGACAAATTCCTCCATTGCCTCGCTGACAATTTCATTTCCCAGAAGGTGGAAGAACCAACAAGGGGATCATCTATCTTGGACCTGGTCCTCACCAATAGGGAGGAACTTACTGATGGAGTGGAAGCACTCAGAAACTTGGGAAGAAGGGATCATGTTTTCCTGGGTTTCAGGATACAGAGGCAAGGGAAAACTGAGCGTAGTTGGATACACACTCTGGACTTTAAAAAGGTCAATTTCGAAAAGCTGAAGGAACTACTGAGTGTGATCCTGTCATCAGAAACACTCAATGAGAAGGGAGTCTAAGAAGGATGGGAGTTTCTAAAAGGAGAAATACTGAAGGCTCAAATACAGACAATTCCAAAAGTAAGAAAAGTGGGAGGCATCTAAGGAAACTGGTGCGGCTGCATAAGGAGCTTACAGATGAGCTGAGAGTTAAGAAGGGAATACATAAGAAATGGAAGAACGGGGAAGTCATAAAGGAGGAGTACACACGAGTAGCCAACAATTGCATCGGGAAAGTCAGGCTGGCTAAAGCTCATAATGAGCTTTATGAATGAAAGTTTCTTTGGCTACACCCGAAATAAGAGGAAAAACAAGCAAATGGTAGATCCCCTGTGTGGGGAAGACAGAGAAATGCTATTAGGGGACAGAGAAAAGGTGGAACTACTCAACACCTACTTTGCTTCTGTCTTCACCTAAAAGGAAAGCAATGTCCAACCTGGTGATAACAGAATAAATGATGTAAGGAGGGAGCTGCAGCCTAAGATAGGCAAAGAGGTAGTAAGGGAACACCTAGCTACTTTAGATGGATTTGAATCTCTAGGGTTTGAAGAGCTGAATCCAAGGGTACTAAAGGAGCTTCCTGTTCTTGGGTAACAGTTGAGGTCCCTACACACTGGAAGCAAGCAAATGTTGTCCCCATCTTCAAAAAGGGGGGAAAGGAAAAGGAAGACCCAGGTAAATACTAACTGGTAAGCTTAACATCGATACCAGAAAAGGTCCTAGAACAGATAGTTCAACAGTCGGTCTGTGAGCATTTAGATAAGGATGCTGTGATTACTAAGACCCAACATGGGTTTCTCAAAAATAAGTCATGCCAGCGCAGACCATACTGGAGTGAATGGGCCAATGTAAGGCAGCTTCCTCTACATTCTGTTGTCACCAGGCAGGTGTTCTCAGCCCACTGGCCCTGTTTGCTAAGCTTCCTGTACCAGAATCAGGCCACCAGGCCATTCTGAAATCAGAGGGAGGCTTCCTTGCAGATCTCGCCGCCATGCAGATGCTGGAGTCAGTCTACCTCCTTCTCAACCATTTGGCTACCCTCCAAAATCCAAGGATGGCAAGTAAGGGGGGGGAGAAGGCAAGTATGCAGGGTAGGTGGGGGCAGCTGTAGGGAGAGAAAAAAACACTGTATGTATATTTGTTAAAATCACAGACAGACTTACCAACTCCACCTGAGGTCCCAGCCCTTCCAGAATTCTGTGTGCTGCTTCTGCTTTTTTCTGCAACAGTGAAAGGAAAATAGGAGAATGCTAAATGACTTAACAACTGGAGTCCCACACTTGCAGGTTTCACTTGCTTCCCCGCTCCCTCAAATTCTCCCTCAAAGGCAAAGGGCCTACAAATTTAACCTCATTTCCCTCCCCACCCTTCCCCAAGGCAAGAGGAGAAAGGTTAAAAGCGCAAAGAGAGACAGCGAGACAGAGAGAGAGAAAACCCTCCCACACACACTGCAATGTCACAGACTGGGAAGGGTTTGAACGGCTGCCAAGCTGAAAAACCCAAAGAAGAGGCACACACAGGAAAACTCTCACGTATGCTTCAAGGTCTCAGCTGCAAAAATGAACCCTGGGACGGGGAAAAGGATATACTCCGCTTGTGGTGCCTTAGTGGCAATCTAGCACAAGACACTCACACATCAAAAAGCCTTTCTCTCTCTCCCTGTGACAAACGAATTCTCTTTCACTTTCAAATTGTCTGGGTACTGTGTAATCACTTCAGTGGCTATCCAAGAGTGGAGACTTTGTGGGAGAGAGGGGAAGGTCTGCTTTGCCATGTCCCCTTTTCCAGGAACTGGCCTTGCAAAAGGATGTGATCAGAGTAGCACCACCATCCTTGGGTCATCTGCCCTGACCCACCCACCAGCACTCCTCCCTCTCCCCTTTATCTTCCTGCTCTTTTCCTCCCCAAGCTAGATTACCTCGTGCTCACAGAAATATACACAAAACGAGCACACATGCTCTTGAGGGGGCATGTCAGAACAGGGCTTGGAAGAGTCACGGGCTCACGGCACCAAAGTGATTAAATAAAAAATGACCTTTCCACTAACACACAGGCTGCTTTCCCTGATGATTCTTACTAACAGCCTGGTAAACCTGCTACCCAAAAAGCCAATGAGGAACGAAAGCAAAGAGGGCAGGTCCAGGAACAGACGGGTCTGGAGACAAATCCTTCCACAAATGGAGCGTGGGGTTTAAGGCACCTTACGGGAGCAACACCCTGAGCAAGGGAAGTTGGTTCACCCCTCTCTGAGGATGTATCATCAAGATCATTTGAGGAAAACTTGCTATCTCCTAACAGGCTTTCAGCTTCCCAGTGCATGGCACCAAAAGGAGTGGATATTATTCCTTGACCATGCTTGTTAACAGGGAGTTCTTATCAGCATTGGCAGTTTTGAGTATGCAACCATGGGAATGTAGTTTGTAATAATCTCATTATAAATATCTCCCAATTAGTTAGCATCCAAATTAAAAACTAGGCACTGTGCAATTAATAAAAAGACGTTTGTGTTTCAACCATACTGCAGTTTAGTGTGACAAGAGCCTGCAATTTCCTGCTTCCTATTCCTCCTCCAGCATTTGGAAGTTTTCACTTCTGATTTCAATTAGGAACCATTTAATGTAGGGCTCAAACTCTTAAGCTGTGGTTAATGGTTTGTTTAAACAAGAAAGCTTCATAATCCATGGTTTGAAGTTGGCTTGTTTCAAACAAACCATAGTTTAGATTAAACAGTTTGCGGGCTGTAAGAAGGGTTTTTTAAGACCTCATCACAATCGCACTAGAGGAGGAAAAGGGCACACACAAGCCAGCAAATCTCTGAAGCTAATTTTCACCATGCAAATTATGGCTTTCTGTGGCATTCAGACATAAACCATTGTTTTGTCATATGCAAATGAACTGGATAATGTATTGGACTCAAACACTCCTCTCTTGCCCATGTGGACTGGGGGGGGGGTGTCTACTTTTTAATTTGTGGCAAACTATAGACTGTCAAATATAGAAAATTTAAGTTTTGAGCAGACCACAGTTTGCTATATCTGGATGAAACAGTAAGCTATTATTTGCCGCATATTAGAAGGAGATGTAAAGGAGAATGGGCAGTAGGGTCTCATAAGGACAAACCATAGTTCTCAACCAACAATCCTCCTCAGAGATTTACAATACAGAAAAAAAATATAAATAGAACAACGAAGAAAGTAGAAAAAGAAGTTACTCTGGATTAATCATCACAAAGATGGATAGAGAGATCTTATGGGGGGGAAATTAGGACCTGAAAGTTTCTGGCCCTTTGCGGGATGTAGAAAATAACCACCTTGCAAGAAAGGGTGTGACAAATCAGTCAAGAGAATGAGCTCTGAACCAAGAAGTCCCTGTTCAAATCCCACCTGTATCATAAAAGTCATTAGATGGCCTTAAACAAACCCTGACTATCTGCAGTATGGGAGTAACATTTCTGGACTACCTTACAAGGCTGTTGTATGAACTTTTGAGATAATGCATGTGCACTCTAAGGCGTGATATAAATAAAATATTGTAGGAAGAGGCCTAATGGATCAGGACAAAAAGTTCCATCTAGTCCAGCATCCTGCCTTCCCAAAGCATTCAACCAGATTGCTCTTTCATTTTACTTACTTAACTGTATTGCCATAGTTTAAGTGACTTGTAATAATCCAACAACAGGGAACATGTGGCCCTTAGATGTTGCTAAGACCCCCAACTTCCATCAGCCCCGGCCAGCATGGCCAATGGTGAGGGAAGGATGGGAGCTGCAGCCCAGTAACATTGGGGTGGGGTCGGGGCAGAATAACCCTGCAGTAACCAATAAAAACAGGCAGGAGAAGAGAGCAATGTGAGAAAGATCCAAGAGAAGTAGGGAGCAAAATTAAAGCAAGAGACAACCTTTGCAACCCTGTCTGGAAGTCAGTAAGGAGGAGGGAGAACCTGCTAACAGGGGTGGGGGGCATGCAATAATCTTGCAGCAACTTGCTTTTTTCCTAATTTGCAACAGTTCTTATTTCATGCAGGACGCTGGGTTCCCATTAGATCTCAAACTAGGGAACTGCCTCTTTAAGAGATTCATATGCAAGGATGGACAGAGAGTAGATGAAGATCTACTGATAGATCTGGGCTGATAGGCAGTTGACCAGCAAAGATTCTGGCTCCCAACTGTTTAGCAACAGCAACAAAGCAGCTTTCTTCCTCCTTTCTAAATTTAGAAAGGCAAAAAGCTCAGTAGGCGGATTTTTCACATACTGATAGTGGAAGCAAGAATGCTCAGAGGCAGAATGCTCCTTAATTCTAAGGTCACATGCACACCGTACATTTAAAGCACACAGAAAACCATAAGAATCCTGAGAACTGTAGTTTACCCCTCTCATAGAACTACAATTCCCAATGCCCTTAAAAAAACTACAGTTCTCAGGATTCTTTGAGAGGAACAGTGTGCCTTAAATGTATGGCACCTATCTAGCCTAAGAGTATGTTGCTAGATTCTGAGCCACTCTCTTTAACCTGGCTCGAGTTGGTGGATTCCAAGCGGTGTTAGAAACTCAGATATATAAACTAGGTGCCAAATGGCTCATTAAACCAAGGTTACAGTCACCAAAACAGAATGTCTTGTTGCCATTTTGTGGTAAGACAGCTCTAAAGTCTTATTTTTCAAATGATGGACTATCAGTTAAACATCTGGCTAGTTCAGATAACAACCTTGAGCTAGGTTAAGAACTTTGAGAACTTAAAGAAGAAAAGTCACTTGATCCAGGGACAGTCCACATATATTGGCCTACTCTAACCTCTTTTTCTTGATGGTGACTGCTCCTGCTCAGGTTGCACAGAAAGGGCAATTTGGTTCCAGAAATTCATTCTAATTGTGCAGATTAAATAGAATGGATAGACTTCTACAGGATGTGGTATTAATGTGTGGAAACAGTTAAGATGTAAAGATCCCCAGGCATGCACCTCCAGATGGTGGAGATGTCCGGTGCCATCCTGGCACCCAGGCATCTTCACTTGGTCGCAAGCGGCCAATAGCCAGGGGCAAAATGAGCCTAGTGCCTGGTTAATTTTGAACACTGATTCCATGGTTCTAGCAACAACAAAATAGATCTGCTTGCCTCTGCCATACAACCGTCTTAACTACTTGCTATCAATAGGCTAAAATACTAAATATTATTCTGTTTTCATTATCATCGTCCTCTCATGCCTAACAACTTGAGCAGAATACTGACCACAAAGGATAAAGTTAGGCTTCCTGATCTGCCAAGCATCTAGGCATACACAGCTGGCAACACACATTTCTTGCATGCTAGCACAAGTGACCTCAAAATATGGTTCAAGTGGGGAAGTTTAACTCTGCAGGTGGCAAGGGCAGCATGCAGCAGGATGGTTGAGAGGGCAAAGATCTCAGACTCTCCCGAATATCCTGTGCTCTCTTCCTTGAAAAAGAGGTGCTGGGTCTCTAGTCTGTCTGGAAACACCCACTATAGAAATGCTTTTGCCCCTTGACCCTGGAGATGTGGGGACTCTAGTTGTTCAGCAGCATTATAGCAATTTTATTTGTTATTGTTATATGGTTTCATTGTATGTTTCAAACTGCTATAACATGTTTATGAATAGCGGTATATAAATATTTTTGTAAGTAAGCAAATAAACAAATTATGCTTGCTCAGGGGCACTCTCACCTATAGGTTTCAAAACTGAGCCCTTGCACTGAAAACAGGTGCCAGAGCTGAGCACTAGGGAGCTAAGTTTAAGCTATGGGGAATCAGCCCTAAGGACATAAGGAGAGCCCTGAGGGATCAGGCCAAAGACCCATCAAGTCCAGCATCCTGTTCTCACGGTGGCCAGTCAGATGCTTATGACCTGACTACAATAATATGTGGGGTCCTAGTGGATACTTGTGGTTCCTACTTGTGACTCTCAGCAACTGATATTCAGATGCATCTTTCGTCTGCCAGGATAGGGGGAGCACAGCCACTGGACTAGTGACCATTATCCTCCATGAACTGTTCTGATCCTCTTTTAAAGCCTCCAGGTCGCTGGCCAGCACTATATCCTGAGGGAGCGAAATGCAGTGCATGGTTAAGCAGTTTCTGTTGTCTGTCCTAAATCTTCCAATATTCAGGTTTGTTGGATGGTACCGTGAGAATTTCTGATACCTGTTCACTTTCTCCCCACCCTTCTTCATCTTATGCACCTCTTACCT
This sequence comes from Podarcis pityusensis, assembly GCF_964106645.2. Taxonomy (NCBI): domain Eukaryota; kingdom Metazoa; phylum Chordata; class Lepidosauria; order Squamata; family Lacertidae; genus Podarcis; species Podarcis pityusensis. The sequence continues at coordinate 39,863,498 of NC_138041.1, forward strand.
TTTCTCTAAACTGAAAGGCCTCAAACCTTGCAGCCATTCATTGCAGGACAGCTGCTTCAGCCCTTTGATCATTTGGCTGCCCTTTTCTGAATCCTTCCCAGCACTGCAGTATTCTGTTCGAGGCAAGATGACTCAAATTGTATGCAATGTTGTGACTGAACCCTTTCCTAATGATCCCTAGTGCAGAATCCACCTTTTTTCATGGCTGCCACACAACCCCTTTGTCAACCCCAAGCTGTTGTTCTTATCGTCAGTGACCACCAGGTTCAAACCCCAGGAAAGTACATGTGACATGCAATACTTTTTGCCCCATCATGCATCACTTTGCACTTGTTTATGCTGAACTGCATCTGCCATTTTGTTGCCCGTTCCTCCATTTTAGGGACAGCCTTTTGGAGCTCCCTGTCATCTCTGTCTATTCTACCTACCCTGAACAATTTGGAATCATCAGCAAGCTTGGCTACCTCACTGCTTACCCCTAACATTCATTCATTCATTCATTCATTCATTCATTTTATCTGTATGCCACTTTTACTTACACACACACACACACACACACACACACACACACACACGTTCGAAGTGGCTTACAACAAAGAAACAGGGAGGCATTTTCAAACAAACATTTTTAACGATAGATCGTTTATGAGCAAGTTAAGAGGATAGGGTCCAACATCGATCCTTGGAGAAGTGTATACTTAATACACCTCTGCCACTGGGAGAACTATCCATTTATTCCTACTCTGACCTTCTTGATCCTTTAACCAGTTGCTGATTCACAAAAAAGAGGCCTTCTCCTCTTATTCCGTGACTGCTAAGCTTATTTCAGAGTCTTTGCTGAACCCCTCTGCACAATGAAAGCGTCTCTTGGACACGTTACACAGCCGGTGACGCCATCCAGTGGTCAGCTCTTGAATTACCACCCACAAAAGACCTGGTTTCAGAGTCTGCAACTTCAGGCGGACTTTCAAAGGAGCCACAAGGTGGCTGAGGGGGTGAGTCACTGCCAGAAAAGGGAAGTGTGAGCGCAAGCCTAGTCAAACCACATCTGAGTGATAGGGTTTTAAATTGATCTAATTCCAGGAGGGAAAGGAAGCTCTTTTCCTTGTGCACATCTCTGCTCCCCAGAGAGCAGCCCAGAGGCCTGGAGCGTATTTTGTGACCTGACAAGACTCTTCACAGTTGGTTGCAAAAGGCAGGAGAACCAGCAAGGAAGGCTTCAGGGTTATGGAGCGTTTGCACCCAGGTGTCCCGTGTGCATATGCAGAAACACACACAAAACGAAAATGCTGGGGTGGATGTTTCCATCTCTCTCAGCTTCTGAAAACTATGCTCTTTTTCCTGACAAATGAAACTGTGGACAAAACCATTCACACACACCTCACATACAAGCGTGTAATACATACCAAAATTTACTATTTACGATACAACTCCCCTGCATTCCACAGATAAGATATATCAGTTTTATGTCACATTTTTCCCTTACTACTTCAACAGTAAAAACACACAAATAACTCTAAAATCAGGTTTTTGCTTCATTTAACCAATGAAGGGGGGTGGCAAATCTTAAAACTATTCCTGCCTTTGTCCCTGTCCTCCTAATCTGACATACAATGGTACCTCGGGTTATACACACTTCAGGTTACAGACTCCGCTACCCCAGAAATAGTCCCTCGGGTTAAGAACTTTGCTTCAGGATGAGAACAGAAATCGCGCAGCGACGGTGCGACGGCAGCAGAAGGCCCCATTAGCTAAAGTGGTACCTCAGGTTAAGAACAATTTCAGGTTAAGAACGGACCCCCAGAACAAATTACATTCTTAACCAGAGGTACCACTGTACTAGTATAATAATAATAAGGTAAAGGTAAAGGTACCCCTGCCCGTACGGGCCAGTCGTGTCCGACTCTAGGGTTGTGCGCTCATCTCACGCTAGAGGTCGGGAGCCAACGCTGTCCGCAGACACTTCCGGGTCACGTGGCCAGCGTGACAAGCTGCTCCGGTGAACTGGCACCAGAGCAGCACACGGAAACGCCGTTTACCTTCCCGCTATAAAGCAGTACCTATTTATCTACTTGCACTTAAGGGTGCTTTCGAACTGCTAGGTGGGCAGGAGCTGGGACCGAACGACAGGAGCTCACCCCGGATTCGAACCACCGACCATGCGATCGGCAAGTCCTAGGCGCTGAGGTTTTACCCACAGTGCCACCCATGTCCCCTATATAAAAATATAATAATAAATATAAATATAATATAAATATAAAAGTATGATAATAATACTTTTAAGTAAATCTTATTTCTGTGAGTTTAGACATTTCCTCAACATACCATGTTTTGCTAACCCACTCCTGTTCATTACTTCCGAAGTTTGCCATTTAGCAGCTAATAATGTTTTTGCTGCTCTTCACAGATTTTTCTACTATAAAATAAAATACTTTGGCCATGCATCTGCCTTCAAACAGTCCAAGAGAACTTGTAATGGATTTGTAGGTGTGGAATAACAAATCATACCTTCCATTACCTTTAATTATTCTCTCCCCATGAGTTCTAGCTTTATCACAACTCCACCAAACGTGCACAGACTCAGCTTCATTTTTTTCTGTATTTCTTACAACACCAGTAAGCTTAGGAACAAATACTTGCTAGTCACTTTTGAATCCAACACTGGCAATAAAGTATCCTGCCTGACAGTCTCATTAATTTTTTCCAAACTTCTTCCGTGGTATTTATCTGTAACAGCCTTTGCACATCTTTGGTGCATCTTCATTAAAATTAGGTAATAGGTCAGATGAAATTGATTTGCAGGGCAGGATCTCATCCGCGAGCTGACAATCAGCCATGCCAGACTTTCTGTTTACTATGACTAATTTCAATGAGACAAGTGTGAGTCACTTTCAACTGTTTCTGGGCGCACATTCATGTAAGATTTATGCTCTGCTTACATCACATTGAGGTCTCCTTTCCAGAGAGAGGGCGATTCAGAATACAGTGACACACTGCGAACAGCAGGTCATATGGAACATATTCGCACCGTATTGTGGAGGGAGTTTTGTGTTATTGTTTTACATACCACAATGCCAACCTGATATTATTTTGAGTGTCAATTTTATTACTGCTGTGTGTTCTCTTGCAATCCTCCTTGGAAGCAATTGCTAAATTAAATGTGTCTACAAACCAAAATATATTCTGCTATTTTTCAAGTACACTCCCCGTTTAGAGCTCCGTCAAACCTCTCACAGGGAGAAAGCTCCATACATGCGGGACATAAGAACACACGAAAGCTGTGCTAGATCAGACCAAAGATGCCTCTGAGAAACCAACCAGTAAGACGTGAGCACAAAACCACTCGCTATAGTTCTCACTGACTGCTATTCAAAGGAATAGTGCCCCTGATATGGCAGTGTTCATGACTAGTAGCCAGAGATAGCTGTATCCTCAATGAATTAATCTAAGGGCTTATCTACTTACCTTTCCTCCGTTCTTTCCAAGCACGGACCTCAATTTAAAACTCTGTGTACAAGCACTTCTTTAAAGGTCAATCGGAACAAACATCAAGAGTTGACATTTGCTCCGATTCAGCTGTAAAACACGAGTTTTTGCAGGGAAATCCTGGGGGAAATGTTCAGACACTGAGCATTAAAACACAGACCTCTGCCTGGAAAGAGTGGGTCAAAAGGTATGTGTGGATAAGACCTAATCCACCTTGGTGGCCATCTCTGCCTCCCGTGGGGGCGAATTGAAGAAGTCCTTCCTTCTATGAGTCCTCAATCTCCCAACATCCAGCCTCACTAGATGTCCATGAGTTCTAGTATTATGACAGAGGGAGGAAAATGTCAGTCTACCCATGTTCTGTACGACATGCATTATTTTATACACCTCTATCTCACCCCTGCTTACTTGCCTTTTTTTCTAAACTAAAAAGCCTTTCCTCAGAGTGGAATCACTCCACCCCCTTGATCATTTTGACTGCTCTTTTCTGGACCCTTCCCCAGCTCTGCAATATTCTTTGGGAAGTGCAGCAACTAGAGCTGTACACAGTATTCCAAGCACTGTCTCACCCTGGATCTGTATAAAGGCCTGTTTCTGAGTGCACTTGGTGTATGCAGGCATCTTGTGAAGAGCAAAGAGCCACCAGCTGTACAGATCCCACCCTCAGAACTGCTGGGTAGGTAAGAACAAGGATGTTTATGGCAGAGCGGCAAGTCAGCTAGGCCATACTGAGTCATACACCAGTCTTGCTGCAAGTGCAGAAAAGTTCTTTTATCAGAAACTCAATCCTAGTATTCCAAATACTCATAAAGTTTATGGCTCAACGTTATCATTCAGAATCAAAACTAAGTGTGGAGTAGGGCTCTGGGTAAGCATGCTTGAATCAGGGACATACTTGAATCAGCAAGACAAATTTAAGGAGCACCTTTCAGGGCATGTCCATGAGTGGGGCTGGCTCCTAGGAGGCCTACCAAATTTAAAGTAGGGTATGCAAAGTGCACCTAGAGACACAGGGCAGATCTGCACCATGCATCTAGAGCACATCTAATGCACATTTAAAGCATGTGATTTCCCCCAAAGAATTTTGGGAACTGTAGCCTGTTGGGGGCATTATTGCGAATCATAGCTCTGCGAGAGGGAAACTACAGTTCACAGGACATATGGTGGGGATCTGTCACTGTTGAACCACTAAGTGGAAGTTAAAGCCCACTGATCTCAGTCACTAGGGGATACTCGACATTATCAAAAAAGAGCTTCTATTTACATGGCCCTATTTCTTCATCTGCATATTTTAGCCTGGCTTGTTTCTTGGTCACACTCAAGTGTGACCGTGTGTGTGTGTGTTTACAGATGATCAATTGTCTTCCTTTAATATCTGAAAATGGCCTCTCTTCCTAGAACACTGAAGATCCACAGGATAAACTGCATTGTCACCTATACTACAAGATTAATGAATTACTTGTTCATTTATTGCATTTATACCCTCCCTTTCTTCAATAATAAATTCAAAGTGGCAAATACTGGGTCCCTAGGTGGTCTATCATTCGGGCACTGAACAGACCCAGAGCTGCTTAGGTTCAGCAAAGTGAATGCGTCATGTGCCCTCAAACCAGGCCCTGAGACGGTGATATATTTTTTTTGTTTCTGGAAATGCTAGTCCAAATATTTCCTCTACCATTCAATCTGTACATAAACACTACAGTTGGAATGTAAATATACAGCTTCCCTCCGGTGGTCTGATTTCCACTGTGCAGTCTCTTTGGCATCAGAGTAAAATATCTTTAGTCCATAGAATAAGTAGTAGGCAAATTCCTGCTAATAGAAAAGCAAAGGGACATTCTTCAGAAAATTCCCCTGCCTAGCTCTCCCAGGCATGGAGACCTTCTTGCAGGACACAATGCATAGCAATGGAGACTTCCTGTTAAATTCAGCAAGACAGGAAGTAGTGTTGATCTGTCCATACAATTCATCCCATAGCCAGACTCTCCCAAACCTGCATATCCTAGCAGAATAAATGAATCACACTGTTCTATCCCTTCCTTACTGGCGCTACAGTTTCATTACTACAACCAAACACTGACAGAAATATCACTGCACATTCAGACACCTTGCAGGGTCACTGGCATTACTGTCACCGAGTAATAGATACCAGAGCGGCATAAATTTGATGGTGACATTGACTGCTCCATCATGCAGAAGGCCAAATAGCTGGATACTGCTGCCTCTAGCCCAGGGCCATAGCTCAAGGGTAGAGCACCTGCTTTGCACGCAGAAGGCCCCAAGTTTAGCCCCCAGCATCTCCAGGTAGGGCTGGGAAAGACCCCCAGACTGAGATGGTGGGGAGCTGCTGCCAGCCAATGTGGACAACATGCTGAGCCAAGTTGACTAATGCATTCCTACGGATCACTACAATATCACACTGGGCCACTTAAAGATACGGGCATCAAAGTTTGCTGTACTGAAGTTGCCAAATCACTGTGCTTAAAACCTTCAGAGAGCCTTCCTGAAAAAAGCATTTCAGAACCAAAAAAGTAAGAAAATAAATAATAATAATAATAATAATAATAATAATAATAATAATAATATATACCCCGCCCATCTGGCTAAAGTAACCTCACATGTGGCCAGTGAGGCAGCCTGGAAAAATGACACACCGACATGAATGATCTAATGAGCTGCAGTCTCAATGCTCGTAGCTCTTTCACTGTCCCAAGGGGCTTCTGTTTCCTACACCCCAGTAGGAATTTGCTCTAAAAGGTGTTCTTAAAACATTTGATTATTTAAGGAGCTAGTCAGATTACTCCCAGGAGGAGCTTTTTGGAACACAGAGTTCCTGGAAATCAGGACAGCACGCAACGTATTCTGTTGCCTTTTATTCTTTTACCAGGGTGATGATGTAGTGAGTGTCAAATCTAGTTTCAAACCCCCACTTAAGCAGGGAGCTCAGTGCTTGAACGGCCTGGGCCAAATTGTGGGAATCTCGATTCAACCTTCCCATGCAGGATTACTGCGGGGAGTAACTGTGGGAAACTCCTCTGTACGCTGCCTCTAATCTGCTAAGGGTTTAACAAGACCTGGTATTTCCCCACCCAATATATCCAGTTTTCAACCCCACAAACAGGGCAGACCCACACCATACATCCAAAGCACATTTGAAACCTGTGGCTTCCCCACAAGGCTTGTGGGAAATGCAGTTTCCCCCAACAGGGCTGCAATTCTTAGCACCCTTAACAAACTACAGCTCCCAAGGAAGCCATGTCCTTTATATGTGTGCTGGATGTGCTTTGAATGTGTGGTATGGGTGTACCCTGAAACACACCGTTGCACTTCTAATGTGCAAGTCGCAACCTTCCTTGTTCAGTCCTACGAGCTCCACTATGATTTCCCTTTTTTTTAAAAAAAGTAATGTTTATTAAGAGTTTAAAAGTTACAAAAAGAAAAAAAGAGTTAAACAAAGCAAAACAATACAATACAATACATAAAAAACAAAAAACACTGCTTATCTTAACAAAACAAAAACAAGAACAAAAACAGAATCAATTACAGTGAAAAAAACAGGACTCCCATCTGAGATATCTGCTATTAATTTCAAACAGTGGGGGCAAACAAAAGGGGAGGCCTGTTGCCTTCATGCTCAACTTGCGGGCTTCCAAAGGCATCTGGCTGGCTCCTGTCAGAACACAGGAAGCTGCCTTGGACTAAGCTGGACCACTAGCCCATCTAGCTTAGCACTGTCTATACCAGCACTTCCCAACCTGGTGCCCTCTAGCTGCGCTGCACTGCTTTCTCAGTGCTTTCCCATTTGAAGAATGATCTTCCCAGGGACGTATGCCTGGAGCCATCACCCTCTGTTTCTAGGCTGGGGCAACCCAGCCAAATGGGCAGGTATAAATAAGAAAATTATTATTGTTAATTATTAGGCACCGGGGGGGGGGGGATTATGCACCTAGGTCCTTTAGACCTCAATTTTCTTTCTTTTTTTCTTTTTTTCAATTTTTAATTTTTAATTTTTATTAGACCTCAATTTTCTGCTTATTTTTCAGCAGGGTGTGTTGAGTTGGATTTCCTGGATATATTGATGTGCATTTTAGGATGTTTAATTCTTGTTTTTGTAACCTGCTTTGAGTTAACCTTTCTGGAAAAAAGCAACCAAATAAGAATAGGATCAACTATTATTACACCACCTGGAGATGCCAGGGACTGAAACTGGGACCTTCTGCACCCAAGGCAGCTGTTCCACTGCATCCCAGATGACTAGTGTGGCTCTCCAGCTTTGGCCTATGAAGTGTTGGCTTTCTCTGGGCTGCTTTAATGAACTGCGCTGTTTTACTGTGATGCTTTAACTTCCCCCTTCCCTTCACCAGATTATAAATTCCCCTGCAGGCCTGCTGGGTCAAAAGGCAAGGTAAAAATATTTCAGTAACTAAAAGGGAGAGGAGAGACAGAGTGTACCTACAGATAAAATCCAAGAACATCTTGGGAAATGACATAACTTGCCTACGAGGCACCGCAAGCGATCTAGTTCCTTGAGGCTGCAATCTAGACATACTTGCGAGGGGAGCAAGCTTCACTGAACAATCAGGCCTTACTCCTGAAAAAGCATGTTTTGGATTGCCCTGTGAGTCACTCGTGTGCTTCAGCAGTTGTCAGAGGGGGCTTAGGCTTTTGCAAGTCGAGTGGGAAGAGATGAGGAAACTGGAGTTATTTTGAGAGAAAGAGGGAGGTGTTTTTCCTGGAATAATTCCAGTCACCATTCCAGAGAGACGGCTGCTGAACCATGCTCTGGATTTTATTTATAGCATTGCTCAGCTCCACCGTGCCTCAGAACAAGGCATAAGCATTTCCATTCAGGATCCAGCTTTCTCGCATGGACGGAGGCAGGAAACACAGAGAGCGAGCCTTGCTGGGAAAACAGGCCTCCCTCCTATTCCTCCAACTGGGGAAGTGCCATAGCTCAGTGGAAAGAGCACAGGCTGTGCGTGCATGCGGTCCCCAGTTCAATTCTCAGTAACGGCTGGCGAAGACTCAAGGCTGGGAAAGAATGCAACACTTGTATTTATGGGTGACATCAACTACCCATATTCAGTCACAAAAAAGAAGGGCAGCAACCCTGGAACGCATCTTTGGTGGCGCCCAGGACCAGATGCAAGACATCAAATTTTAAACTAAATATACATGTAAATGACCAAATGCCAAGAATATCCAGCATAGCCACCTTTGCCTTCAAAAGAGGAAACTCTCCCCAAATGAAGGGATTGGTAAAAAGGAAGTTGAAAGGCAAAGGCAAGAGCAGGAGTCAGCAAACTTTTTCAGCAGGGGGCCAGTTCACTGTTCCTCAGACCTTGTGGGGGGCCGGACTATATTTTTTGGGAGGAAAATATGAACAAATTCCTATGCCCCCCAAATAACCCAGAGATGCATTTTTAATAAAAGGACACATTCTACTCATGTAAAAACAGGCTGATTCCTGGCCCATCCGTGGGTTGAATTCAGAAGGCGATTGGGCCAGATCTGGCCCCTGGGCCTTGGTTTGCCTACCCATGGGCAAGAGGGTCAAATTACTCCAGAATGCTTGGGAGTTGTTTAAAAAACACATTATTGGAAACTCACTTGGAGAGCACACCACAAATCAGGAAAGTTACCTTGAGAGTTAAGAGGATGCCTTGCACAGTTGACAAGCAGAATCAAAGAAGCTATTGCTATATAACCCGGAAGCTGTACGCCGGCTCCCTCGGCCAATAAAGCGAGATGAGCGCCGCAACCCCATTGTCAGTCACGACTGGACCTACTGGTCAGGGGTCTTTTTACCTTTACCTTAGAGGAACAAAGGCTTCCTTTCAAAAAATGGAAGTTTTGTCTAAATTGAGAGAACAGAAAGGAACACAAAAACTGCTCCCTCCATGCAAAAAGAAAAATCCCACAAGCTGACTGTAAGGGCTGATCCAGACTCATCTTTCCTCCGCTCTTTCCTGGTGCAGCACGCAATTCAAAGCTCTGTGTCCGAGCACTTTCTGGGTTCAGAAATTTCCCTGCAACCATCCACTCAAGAACCTTGCCCAGGAAGGGGAGAATGGCAACTGGCTGTTAGTTACTTAAGATTTTTCAAATCCAGGGAGGGTTTCTTGAGGAGTGGTTTTACCACTGCCTCCATCAAGCAGTCAGGGACAGCCCCTCTCACAAGGAGGCATTGATCACCTCCCTGGCCCGGTCAGCTGTCCCCTCCCTGCTAGTTTTTATCAGCTAAGGGGGCAAGGGTCCAGAGCACAAGTGGTCGCCCTGACTGATTCAAGCACCTTGTCTGCATCCTCAAGCCTTGCCAACTCATCCAACACAACAGGACTGGAAAGTGCTTGGGCACCTTTCAATATTCATCTGCTACAAAAGTGGAGTCAAGATCACGGTGGGTGCAAGCAATTTTATCCTCAAAATGCTGTGCAAGAAGTCACAGCGAGCTACCATTGGGTCTGCCACCTCTTTCAGGCCAGACTATGAAAGGCCCTTCACTACTCAGAAAAGCTCTGCCGGATGGCACAATTAGGATGCAGTGGAGGTAGCAAAGTATGCCTTCTCTGCTGCCTTCACTGCCACTAGGAAGGCTCAATGATGAGCCCTCACCAGTGTTTGGTTGCATTCAGCTGGATCTTCGTCCACTTGTGTCCAAGCAGTTTCCCAGGTTGTTCCACAAAGCAGGAAAGGGAGCTCAGAGGTGATCGTGTCAATGGCCCAAGCCATTCGGACACTCCAGAAGTTGGCTAGGGCTTTGACAGGAGTGCCACCCATATCAGCTGGAAAATCCTCCATCAGCCTTCGGGGTGGACCATACTAATAGGTCCCCTTCCTCTGCAAGAGGTGAAAAGGTGCCGAAAGCCTAAACTTCAACAGGAAGTGATCTGGCCATGACAAGCCACTGATGTCAATGTCCCCCACTTTTAAATCATCCTCTTTCTGCCCAGCCAAGAAAACAAGGTTCAGAATGTTACCTGCCACACATATTGGGCTGGCAAAATGTTGGTTCAGCCCCATGGTCATAGGACTAGGAGAAACCTCTGCCTGAATCCCTAGAGTGCTGCTGCCGTTCAGTGCAGAGAGAGCACTGAGCTAGGTGGGCAAATGGTCCGACTCTGTACAAGGCAGCTTCTACTCTCCCAGATGGCCCTTTGGTCAGATCCAGCAGGGTTCTCTTCTTATGGGAGGTGGGTGTTTCTAACAGAGCGAGATGCGGATGACTCAGTAAGGAGGAAATGGGTTGCTGGGGATGGCTCTGGAGACTGCTGCTAACATTTCCTCTGCAGAGTGCAAAAGAAGAACATTTCCTTTCAGTGGGTTTCTGAGAGTGAGGTCTCTATGTTCTGGCAATGAAATATCATAAACCTGACGGGAAAACAAAACTGCTTTCCTTCTCCAATTCTACCCCAAGGACTTTTTTTTATACCAGCAATTAGAAACCTATTTTACACTCCGGCATTACTCTATCTGGATATTTCCACTAGTTTATTTGGCTAATGAACTGGGGGGGGGGGGGGGAGACAAAAAACAAAAACCCAAAACCTTTGGATCAACTAAGAAAGTTCCCTGATGATGATGATTATTAATTAGTTGCTTTGTTTCCCACAGCAACTCAAAGCAACTTACAATATTTTAAGCAAAAAACACATACATTAAGACCAACATTTAAAAAACCCTACATTAAAACATCCTGTCCACCAACGTACGCATCATCTAAAAACAAAAGTAAGGTGGTTTTAAAATATTTAGAACGATGCCATTTTTTTTACTTGTAAACTCACAGAAATTTGGGTTGCAATTGCAATCCCACTTCCCAAGGGAGTAAGGCCCCACTCTGCTGGGGCTTACTCTTCAGCAGATGTGTATAGGACATCAGGTTGGGTTATTGCATTTAAAAACTCATATGATTTAAAATCTCGTATGGTTATTTATAAACAGCTGGCAACCGGATTTAATTGATTCATAAATGGTAAAAACAATTACTGAATGTCTCCTGAAAACACACTTTGTCCCTGAAGTCTTTGGCACAACCTTCAAGCCCAGAAGCTACACCTTCACACACCAACACACACCATCTGCAGTTGTTTTAACTGTTTTTATACATGTAACTGCTTTATATGTGTTTTTATATTGTAAATTGCTTCAGGGTGCCTCACGGGAACCAATTCATAAATGAAATAAATAATCATTAACCACTGGTAGCTAATAGCCACCCACAGACGAAACCTCCATGAATTTGCTTATAATTGCAGGGGGGTGTTCATAAGATTTACCAATAAAATGAATTCAACACTTACAGTACAGCCATTCTTCTTTAGAGGTGGGGAGGAACTCACTACTTGGGGTGGGGGAGAAAGTACTTCAACTCTCAATTTTTTAGCATAATGTTGTGTGTATTAGACAGGCAGCTATGCCCTTTCAGAGATACAAGTGCTGAGACAGAGAAGGTATTAAAATTTAATCTTATTGATTTTTACAGACACAGTCCCAAGAGCCAACAGACATTGCTGCATCACACTGGGTTTTTTCTTTTTCTTTTTTTCCTTTCCTTTTTCTTTTTTAAAAAAGCATTTTTTAAAAGCCAGCAGACAGTAAGGCCTGGAAAGAGACGCTTGGAGCTTCTCTGCCGCCAACTGTCACCCTTTCCCGGCCTACCTCTCCATCAGAGGATTTGGGGAAGGGGGAGACTTTAAAGGATCCAGAAAACCAGGATGCTGCGCCTTAATTGATCCTTTCAAGAGAGAGGCTTTGCCTTTTCTTGATGCAGCACAAGCCGTGAAAGGGAAAACGCTGCAGTGGGTGTCCTTACATGAACTCTCCCTCTCCAGCGAGAAAGAGAGCGCTGACGAGGAAAAGACAGAGAGAAACGATGAGGTCAGCTCTCAAAAAAGGAAGCTCGCAGGCGGTTGCTCAAAGGCTCACTTGCATCTGAGAGAGAAAACACCGCAGTCTTTGTGGGCGGGTGAAAAAGCGGCCAGTCTCCAGGGGAAGTGCTGGTGCTGCCGCTGCTCCGCAATGCCCTGCAAAGCTAGCGTTAAGAGAGAGCTGCTTTTAGCAAGTGGAGAGCCCAAGGGGGAGAGGGGAGAAGAGAGGTGCCAGACACACTAGATGGGTTGGCAGCGGTGCCAGCATCTCAAGAAGCCAGCGAAATAAAGGACTGCGGTTTCCTGAGGTGAGGGGCAGATAAGCCACCCAGGTCTGTGCCCCACTCCCAAAGATAACCAAGTGAGGAACAAACCGTGCAAAACAGTAAACGCTACGGAATAAATTATGCAAGATAAAGAGAAATCTTACAGAAGGGCACAATTTGGATAACCGTGACCCATTCAAGGGGCCAGCTCTGGGTTGCCTGAGCAGAGAATTTCCCCCAAAGCATCAAGCACCTCAGGACTTACCCGATTCTCATCATAGATTATTTGGACCAGGCTGCGATGCTTGGACTCAATAGGCGGAGGGGAGATGGGCTTCTCTGGCTCCAGTGGCTTTGCTGCTTCCTCCTCCAGCTGCTGCTGTGGGATTTTGAAAAGGGAAGAGAGAAAAGTGTGAGCACTTGCATGTGGCATTGCTGCGCTCACAGTCTGCCATTAAGGCTGGGGAACCTGCTGTGGTCTCTCCAGCTCCCAAAAGACCCAGCCTCCATGGTCAGCGATGATAGGAAATTGAGCCCCACATCTGGAGAGCAAGAGGTTGCCCACCCTGGTCTAACTCTTCATCACTACTTGCACAATTGGTTGAAATTCCCTAGCACCCACAGATGCAATGATTTACACAAATGTGACACATACTAATTCTGGTTGGGGTGAGTCACATGCAAAACAGTTGGTTTTGAAGCAACTCTCACCTTTAATTATGGCTTTTTTTTTAAAAAAAAAAAGATAAGTTTCTAGCCTGTATGATTTTTGTCAAGTGTAGATCTAGCCTTTCCTAAGCTATTGTGAACCTGTCTGTTCCAATGTATAGAGTGTCAATTTGAAATTCTGGCTAGGATTCACTGGCAGGTTAATTTTTGAGAAAGAACAGATCAAGTCATTTCCCCCCACCCCACAATAACAGCCAATTCATCAATTGAAGATTATTAAGAAAGTTCAGTTCACTCAGCCCTCACATCATTCCAATTGTGATAGAAGGGATTCTGGTCCAGCTGTCCTCCTCAGTACAATAGCCTGGTTCACACATTACACTAAACCATGGTTTGTTTAGTTTAACTATGATGGGCTTGAATGTGTGAATGCAGCGCAGCTGACTGGGATAGCTCAGTTGGTAAGAGCATGAGACTGTTAATCTCAGGGTTGTAGGTTTGAGCCCCACATTGGGCAGAAGATTCCTGCACTGCAGGGGGTTCAACTAGATGATCCTCTTGGTCCTTTCCAGCTCTACAATTCTATGATTCTGTGACCAACCATGGTTTGTTTTCCAACAACAAATCATGAAATGAAGCCAGAGTTTCTTGTTGGTTTATGAACCAGGGTTGCTTTGAGCTAAGATTTGATGTGAGGCCTAACCCCAACAACCTTACTTTACCATGGATCATTTGGCCACCCCACCCCAGATGCTCACCAAGCTACAGAAATAGGAGGCAACAGAAGCTGGTAAACCAAATTTGGAGAAACAAACCATAGCTTCAGTTACAGATAGGTAGCCGTGTTGGTCTGCCATAGTCAAAATAAAAAAAATCCTTCCAGTAGCACCTTTAAGACCAACTAAGTTAGTTCTTGGTATGAGCTTTCGTGTGCAAGCACACTTCTTCAGATACACTGAAACAGAAGTTGCCAGATCCTTCTATATAGTGAGAAGGTGGGGAGGGGTATTACTCAGAAGGGTGGTGGGAATGGGAGATAGGCAGACAGCTGGGATGAGCCTGCTGACGACTCTTAACGACTGTAATGGGTCTGACAGGAAAAGGCAAGGGGTGAGAAGGTGAGAAATGGCTTAGTCATGTATAATGAGATAAGAATCCAATGTCTTTGTTCAAACCAGGTCTCTCCATGGTTTTAAGTTTGGTAATGAGTTGCAATGCAGCAGCTTCTCTTTCCAGTCTATTTCTGAAATTCCTTTGTAGTAAAACAGCTACTTTGAGATCTTGCATAGAATGTCCTGGGAGATTGAAGTGTTCTCCTACTGGTTTCTCTGTTTTGTGATTCTTGATGTCAGATTTATGTCCATTTATTCTTTGGCGTAAGGTTTGGCCTGTTTGTCCAATATAGAGAGCTGAAGGACACTGTTGGCATTTGATGCCATACACAATGTTAGATGATGAGCAATTGAATAGTCCCGAGATGGTATGTGTGATGTTGTTGGGGCCAGTAATGGTGTTGTCCGGGTGTATGTGGCAGCAAAGTTGGCATCTGGGTTTATTGCAGGCTCTGGTGCCAGTGTCCGTGTTAACTGTCCTGGACAATGACAGTTCTCTTTCTCAAGCTCTGGGAGGAAGACCTTTCATTGCCTACAGACAGCCACCCAATCTTAAACAACTCCTAACCCACAATAATACTACAACCAGACTTAACACGGACACTGGCACCAGAGCCTGCAATAAACCCAGATGCCAACTTTGCTGCCACATACACCCGGACAACACCATTACTGGCCCCAACAACATCACACATACCATCTCGGGACTATTCAATTGCTCATCATCTAACATTGTGTATGGCATCAAATGCCAACAGTGTCCTTCAGCTCTCTATATTGGACAAACAGGCCAAACCTTACGCCAAAGAATAAATGGACATAAATCTGACATCAAGAATCACAAAACAGAGAAACCAGTAGGAGAACACTTTAATCTCCCAGGACATTCTATACAAGATCTCAAAGTAGCTGTTTTACTACAAAGGAATTTCAGAAATAGACTGGAAAGAGAAGCTGCTGAATTGCAACTCATTACCAAACTTAAAACCATGGAGAAACCTGGTTTGAACAAAGACATTGGATTCTTATCCCATTATACATGACTAAGCCATTTCTCACCTTCTCACCCCTTGCCTTTTCCTGTCAGACCCATTACAGTCGTTAAGAGTCGTCAGCAGGCTCATCCCAGCTATCTGCCTATCTCCCATTCCCACCACCCTTCTGAGTAATACCCCTCCCCACCTTCTCACTATATAGAAGGATCTGGCAACTTCTGTTTCAGTGTATCTGAAGAAGTGTGCTTGCACACGAAAGCTCATACCAAGAACTAACTTAGTTGGTCTTAAAGGTGCTACTGGAAGGATTTTTTTTATTTAAACCATAGCTTGTTTGCTTGCCTATGAGACAACACCTTGTTTGTTTGTTTGTTTGTTTGTTTCTTTGCTTGCTTGCTTGCTTTTTAAAAAAAGAAAACCCCAATGATTGGACAAACCATAGTTCAGTGTTATATGAGAATGAAGCCACACCGGTGCTATTAATAGCTGGAACAATAGTTACACCAAGCACACAGAGACAGCCCTCCCAAGCCTGCTTGGGTTTTTTTGCCTGAGGATGGATGCTAAAAGGAGGGGGAAAGAGTTGAAGGCCAAAGGACCTTTTCCAAGGGCTGTGCACAGTCGAGCTGCATTGATACCTGGGCATTACCCTTTGGGATTGGAAGGAGAGAAAGGACAAGGGGATCAGACACAAGCAATGGTCTGCCTGTCTACTTGCCTCCAGCATTGTAGAGAATGCCCAACAAAAGGCATTGTTGGATGAACTGGACATTATGGAAGATATGCAGCTGCTCTTGAAAGAGGCTGTCCCACATCTCTCTGCCAACCTCCCTACTATTGCCTAGGATGGGGGTGGGGAACCTTCAGCCTTCCATCAATCCCAGCCAGTAGGGCTACCCCTGGGGTTGGTCCAGAAGCAGCAGCAGCTGTAGAACATGGCGGCTTGGCTACTGGCGGGGGGGGGGGGGACGGGACTACTGATAGCACATAACACTTTGCTTGCAGAATTTGCAATGGCTGCCAATCTGCTACGAGGCCAAGTTAAAAGTGTTGGTACTAATACATAATGCCCCATACCGATCAAGAATAATGGGAGTTGTAGTCCAGCAATATCTGGAGGGCCAAAGGTTCCCCATCCTTGGTCTAGGAAAGCCAGATGTGTGGCATTGCAGTGCTCCAAGTTTCTTTAGTTCACTCATTGGCGGCAGCTGGAGGGAATAGGGAACCCTGGAGAACAACATCATCACACCGCGCCCAACTCCCACCAAATGCATCATTTCCCATGGCACCCAAATCCAGCCTTGGAAGGAACTAGCCAATTCCCAAGAGCTGGAGATGGTCAGGAGGTCAAATCAGGCCCTGAGACAAGAGGCTTTTATACCACAGTTGAGCCCAGGAGCTTAATCTGAAAGGATCCCCCATAGGTATGTTACTGCTTTTTTGCAGAATATATGCTCCTTATTACCCAGGAGGACTCCTGTGTTGCAGCCAAAATAAAATATCAGCAGCCACGTTTTATCCCAGAAAAGCATGTGCCTTGCTAGTTGTCCCCAAGAAGCAGGCAGCCAGCAACAGAAATGTCTCCTCAGCACCCTCTAAAAACAATAAAGCCTGGCCAAGCAAGCAGCCTCTATTGGGATTTGCAGATAATGTAAAAGACAACAGAAAACAAAAATAATGCAGGTCAATGTGGACATACAATATATTTTATGATAAAGGTCTAAAATGTTTGGGGGTGGGGGAGAGAAGCCAAGCTTGTGACCTTTATAATCAGAATGAGTCTTGGCAGTTTACCAGTTGCTCTTCCCACTCCCCAGCCAACAATTGCGTGCCATCTCTCCTTCCCTGCAAGAGAGAAACCCCCTGCTGCGGGTACTCAGGAGGGGGTAACAGCATGACCCTGACTCTCCATCAATGCTGCAAATGTCCAGCCAGTCAGTTTCTAAGAGGAACTTTGAACCAATTTCTCATTTTAGTTGCAGACAAAAATATCACAGATGTTGGTCACGCACTTGGGAAGTTATAGCTCTTCTCCACTCAACACTCAAAAAAGGCTGCTGGGAGCATGGCTGTGTTGGAGAGCCTTTGGGCAAATCCACATCAGCCCAGCCAGCATGGCCAATCACCAGGCACATCTGGAGGTGCACAGGGTTCCCCACCACTGAAGTACGGTGTTGTTCCCACCAACCTGGGACCTTGAGGGTTTGGGACAATGAGGTCATTCCATTCACACAAGGACTTCCGCGTGTGCAACAGAATGCCCAGTACAGACTGGAGGGGGGCAGATGGGGCGGAGAGAGTGGGGGGAGTTCTGTTGCACAAGCAGAAATTCTTGCATGGATGGGATGACTTTGTTGGATAAAACCCTGTGTGTCCCAGAAGATAGTATCTTGAGGTGCTAGATTGGACAGAAGTCAGAAAGTAGTGCAAGAGCCGAAAGATCCTGCTCCCTGTATTTATTTATTTATTTTTCACTAGACCAGGCCAATCAAGAGACTTCATTCTGCTCGCTAATCAGAAGGGTTGGTGCTGCAAACCACTAATGCCTTCTGCATCTGAAAAGGGCTGCAAGGTCTGAAACCAGACAATCCCTTAGACTAGTCCCCAGCCTTTGGCCAACAGGCCTCCATTTCAAGTCTTGTGAATTCCTTCATAAATTTGGTTTTAGGTACCAACATTCAAGATGAGTTGTTAGAACTCAAGAAGAACCAATGGGAGCTTATAAATATGGTAAAAGGTGCAGAAGGAAAGCTCATGTGGGGAGGGAGGCTAAAGGAACCGGGCGACTTGCTGAAGACACTATATTAAAGGATAACACCAGTAAAGTTCCCAAATATTTAAGGAACCAGCACACATTTTAAACTGTGGAACTTGATCCTACAGGAGGCAGTGATTGCCACCAACTTGAATGGCTTTAAAAAAGACTGGTCAAATTCATGGAAGGCAAGTTTATCGATGGGTACTAGCCACAATGACTATGCTCTGCCTCTGTGATCAGAGGCAGCAACACTTCTGGAAACCTCAAGATGAGAGAGTGCTTTTGTGCTCAGCTCCTGCCTAAGGATTTCCCACAGTCTTCTGGGTGTCCACTGTGAGGACAGGAAGCTGGACTAGACAGGTCACTGGCCTGATTCAGCAGGTTCTTCTTATGTTCTTAGATTCTTAATAAAGCAGGTTACACTGTGGTACAGTTTGTTCTGCAAGCTCTGCTATTCCACTCACCCACATGGATCACTACTTTATCATACAGTACATGGCAGCCCTCACCTGGAAGACCACTTTGAACAGCTTCCAAACATGGCTTCAGCCAAACTCCCGACACAGCTTTATGGAATGCACAGCTGTAGTGTGGGCAATGTTAGGAAAAGAGCTGTCATAGAAGAAGCCACCTTCTCCAGTCTGTGCCTTCCAGATGTTTGTTGAACTACTATGCCCATCAGCCCAATGGTCAGAGATGATGGGAGTTGTAGTCCAGTCACATCTGAAGGGCATCAGGCTGAGGACAGCTACTGTAGCATGTGGGCTAAACAACTAATTAAGATGTGGCTTTCCATTAACAGAAGGGGGTGGGGAGACAAGGGTCAACAGACAAGACCTTCTGCAACATTCAAGTTGACAATGTCTGGGCTGCAGATAGACTCTCCACACTGCAAGCTGTGGCAGTTTTGTTTCGTCTTCCATTTTCCACTTTTTGTTTCCATTTTTGGAAGTCTCAAGGATGTTGGCTTTGCTTGCATGGCCTAAAAATGTGACTCATTATTTCCTGGAGGCCTCCCAATGAGAGGGAGGGAAAAATGCACTGAAATGCAAGGCCCATGTAGACAACATGTTCCTGATGCTGCTGCAGAAGGAGCTCCACCTCGCATGCATGGTTTGCTCCCTGCCTTTCTCCCTCCATGTAGCATCTCAAGAACCAGCAATAATCAAAATGTTCCTGGAAACACACACCCCTGTGCAGGAAGCATCTGTTGGTGTTGTGACTAATCAGAAACAGCCCACTGCATTTGACTGTGCCGTCCTTATGCAGTATGTTTGTGGGGTGTTGTAAAGAGCAGTATGGTTGTGATATGGGCTCTTCTCCTGGAACTTATACAAATGCATCCATCAGACACATTTGCACAGGTCACTATTAATACTGAAGCACTCCCCCCCCCCGAAGACTCCTTTCAATGAAAATGGAGGGAAGTGTTTGCAAATCCAAATGTTTTATCTACTTGGATCTTTAAACTTGGCAACAGAATAAAACAATGGAAGCGCCATACCTCTCTTTGCCTTCCCACTGCTGTCTTCCCTCCACCCACCCTCCCAAGATGGTAGTTCCAGATGTTGCAGTCACTCTATAGGGCCTGGTTGTGCAGCTGCTTCTGAAATCTTTTCCTCTCTTCAGCCCCTAAGCCCTTTCAATAGCGCTGTGACAGACAGCAACAGAAAGCAGGTGTCTGGGATTAATTAAACTTGTTTTGCTTGGGGGTGGGGAGGATTCTACCACATGCACAGAGAAGACAGCCTGCCTTTACGCTTATGACAAGTTCTTTGCTATCTAAAAACTAACCCTCTCAGCATACACATATGGAGAATCAATCTCCTGAAAATTAGGGCCATGTCTAATCAAAGTTCTCAGCTAAGCACTTGGGGGGCAAGAACGCCCATCTCCAAAGCTCCCTCCCTCTATTTGCATCTGCTTGCCCACAGCTGTTTACCCCTCTAGGCAACTGCTTCGCTGCCGTTCTTTTGTTGTTCCTCACAGTGCCATTACAGTCAATAAGGGAACATATTGCAAATGTGATGCCTCGCTGTCAAACCACGCAGTTAGAACTGGCGTTGTGTCAAAATCACTGGTGACAAACGAGGCTAATTCAGAGTGAGGGCAATGATCCCCATATCAAATTAACCTTCCTCAGAAGGTGCAGTGTCAGGCTCCCGTCCCAAAACACAGCAACAGTGACTCTTACTTGGAGTAAGAGTCCAGGTGGAGATCTTTATTCAGGCTACTGGTGGCACAGGCTCAGCAGCAAGCACAAGGGTCAAAGTCATGATCCCAAGGTAGATGAGCAAGGCAAGAGGTTCACAACTGAACAGAAGCCACGATGACATCCCAACAGGGCAGGCTCACTCACAGAATTCTCACACATACAATCCCACCTAAGAAGGTGGCACTGGGTTCTTGGTGACAAGACTGTCCCTTATGCCACCAGCTGTGACGCTTCCTGTCAGAGGCTCCTTCCAGTCCTCACCCTTCCATAATGAGGCTGTGTGCTCCACAGGAGGGACAGAGCCAGCAGATCTGCTTCCTCACAAGGAGAGGCCCTCACTGAGCCCCCCATCAGCTCCTCCTTCCTCCTCCTGTGTCTGGGGCTGCCAAACCATGCCAGATCCTGACAGAGCCAAGGGACCCATGACAGCTGGGGAGGGAATGGGGAAATGTTTGCCCTGAATATGACACATGCAATGGAGTTTAGGAAGGGAAATGCAGCTGGTATTGTGGTTGCTGCTGCCTAAAACATTACACACCACCTACTGTACTATGCTAGTAGTGTGCCTTTGCATGGCAGAGCTGTGAACTCACGTGGCCGACTTTGGCTCAAATGTCTTAAAACCAGCTCATTTCTGTGGTTGGTTACACTCTGAAACACGCTGAAATGCCAGCTGTAACCTGATTAGCAAAGATGAGGTTCAGGGAAGCTATTTCAGTGACAGCAATTGTTTGGGGGAGGAATTACCTGTTTTTTCTTCAACTTGGAAATCTGTTGCTCAACCATGGTGATTTCACGGTCAACACGGTCCATGTTCTGGATCAGCTCCTCCTTAGACAGCCTGGATGGCAACAGATCCAGTTCAGAGTCAGGATGGACAGGGCTGGCTGGTGAAACCGGCTCCAGTTTTCCTGTTAGGCCCCGATCCTGCAAAGTTGAAAGGGGGAGAAAGGCAGATTAAAAAACATTCTTGTACTGCCATTAAAGATCTTGCTGAGGAATCCTCAAGAAAGTTCTCAGGAATTCCAGGTTTGGCTGTCTGAACACACCAAGCATGTGCTTTGGTTGTATGAATGCAGGTGTAGTGTACCCCTCCCAGACATTCAACATTTCATATGTGTTTGTTTCAAAGTAGGCACTAACTGCTTTCATAAGTCCTTCCCCCTTCTCTTCTTTTCCTCACACAGAGGACAGATGGCTGGGTGTGTAACCTTAAACCACTGAGGAGGCGCATGGCTGTCACTTTAGCAGCTGCCCCTCACAAAGAGGCCCACATCCAAGTTTGCTACCTTAATCACAGGCAGCCTCCCCAACCAGGGGAGCGGGGACGACAAAGCGACCATTGTTTGCTAGTACCAACTGGTGTTCCCTACACTCCTGGCAACTGGGAGGCCCCTTTTGGGAGACATTCAGTCAAATCTAATAATGCATATTCTTGCCAGTTAGCATGTGAGGGGGTTAAGACCATAGAGCTGAACTGCTGATAAGGAGATTCAGACCATAGAAATGTAATTGGTAGAGAAGGTTCTGTGTGATGTCATTTCCCCTCCTCTCCTGGGAGGAAGAAGCAAAGAAGTATTTCTTGTTCCTTCCACCTTCTCTCTCTTCAACCAACCATGGAAACAGACATCTGTCCACTTGTTCCAGCATCAGGCACAGGCCTTTTCGGTCTGTAACCTGTTTCCCTGAAAAATGGGGTCATAAAGGGGGAGTCCAGTCTAATGGCTAATTCCAATGCATTCGATTAAAATGTGTGAGATTTAAACTTTGCTCAGCCCTGTGCTTTTCAAATGCAAGCGGTAAGCTGATCCTTTTCCCTGCTAACCTACATATGTGGGTCTGTAATGAGAGAAAATATAGTTAACTATAGACCTTCACCTACCCAATAAAACTCACCAGTTCCCTCCCCTTTTTTACTGGTGATTCACTGTATGTGGGCAGATGCCAGACTCTTTTCCTTGTCTTGAGATGACCAGCAGAGGAACATAGGAATCTGCCTTCTACAGAGTCAGACCATCGGGCTCCACACTATCTACACTGCCTGGCAGCAACTCTAAGAGTTTTTCCCAGTCCTACCTGGATGCCTGGGGTTGAACCGGGGATCCTCAGTACGCAACGCAGGTGCTCTACCACTGAACTATGGCAGGTGAGTTACTCCATCACCTCTACAGGCCTGCAACCATCCACAAACACCGTCTCCTGCATTCAGCCTCGTCAACCTGTCATTTAGCTCTCTCAGTGGGCAAGACCTTCATTTTATACTCAGTTTAGAAGCATGAGAAGAGTTGATAAGATTGGAAACAAAAGGGCAACTCCCTTAAGTATGAACAGATTTACTGCCCAACAACCAAAACTGCCCAAAACCACTGATGACAACTCTCCACTCAAAGCAGATTGTGTTGATGGTGACAAGCATTGGAGCCATGCAAAACATTAAGTCTCCAGAAGATGCAAGACCGCAGAGATGCATGCTAGTTCGCTCACCTGCACCAAGGCTTCCTTCTTTTCACTTCCTAAGCCAACCTTCACCAACCTAGTGCCCTCCACGTTTCAGACCAGATGTGAGGAACCTTTAGCCCTCCAGTTGTTGCTGAACTATCATCCCTAGCCATTGGCCACGCATACTGGGGCTGATGGGAGTTGTAGTTCAACATCATCTGGTAATACAAAGGTTCCCCACATCTGATTTAGACCACTGGTCTTCAACCAGTAGGTTGGAACCCACCTACCAGGTCACAGCCTGGTCTAAAGAGGGTTACAACTGCAGCACTACCACCATACAAATATATGGCTAAAAATATGAAGAAGAAACTGTTCCTCAAATACATGTCTGGGTTATACATGGGCCCCAGGTCTGAAAAAGCTGAAGACTATTATTTTAGAGTAGAATTCCCATCCTCCATGACCCCTGGCCATGCTGGTTGGGTCCAAAACATTTGGAGGATACCAAGAGCTCAGTTAGTAGAGCACAAGACTCTTAATCCCAGGGTTGTGGGTTCAAGCCCGGGCTTGAGTGAATGATTCCTAAATTGCAGGGGGTTGGACTAGATGATCGTGGACCATGTCATCTCTTCTATGTTTCTATGATCTCACGTTTTTGCTTCTGATCCATTGATAGGTGACCCTTCCCTCCCCAACATCCTGACAAAGCATTGTGAGTTGGAAGCTGCCTTGTATTGATTAAGACCTTTGGTCCATCTCGCTCACCATTGTCTACCCTGACTGGCAGCAGCTCTCCAGGGTTACAGTGAGGGGGCTCTCTCCCAGCCCTACCACTGACCTTCTGCATGCACAGGGGCTGCTCCAGCTGTGGCTCTTCCCCCTCTTGGAAGAATCGGTCATTTCAGAAAAAAGCTGCAAAAAACCTAGCTCACTCTCCTGACAGCGTCTCCCTTTTCACTCTTTCCCATTAATTGTTCTCCGCAACAGCTGCTCGCAGCTCAGGGCAGTTTTATGAAAATCTGTCTCCCCTCCACCCCCTGCCCATCTCTGCACATATTGTGTAATTATACCAGTAATCCTAAAACTCCAAGGTACACTTACTGTTAACCAGGAATAAACATCAAATTGCGGGGAAAGGGAATAATTTCTGCCAAAACATCGTTGTGAGGAATGAAGCCACTGCTTTCCCACCCCCACCCCCACCCCCAGGAAAATGCAATCCTTGGCATTTCCAGCTGCGAGACTTTTGGGCAGCAAGGAAAGAGGCGGCTTCTGCCCGAGGGTATGAAGAGCTGGGTGGCTAAGCTGTGGCTCTGTTTGCTGCCAGGGTCCGTCTCTCATCAGTCTCAGAGGACAGCCACCTGTCAGTAAGCACAGCCAAACGACAAGAGTGATGCGAGTTGTGGTCCAACAACATCTACTGCTATTACATAACTCTGGTGCTCTAAAGCTTACCGTACATTGGTTGCTCAGACACTACCAGGCCAGGTTCTTCTGTTAATTGACAATGCCCGTAACAACTTGGGTCCAAGATACCTTTAGGGCTGCCTGATGACTGAGATCTTTGGGGCAGCCACTGTTAGTGGTCCCCATGGCTTGGATGCACAGAACAGATCCACCAGGAGCTGTGTGTTGACTATTGTGGGCCCAATTTTGTGGAACTTGTCCCATTTTGCAAATGCTACACTGGGAGTTTCCTAAGTTTGTGTTTCACAGAATAATAGAATTGGAGTTGGAAGGTAGAATCATAGAAACACAGAATCTTAAAGTTGGAAGGGACTAGAGGGTCATCTAGTCCAACCCCCTGCAATGAAGGAATCTCAGCTAAAGCACCCATGACAGATGGCCAGCCAACCTCTGCTTAAAACCCTCCAAGAAAGGAGAGTCCACCACCTTCCGAGTGTGTCCATTCCACTATTGGCTCTTACCACCAGCAAGCTCTTCCTGTCCTACACAAAAGATCAGTGAGTCCCACAATAAGGCTTTTAACTGCCCCCCCAACCCGCCTCCGCAAGTATGTGCCCCAGGGACAGCCCAAGGACGAGATCAGGCCAATTATTTTCAGCATCCATACAGAGCTGGAGGGACTCACACACTTCAGGTTCTGCATCCTCTCCTCAAATCTCTGCAGTTGGCATCTTTCTCTGAAACTAGAGGAAAGGGAAGCTGGATGCCAAGTCTCACATACTCTCACGTGGAGATGGCACACAAGTCGCTAGTGCCAAACCACACTTGATGTCTGAGCTTTACACAGTGTATGGGGGAGAGCTGCTGCTGCTGCTGCTGCTGCTGCTGCTGCTGCTGCTGCAAAACCGACTGCATAACAGGAGGCAAGAGAAGAAGAGGGGAGAAGAGGAAGATGAAACTGGATGCAAAGGATGAGACTGGGTGCTCCAAGGAAGAAACAACTGCCATTAACACACACACACACACACACACCAAATCAAAGCAGGAGCAGGAGCATCATCCATCAGGCTTAGCAGCCCATCCAGAAGGCCTTTTGCAGAAGATCCCAGGTTCAATCCTCAGCATCTCCAGGTAGGGCTGGAACCCTATCCCAAACTGCCACTCTCCATATGTTGTTGAATTCCAACATCCATCAACCACAGCCAGCATGTGCAATGGTCAGGGATCATAGGCGCAGGAATTAAAAACATCTGGAGCGCACCAAGTCAGAGACAGCTGGTGTACATAATGCTGAGCTGGATCCTAATGGGCCAATGGTCGTATGCGGGATAAGGCTACTTCTTGTGTTCACTCAAACCCCTTGCATTGTAATATGCTTCTTCCTTCATTAGATTTTTATTCCAGTGTCTTACAACAAATTCAAAACAGCACACAAAATGAGTATGCCATTTTTCCAAAAGAAATATTCAAAAACAACTTGAAAACAAAAGACACACAACAATATCTCCTTCACCTGGGAGTGAAATTTCCATTTCAGCCAGTTTCCTAAATGGAAGAACAGAGTTGGCCATGCATTAATCCTTGCGCATGGCATTCCAAGTGCACTACTTCTCCTAGTCAGCACCTCAAACGGCTGTGGCACTCTCAGTGCAACCTCCTCTGGCATTAATGCAGCTTTCCCCAACTGCCTAATGTCACTAGACTTCAACACCCATCATTCATGACTGCTAGACATTCTGGCTGGAGTTGTTGCAATCTGGAGTCCAACAACATCCAAAGGGTGTTAAATCAACCAAAGGGGAGGCAGGGGAGGCCACCTCCCAAAAGAGAAAGGCGAAATTCGTTAAGGAATTTTAGGAAAGTGACTTCATATGGGGGCTTCCCCAGACAACTTATTTATTGCGCATTTATCCCTAGTTGCATGCACAAAGTTTACACAGAGTTTAGACTACGTCCTGACTTTACTGTTTGTTCTGAGTTGTTTGTGGGGAGGTTATATAGCAATGAACATTCATTCCATTTGCTTCCACAGTGGTTATATGCCTTCCCACTAACAAATCATTCAGCCCACACTTTACAGTGCACTTCACCAACACCTTTCTAACCACAAAAGTTTACTTTTAAAAAAAAGCAACCATGAGATTGGTTTCACCACGGCAACAGAGCAATTAATCCACTTTAATTGCACAAGCCTACTTTTCCTGTATGTGCTTGTATCCTTCCACAAAATAGTGACAGACTGGACACAGCCTGTTTGAGAAGCAATCCGTTCAGTAGCAGGCTCCATTGGCTCTCATGGCCAGCTTTAAAACAAAATTAATCTGGATAAGTATAACTAAGAGGGCAGCAGTCTCCTTAAAGAATTAGTCAGTCAGGCAGGTTTGAAATATATTAATCGACCAAACCTACACTTTAATAATAATAATTCAACACAGAACATGATGCGCTCTTTATTTTTCCAAAGCTGTGCAGAGGTGAGAGAAGATATGCCTATTTTAATAGGGCACCTGCCACCCACAATCTTTCTAGGGGCTCATCCACACTTCCTTTTGTGGCACAGGCACAGGTCCACGTTTTAAAGCTCTGTGTCTTGTTTTTTGTCTTGTTTTGCCCCACTGCTTTCCCCAGGAAAACCCACATTTCACCACTGGATTGGAGCAAATGGCAATCCGCAGAAAAAGACACATTTTGCTCATTAAATAAGGTTGCTGAAATAAAGAAAACTTGGGATAACAAGGAGTGGGCATTGGTGTGGAAGAAGTGTGACTTCAGGGTTGTCTCCAATGCTAAGCTTACTTAAAGTAGGGCCACTGAAATAATGAGCATGACTAAAACTTATGCCCATTGGTTTTATTGAGTCTACTCTGAGTAGACGTGAGCGGAATACAACACCCTCAGTTCTGAATGCAAATCCCTAGGCTGAAATGCACTCAGAGGCACGCTGCTGCCTGTTTTTGTACACGGCTCAGGTTGGTAGATATTTTCATCTATTTATTTCATAACATTTATACATCACTTGGTTGTTTAAAAAAAGCACTCAAAGCAGTTTACAAAAAGAATAGAACAATAATACCAGTGAAAACTCTTAAAAACAGCTATATAAAATATTAACAAAATAATTAAAATCAAGGGTAAGTCAAAAGCAGATTAAGAGACATGCCAACATTATGCATATCTAGGTAGGTTTGTCTAAACAAAAAATGTTTTTAGCAATGAAGGCCCCTGCCTGATGTCAATAAGCAGGGAGTTCCAAAGTGTGGGCGCTGCCACACTAAAAGACTGAAATTTTTCAAATGTGCAACGAGTATCGTATGGCACCTGCGGCAGTGCCAGTTCTGCAGACTGAAGCAGATGAGAGGCTATGCATGGGGTAAGGCGATCTCACAGGTAATATGACCCCAAGTTGTTGAGGGCTTTATATGGTAAGAGTAACACCTTGAACTTAGCCCAGTAGCAAAACAGTAACCAGTGCAGGTCTCTGAGCACAGGTGTTCTGTGCTGATAGGGTCTCCCTCCTGTCAGTGCATTTTCTGCACTCACTGCAGCTTCTGGATCAAGCGCAAGGGAAGCCCCACGCTGCAGGAATCCAGTCTTGAAGTAACCAGTGCATGAATTACTGAGCCAAGCTTTCCTGATCCAGGAATGGTCACAGCTGATCTTGAGTTTCTAGTAAAAAAGAATAAAACAGATATATCCCACTTTATATCCTGAGAGGTTCTCAAAGCAGCTTGCAAAAGGTTCTCATAATAAAAATCACATTCAAGTCCAGTATTTGGAACTGGTATCAGGAAAAGAAGCACTGGGGCATTTTTTTGCCCTCCCCCTTAGTCTTCACTGTTCAGGGGCACCCAAAACATGTTGGCACCTGAGGCGAACCACAAAATGGCACATGCACACTCCTTCCAAGGAAGAAGGGATGAGTGGAGATTTGCACTGGGAGGTGGGAGGAGGCCAGCAGCACCTCCCAGAGGCAGCTGTGGGGGTGGCATTGTGGGGGGGGGGGGTGCTAGAGGGGCAGCAGGCGCAGCAGGCGCACCAGGGGCAGCAGACAAGCATTCCTTGGAGGCCAGATCTGCTGCTGTTGTGGATTCTGCCACCTAAGGCAGTCACCCCCCCTTGCCTCATGAGGGGGGGCCTCTGATGCTGCTCTTCAGCCTCCACCTGTGAAGCCACAGAGGCCACTGGTGTCCTTGGAGGAAGGGAGGGCAGCTGAGTCGCCCAGCCCAGGATGCAGACAAGTTTGAGACTCCAACTTCGCCAGTCGCCATGGTTTAATGGCGAGGGGTGATGGCAGTTCAACAACACCCAGAGGGCACCGGGTTAGGGAAAGCTGTTCTAGAGAGCTGGGGGGAGAAGCAAGGAAAAAGCTATTCTGAGCCTAGTGCATTTCCTTTAATCTCATTTATGAGAAGAAATTGGGTGGGGGGACACCCCAGTGCCCTTTTCAGCACTCTTATCAGAGAAAGGAAATGAGATTTCTAAAGCTCACATTTAGAGAGAAGGCAGGGGGAAGGGAGGAAAGTGAATTTCCACTTGAGACACACTTCAGCCAACAGCTTTTGTAATGGAAATGTCGCTCTCTGGGAATGCTCAGATTTCAGATGGGGCTTTTGGGGGAGGGGGGAGCTGAAACTCCTTGCTCCAGCCCTTTGAATGCTAGCTCCCAGGTGACCATCTGGGAGGAGCAGAGGGAGAGAAAGAGATTTGCCAGACCATTAATCAGCACCATTGGGGGGGTGCTAATGCTGGGGAACAGGCCTGGATTGACAGCTTCGTGAATGGAGGTCGCTTTTATTCAATCAGTTCCGCAAACGAGATTGGCCTCCCAAGGGTGCCCCCATCCTTCCACAGCTGGGCCCGTCAAGGACCCAATTACATTATGAACTCGGCTTCAAGGGAACCAGTGCTCGCGGGGGGGGGGGTTACATCCCCTCCACAGCCAGCGCTAGGGTGGGGACTGAAAGGAGGAAGAGCAAATAAGAAAACAGTGGTGCACTCTTTACATAAATAAGGGCTTGTATTAGGACTGCCATGCTATATTTACTTCTCTCTATCTTACAAGGGACTCGAGCCCCCCAAATAGCACTGACCCAAATTATTGCAAGTGTTTATATTGCTTAGGCTCATTGGTAGTACACATGCCTGGTATGCAAAGCCCCGCCCCCCAATCAATCTCTGGCATCGCCAGCAGCAGGTGCTGCCACCAGTTTAAGAGCACATAAGAAATAGCCACCATGGGCCCCTTAGCTTCATCAGGACCTGGCATGGCTTGGCAGCTCAACATGGAGGAGGAGGAAGGAGATGAAGCAGAGTTGGGGGGGGGGGTGAAGGCTGGCATCCAGTAATGGAAGATGGCAGTTCTCCTCTTTTGACTCAAAGTATCAAAAGAGAGGGAACTGCCACTCTCTCCACCATCCCACCTGGAGAGGCGGTTGGAATCCACTCAGACGGAACATTCCCGTAAAGCAAGAAAGTCTCCCGAGTGAGCTCACTGTGCCCTGGCTTTAAAAAGTGGGTGGGGGGGCACCACAACTGTTGGGACATCTTCATTGCTCCTGCTCAGCTCCAAATCTCTTGCCTTAATTGTATTCTTTGGAATCACAACTTCTGGACCCTGTGCTGGCCTGAATTAAGATCTATTTCGTACTCACAAGCCTACTGCACAAGGGGGAAATGGAAATTCATTGCTCTACACACTTTTGCCTCTGACCCCACCCAGCACAGGCATGTGGGCTCCAGAAGGGAACGTGGCCCTCAAACTCAGAACACCTTCCTCAACCCTGGCTTCTCCAATGCTTGTGTAAAAACTGTACAAAGCTAAAGCTTCCAGGTTGGCAACTTAAGAAAGAGTATACAGTGGTGCCTCGCAAGACGAAATTAATCAGTTCCGCGAGTCTCTTCGTCTTGCGGTTTTTTCGTCTTGCGAAGCACGGCTATTAGCGGCTTAGCGGCTATTAGCGGCTTAGCGGCTATTAACGGCTTAGCGGCTTAGCGGCTATTAACGGCTTAGCGGCTTTAAGAAAAAGGAAACAAACTCGCAAGAACTCGCAAGACGTTTCGTCTTGCGAAGCAAGCCCATAGGGAAATTCGTCTTGCGGAACGACTCAAAAAACGGAAAACCCTTTCGTCTAGCGAGTTTTTCGTCTTGTGAGGCATTCGTCTTGCGGGGCACCACTGTAATTTTGTATCTCCTTGCCTTCTGGCATTTCAGCTGCCTTATTATCATGCCTTAAGGATGCACTTATTTTTCAGCTGAATGAGATGCTGAAGCCATCATCCTGTTGGTGTAGTTCAGCAAAGCTTCTCATCAGAAGGAGAAGAGGGGAAGAGAAAGGGAAAGACAACATTTCTTCCAATTACAGAGGTGGAATCCATGAAGTTAAGGGATTCACTTTCACCCAGAGCAGACAGGGTGAGGTGTCACCTTGTAATATTGATGGAACAGAACGGAAAGGTCTAATTATGTAAATGATGAGCTGGGCTTGCTAGGAAGGAGCAGCCAGCCTTAACGAGGGAGGGGGGTCTCTTGCCACAGTTACAGCTTGAAAGGTAATTTAAACAGTGGCTATAAGCGTCAATCAAAAAGGCAAGGAGCAGAAAGCGGCAGAAGATCACTTCTAAAAGCTGCATCCAAGTAGCGGGCAGACACACAGCACAGCACCAGGTGAATAAATTCCCAGGATTCTGCTCGTCTTTGGCATCTCTCAATAAAATACGCAGTTGACAGCCAATGGGAAACAGAACAAGAAAGCCCAGCCTCTCAGACTCATAAGATCAGAAGCCTTCAACCTTTTCAAACTCAAAATATATTTTACGGATCTGGGTCCTTTCTGCCTTTTTCCTTTGTGGCCCCCGCTATAATGTCCCTAACCTTTTCTCACAAACAACAGCACACTTGAAAATTGAAGATCAGTATGTTGTATGAATCACTTTCAATTGTAAAATCAATGCATGGCATAATATGTAAATCAATATCAAAATTATAGGGGGAAAGGTAGGGCATTAAAAAGAGCCCTGCTGGATCAGCTTGAAAGCCTGTCTTGCCCAGCATTCTGGACTAACAGATGTTTCAAGAAGCCAACCAGTAGGGCTGGAAGGCAACATCCTTTGGTCACTGTTGCTCCCTAGCAACCGCTATTGACAGATATATTGCCTTTGGGAAAGTGGGTTCCATTTAGCCATCGTGACTAATATCCACTGATAGTCATACAAATTAGATGGTAGAGCCACCTAATCTAGGTCAGTGTGAACTATTGCATCTTGCGGCAATGAGTTCCATAAGCTAACAGATGTTGTGTGGCCTGCGGAAACATCCCAAGGGCCAGGGAGAGGCCTGGGCCTGAGCTTCCCTAACACTGTATAACAAAACAGAAACAGAGGACCACCAGTGGAAAAAATAAAGCAAACATTTCTCCACTGAAAGGGATAGTACAGATAAGCACAGGCCACTTTTTAATCTCCTCACTCACACTACAATATCACACTGTTCAGGCCTGCACTACTTCATTTTAGCCACCTTGGTTGTTTTGTTTTGTGGCTGAAGCAAGATGTGGAATCTGTGAAGTTACAGTGACGAGGTGACGTCTCTGAAGCATGTGTCGCTTTGCCTCAGTGCTGGGCTAACTGCATCCCGGTCCGACTGGCAGGAACCATGCAGTCAGCAGCATCGCCAAAGGCAGGCCCCTCCTGCTTCACGGCCTTCTCCTCAGGAAGCAACCATGATCTCTTTGCTGAGGAGAACGGGAACGGCTCTCCACCTGCCCCAGTGCACAAAGCCACTCTTGTCAAGGGAATCTCCACTTGGTATTTTCACTGCTTTCCCCCCAAATGTAAGCATTCAGAATGAAAATAACAATACTGTGTCTGAGAGGAGGAGAAATAAATCACAGAATTAAGTTGGCTCCCTTTAATCCCCTCATTCACATCTATGATATCACACTGTTTCTTTCACCCACAAGCCTGTGACTATCTCTTTTTATTTGTTCGTTTGCTGTTAATGTGGATGTACTTCATTAGTACATCCATATTAGTACAACAACTGTTGCATTCAAAAAAGAGTAAGGAAAAAAAATTCTTTTCATATACTTCCCATCCACGCCTTCCATGGTTTCCTCCCTATTCCCAACCTATCCACGTCTTCCTGTTCTTCTAAATTTTCCTTTCTCCTTCTCTTTATCTCATGTTATAACTTGCGCTGCTGAATTATAATCACCCTGCTAGGTTGATTGTCTTGCTATAATGATTTTTCATATATAACACACAATCCTCTTTAAGTTCTTTTTCATCTCTGTTTCTATTAGTCATACCCACTAGTTCCGCATATTCCAGCAGTTTATGATGCCACTCTTCTTTCATTGGAATCACGTCTGTTCTCCACTTTTGTGCAAGTAAAATCCGTGCGGCCGTGGTTGCATACATCAATAGACTCACTTCTTTTTGGGGGGGACTTCTGTCGTTATTATACCCAGAAGATAAGCGTCTAGGTTTTTAGGAAAGGAGCTTTTGAACATTTTTTCCCCAGTTTGCTATGAATTAATTCCCAGTAATATTTAATAATCCTACAAGACCACCACACATGGTAGAATGTTCCTACACTCTCTCTACGTTTCCAACATTTATCACTCTCTGCTTTGAAATTCTATGCCAATTTGTTGGGAGTTAAATACCACCTATGAATCATCTTAAGATAGTTTTCTTTTAAAGTGTAACAGGCAGTAAACTTCAAGTTGTTTTTCCAAAATTGTTTCCATAAGCTTAGGTCAATATTATGTCCCACATCCCTAGCCCAGCTGATCATGGATGACTTAAGAAACTCTTCCTTCATTTCCCACTCTAATAATAAATTATAATTTTTAAAAAGTTTTTACCTTCAATCCTAATAACTCCTTTTCAAATTGTGATTGTTTGTCTGCAAAACCATGTTTTTGTCTGCCTTAAACAGAGCATTAAGTTGATAATAGTTTAGCCAGTCTGTTACATACTCTTTAATTTCTTCTTCTTCTTTTCATTTTTGGTTCCCCCTCCCCCTTTAAGATCTCTGTATGTACCCCACGCAACAACAGTGGCTATCTCACAGGTTTCTTTCTCTCCGTCTCTCACAGTGGTGACTTTTTCCTTCAGAGTTTCTTTTTAAAAAACGATGGAAAATGTGTTGTTGCCTCTGCAAACTCCTCCATTTCTTCCCAACCTGGTAGAGATGGGACATATTTGGGAGAAGGAAAGGCTAAGGAATGAACCCAGAGTGGAGTCCGTAAGACAGTTGGATGACACCTTGTATGTCTCCTTCTGGCAACTCCTGCAGCCAAGCTGGTGTCAAACAAACATCTTGCTCTGCTTTCCTCTGGACCATGTCAGTGAGGCCAAGGCGGGGATCTTGACATCTAGGCAGCCCAGGACCTCCATACACACCAGGTCCCAGAAAAGTTTCTTGGTGCTGCTGGAGCAGCAAGAACAACATGGCTTGACTTCCCCCACAGAGGCATACTCCATTGTCTCACAAGACAGACAGATGCCAACAGGTGGTGATGGTTAAGGAGCTGGCAGCTGTGGCGTTAGCACACACATTTACTGTCTCTGTTCAAAGAGCTACAACCCCCCTCACCACCACCAGCACCAGAGCTAGATCACTCATTTAGATATTAGGCCCTTGCCAAGTGGGAGGCCTGCCAAAGTCTAACGCAGGATTCAGTCAGTTCCATTAATAACTGCATGACCCAGACCCACTGAGTGTGAGTGTGGACAGTGTGGGAGGACAGAGCCCATGCCTGCTTAATCCCTGCAACATACAAGAGCCCCAGATTCCCACAGGAGATTCCCATAGGAGGAGGAGAAGGAAGGGGGGGGGGGATAGCCATTTCTCAGCTGCCTGGTTTTGCAAAAATCCCTCATTAGCAAAGGTGAAGAGCACAGCTCCACACACCGGCCAGGCAAAGCAGATATACTGCTCAGTAAGACCCTATCCATACTATAGTTTAAAGCAGCAGCATGCCATTTTAAATGGTCATGGCTTTTACCCACCCAAAGACTCCTGGGAAATGTAGTTTGCTAAGAGTGCTGAGAGCTGTCAATAGCCCGCTATTCCCCTTACAGGGCTATAATTCCCAGAGTTCCTTGGGAAGCGGGACTGGTCATTAAACCATTTGTAGCTCTGTGAAGAGAATAGGGGGTCTCCTAGTGACTCTCATCACCCTTAACAAACCACACTTGTCAGGATCCTTTGGGAGAAGCCATGACTAATTAAAGTGGCATAATAAGGCTTCAAATGTATAGTGCAGATGGGGCTTAAGGCATAGCTGTCAAGTGTCCCTTATTTGAAGGGACAGTCCCTTATTCCAGCGCCATGTCCCGCTACTGTCCCTTATTGATGGATGTCCCTTAAATGTCCCTTAAATGATGTCCCTTAAATTTCAAAGGAAGCAGCTCCTCTCCCTGTGGTCTAAATCTAAATTAGACTGCTTTAAGTTAAGAAAGCCTTAGAGAAAAACCAGGAGTGGAGCTGGGATAGAAGATTAAGTTCTCATTTCTGGTACTGATCAGAGGCACCTTCTTTCCTAACTGCGCATGCATGCACACCCACACACCCCACTACTTTGCATCTGGCTCTAGCTGGTGTACCTCCAGGTCGCAGTGAAAGACCAAGCAGATCATACAAGGCCAAAAGTCCACCCCACAGGGGCACATAAATATATTACAACTCACTCGGAGAACGATTATAGCCCACCCAGACCGCCATAGAAAAACAAAATGGGCAATTGAGGTTTGTGCCAAGCATTTGCAGTTCAAAGCATGCTTTTCCAAAGCCAAAACTGCAGCCAAATTCAAGGCCTCCGCAACTGAGCATCCAACACTCAGTCTGAAAGGGACACACAACAGCCTGTAGTCCAGTGTGAAGGTGCAGGACTATCACTGCCTGCAGCCAAATCGTTTATTCAAATCCACATGCAATACCCTGCCCCTTAAGAAACCCTCCCCACTTCTTTTATAGCCCTGGGAGCTCCATGCCTTCTGTGCTTCTACACACTCCTTCCCAGCTTCTTCCCCATCCTCCTTTCCCTCCACCTATTTTTTTCTCTCAACTCAACCGACTTGTATCCCACTTATTCTGAAAAGAGCTCAGGGCAGTGTGCATAAGGCTAGCCCATGTTGTTGTTGCTATTATTATTTAAATCTGAAGATCCTGAGGCACTTCATTACAGAAAAATACAAAATTAGAATACAAAATACTAATAAAAGCAAAACAGAAGCAAAATCTTCACAAAAACTCTGTAAGGTGGATTCACACTGAGAGGCAATAGCTGATCAGTGAGTGAATGTCTGAGCTGACAGAAGGAAAGGAACCTCTATCCACTGCAACACACCACTGCTTTCCATTCCCCAGATTCCTGCTTCCCAACCCACTACTCTGCTCTCTCGTCTTTCTGTCACCCTTTGTCCTTCAGTTCACTTACACCAGCAGCCCTCCTGTTCATCCAGCTTCCAAAAACCTTGGCTTTCCCTGCAGACAATATTGCAGACAAATCCATTAAGGTTGCAAATCCTTCCATTTGGCAAAGCAGAATTTTGTGGGGTCTGCAAGATGTCCGGTGCATTCTGGGGTGCCTGTCAGGCCCTTAAGCTGCAAAGCGTTCAGCCAGTGGGCCCATGTAAAGTGAAGACAACGCCAACATTTTAGTTCCTCTGAACCAGCCTCTAAGATCAGCAGAGGTGAGAGTTCTAAAAATCCATTTGCTGGCTGCATACTGCAAACAGCTAGAATATTGCAGACCACACAGACAGTTTTCAAGTTGCCCATTGTATTTCTCCCAGCCACCTCCTCCTCCTCTTTTTCCTCATCGCAAAACCAACATGTACTGTACTGCGTGTGCCTGGCTCCTTGGCTTACCTTGGAGAGATCCTCCGTCCCTCCCTGCTGACTGAGCAGAGGTGAATGTCTCAGCAAAGGCTCTTGCAGCAGTTCCAGCCGGGGCCGTTTTGTCTCAATGAACTCAATTTCTGACTGTTTGCTCAGGTCAGAGAGGTAGGAATGTGACTCAGCTCGGGCGTGCAACTCCTGCGACCTGATGGGGAGGCAAAAAAGAAAGGATCCGTTACAGGGCCACAAGGCAGCCTTAGTCCTGGGATGCAGAGTAACACCTGCAGTACAGAGAAAGCAAAAGAAAGGGGCACAGGAATTATGACTGCTGTGACAGGTAGTGCTGGGTCCTGGCCTAGGAGCCTTGGTGAAGGACAGTTTCCTGCAGCTTTTCCATGAGCCAGAAAAGGGAACTGTGAGCAGTTCAGGCTGAGACGTCCTCACACCCTCCCAGAATCCTCTCAGTCCTAAGGATCACACGAGTGCACACAGCCGATCCTATGGCACTGCCTGCTATTAATAGATTCATTGATTGAATTTGTATACTGCCTCACTATAAAGACTCCTAGATCTGCTGCTCTTCCTCAGTAAGCAAACCCTGCGAAGAAGAAACACGCTCACACACCACACTATAATCTCTCTTGCACCACCCAACAAGGCAGAATATCTGCCATTTTGCCTCTGGGCTTTCTGTTGTTGCTTCAGGTGCTTGACAGTCTTTCTTCCTTTCTTTTTTGAGAACATTTTATTAAATTTTCCAAAAGTAACAACAAAAGCATCATCAACAGATTTTAAAACCATAATTTTATTTTACTTTCCTCACCGCCCCTTCTTGGTTTCATTGTTTGATTCTCATTCACGCATGTCGTTAAAAGCTTGACAGTCTTTCAACCTGAGTGCCTGACACACTATTTGTCACTATCCTGAATCTTTCCCATTTGCTAAGCACTCTCTTGTATTCATAGCATGCATCCTCAAAACAGCTCCTTGAGGTAGGCCTGACATATATCTCTAGGGCAGAAGGCAACTGGAATCCATTCCTCCCAAGTCTGCACAGCATACCATTTCCCTCAGCTTGAAGTCTCAGCCTCCCTTGGCCATTGCAGAGCTTTCCCAGGGAAAGAAGCCCACCTGGATTCCCTTTTGTAATCACGATCTGAATCAGGTGTCACCCCCTGCCAGGCCCTGCTCTTGCACAGTTGTGGGCCCTGGAAAAAAGCCACTGTGGTCGGGAAGCTTTCACTGGTGCCAGAAAATATCAGCTGATCCTCTCTCACCCAGTGGGTGCAAGGGAGTCTCATAACCAATGTCCTAGTCTCCCTGGAGCTTCCCTCCTTTAGTCAGTGGGGATGCACAAGCTGAACCCCACCCCTCAAACCACCCTCAAGCATCCAGTTGCCCTCAAGAGTCGTCGCAGGGTGGAGACCGGGAACCTGTGGCCCTCCAGATACTCCTGGGTGATTGTAAACCACTTGAGGATGCCTTGGGGCTTGTGAGAAACAATTGAGAAATAATCATACTAGCCATACTTAGCTGCTGCCCTTGTTATGTTGCTGGGGCTGCTGGGAGTCCAACAGCATCAGGATGCAAGGGGCTGATAATACCAAGGTTGCAGGTTCGATCCCAATATGGGACAGCTGCATATTCATTCCCGCATTGAGGGTATTGGACTAAAACTAGATGATCCTCAGGGTCCCTTCCAACTCTACAATTCTATGAGTCTACGACCAAAAGGTGACGACAGGAGATGAAGAGGAGAAACCCCTTCACAAACCTATATGGCTGCATCTTAAATCTGGTAAACCTATTGTGGCATCCCATCTGGCATTAGCATTATTAGTGCTACCTGCTCGTCTCCCCAACCCCAACCCACCACCATCTTCCCAACCCCTCAATCAAGAGGATTAATTGCTTTCAATAAGAATCGCAATTAAGCTTTCCCCTCTCAACACACTCCGCACGTCTGCTTCAGAGGGCTGCAAGCAAACGTAGGCTTATTAACGTGCACAGAATGTATCGTTTTTGACAAAAGGACCATACTTCTCGTTACCATGGGACAAATGCTTCAAAACCTTAATTGCCAGGAATGGGAAAAGAAAAAGGATAAAGAAAACAGAATTAAAAGCGGGTGAGGAACCCTTAACAACGACCAGCTCCAAGGAAGAATGACTCACAAACCTACCCAAACCTCCTTTGAAAACAAACTGCCTTGCCTTTACTACTATGGGTGGAGACAAAAATGCACAGGGCAAATTTACATGTACAGCCATTTGTTACAGCTTCCATTTCTTTCCTCAAGACAGAAGTCTAATGATTAATCTTCCCCGCTCCCCTCAGAAAAGCACTACACATAATGAACTCTCTATCCATATATTGAATTTTTCTGAAGTGACTATGCAGATATAACTGTACCCACCTACCCACCCGGTGTATTCAGGTAGAGTGAAAGATGGTGGAATGAGTGGGGCAAAGAAGGCATGAACTGGAATAACGGCAACGTTCTGCTTGAGGGCAGAATTTCGGGGCCCCACTCAGGTGAATGATCAGGATGTGCCCCCTCCAAACAAATCAGGGCTGGCTTACGTCACTTCCTTCAAAAGGTGGTAAAGGTAAAGGGACCCTGACCATTAGGTCCAGTCGTGGCCGACTCTAGGGTTGCGGCGCTCATCTCGCTTTATTGGCCGAGGGAGCTTCCGGGTCATGTGGCCAGCATGACTAAGCCCCTTCTGGCGAACCAGAGCAGCACATGGAAACGCCATTTACCTTCCCGCCAGAGCGGTACGTATTTATCTACTTGCACTTTGATGTGCTTTCGAACTGCTAGGTGGGCAGGAGCAGGGACCGAGCAATGGGAGCTCACCCGGTCGCAGGGATTCGAACCGCCGACCTTCTGATCGGCAAGTCCTAGGCTCTGTGGTTTA
The DNA here is from genome assembly GCF_964106645.2 of Podarcis pityusensis. Lineage (NCBI taxonomy): Eukaryota > Metazoa > Chordata > Lepidosauria > Squamata > Lacertidae > Podarcis > Podarcis pityusensis. The sequence goes on from NC_138041.1 coordinate 39,902,490, forward strand.
ACCCACAGTGCCACTCGCGTCCCTCAAAAGGTGGAAATGCCACCTAAATAAGACCTCCCCATAAGACATGGGTGGGGACCCTCAGGCCCCCTCTATCTGGTCCTTGGGACTCTCCCCAGGTGACACCTCTTCCCCAGATGCACACCCTCCCTGTTTGCCTTTGGGCTCCTGAGCTGTGATAATGCCTCTTGCTTAGAATTGCAGAGTTGGGAGGGACCACACAGGCCATCTATTTCAACCCCCTCTAATGCAGGAATATTTTGCCCAAGGTGGGGCTCGAACCCACAACCCTGAGATTAAAGTATTATGCTCTACCAACTGAGCTGTCTCAAGCTCATCTCAGCGGAGGACGGAGAGGGGTGCATGAGCATATAAGGAAACTAGCCAAGTGTACAAATATAAAATTTACATATGTGGCCCCTGGCTCCACCTGCTGCTGGAAGGTTGTCCAGAAGGGCATGCAGCTGTTTGGCTGAAAAAACATTCCTGCAGGACCATGCAGTCCACAGTCCAAGACTGTTGTGCCTCACCACTGAACAAGGCTAGGCTAGGGCTGAGGGTGGTTAAGCCTGAATCTAGGCCAGGTGGGTTTCCCAACCCAGGGTGCGGGAGAGGGGGAGTGTGGGGTCCTCCAACTGAGGTCAGTTCCCAGAGTTAGAAGATGGAGCCTGAATTTCAGGTGGCTGGACTAGATGACCCTCAAGGTCCCTTCCAACTCTAAAATTCTATGGTTCTATGAAATCCTGAAAGCAGAGAATACTGTTCTGTTGGCAACAAAAACATTCAGTGCCTGGGGAGGTAATGGTGGTGGTGAGAATGTGCTAAGCTGGTTGCACAGTGTTGAGTGAGGGGGGAGAGTGATCTATTCACTTAAGATAGTGGTTCTCAAACTTTGTTGTTATTTTTTTAAATGATATTTATTGAGAATTTAAAATTACAGAAAGAAAAAGGAAAAAGCAAGAAAAAAGAAAAGGAAAAAGGGTATACAAAAAAAGAGATTAAACAATGTAAGTCAATAAAAACAAAAGTCAAAAAAGGAAAAAAACAAAACACACAATACATCTGAATAAAAAAAAAGCAAAAATAAACAAAAAATTTAAAAGCAAATCCAATATTCCCAAATCCTTATCTTTCATTAACTTGTTTCATCAACCTCCTCACACCTCCCTTTTTGTATTCTAGTTATTAATTATCTCAGCAAATCCTTTCCATCTTTCACAATATTCTATCATTAGATTACCTTAATCTATTTTAACCTTATCTTACCATAAAAAACCCTAAAGCTTAAAACTTAAATCTTATTTATACCTAATTCTTTTTAACAAAACATATTTATACATAATTCTTTTTTACATTTCTACTAAAGCCAAATAGTTTCATTCCAACATTTTTCTAATATTAATTTTACAATAATTTTCTAAGTGAATTTTTAAAACTTTCTTCCAATCTTCATCCGTCGTCTCTTCTTCCTGGTCTCGGGTTTTGTCAGTCCTTTCTGTTCCATCCATCTAGTCCATCAACCTGGTGACCTTCTATCCGAGGCTCTTAAGTCTTTTCCATGTCCCTTCTGCAGGTCTTCTTCATGTTTGTACCTGTACTTTACTTTATCTTCTGCTGATCTTATTCTTAATTTCCTTCCTTTCTCTCAGGGAGACTCCAACTTGACAATATCTTTATCCCTTCTCGACAAGTCAGCCCATTCTCCATAGTCGACACTGAAATCCAAAAGATATTTGAAGGCATGTTTCAAAGTCCCTCCAAGATTGAGGGCCCCCACAACTCCAAACTCCCCCTGGCCCAAAGCCAGATCCGAAAAGTCAAAACATCCCTGCATAGGGGGGTCTATCCAACTTCCCATCTCCAGACCAAACAGTACTCCATCTCTCCAAATCTGACTTTCTCCAGGTTCAGTCGTCAAAGACAGCAACTTATGTTCCTGCAAGGCCACAGCTCTCTCCATTTCTGGTACTTGAGGTTCAGCAGCTACCTCCTCCTTTATCTTCTTCACCACTTGCTCTGTCAAAGCACATTCCTGGATTGATTCCTGAGTGGTTACTATATAAGTATTCACTGTTTGTCCAAAATTTCCAACTGCAACAGTCATCAAATCCATCTTCTCATGTAGCTGTTCCAGTAAAGCACTTGTCTTGCAAAAAGCAAGCACTAAAGCTTCTTCTGGGCACATTCTTGTTCAAGGTCGGTGTCTAGTTCCCACGATCCTTTATCTCTACAGCTGTAGAATTCCCCAGATCGACTCCAGCAACAGTTTCACAAGCTCCCTCTAGAGGAAACAATTTCTATTTGTATCCGTCTTTTTAAAAGCAGATTCTAGCAACAAAGTTCCTTTCATTTCCCAGATATTTCGTTCCTTTTAAATGCAAAAGGGAACATTGGAAGCAATATGTTTCTCTTTTTTAACTATCTGTCAAAAACGTTTTGTCCACAGTCAATGAACTTCCCCAAGGTGTCTGTCTCTGACACCCAGCTCCCAGGTTCAAGACGATGGAAATTTATCTTTCTTTACTCTCTCTTCTGCAGGTTTAAACAGTCTAAAAAGATTCCCCCCTCTTCTCCTGCTTCCAAGGGGGGTTTAGTGATTTTAACTGATGGAAATTTAGTCCTTTACAAACGACTTTCCAGACTCTAGCTTGCAATGTCTTTGCTTCAATCTATTTACAAAAGCGGAAGGCGGACTTCCTGTTTAGACCTTCCCGCTTTGGTGCCAAATAAAAAAGTTTCTTAATCCAATTTTCCGTTCTACTCACGGGCAGTTGTTTAAAATCCAATTGTCCACAGGAAAAAGTCAGCGCTCTCCAGCAACAGCAATGAGGCTTCACTCCGTGAAAAAAGCAGTTGATTCAAAGCACCGCGCCATTCACCCCAAGTCGCTCCGGATCCCCGAAACCGGGTTTCCCCGCGAGTAGGGGAGGCGCAAAAGGTGCCAGCCGAATCCCACGTCCACAGGCTTCTCCCGCCTGTGGGGTTCTCAAACTTTGTTCTCTGGGCCACACGAAATATTTCATTGAGAAGAAATACATTGGAAAACACAACTAGGGTTGTCCTCAGTATCACTTGATGCTCTTGCTCACATTTTGAAAATATATCTATCCATATTCTACAAATAATTTTTTTTTTATATTATACTACACTGAAATGTTCATGTGTTTCCTTGATTGTCCTTGAATCTTCCCATCACGCTTGCCATCCTCTTCTGCCACACCAGTGTGTGCACTACCACTGACTGAAGATATATCCCCCCACTAAAAAAGGCAACGGGTGAGTCTTGTCCTTGCTTTTATGGCAATTTGCCTGTTTTGAAATCTGCTGACCGGGTAAGAGAGAAAGTATTTATATCAGATCTGGCCAAATCAAGAGATTTTGTTCTGAGAGGAACAAGGAACATGGTCTTCTCAGTGGTGGCCACGTAACTGCAAAGATTTATTTTGAGTGAGCCCAGGCAAGCCCCATTCCCCAAATATTTAAACAAGCCTCAAAGACCCTTTTAATGGGCAAGCAACATTTGTTTTACTTTATAAAGACTGCTTTTCATGCTAAAAACACAAAGAAACAAAACCATGCCCCCCAGTGCAGTTTATGAACTTTATATCCACCAGTGCACAATACAACATAACAGCAATATTCACATCTGGTACTAACAATACAGTAACAGTAACCTAGCATAACATTAATAATCAGGATAGCACCTACAGCCCACAAGGGCAAATTTAGGAGTTGGGCTGTAGGTGCTATCCTGATTATTAATGTTATGCTAGGTTACTGTTACTGTATTGTTAGTACCAAATGTGAATATTGCTTGAATGAACTCAATGTTTTGCTGTTATGCTGTATTGTGCACTGGTGGATATAAAGTTCATAAACTGCACTGGGGGGCATGGTTTTGTTTCTTTGTGTTTTTAGCATGAAAAGCAGTCTTTATAAAGTAAAACAAATGTTGCTTGCCCATTAAAAGGGTTCCATACCCCTTTGGGCCTGCAGTGGGTTGTGAGGCCTATGGAAAATTAGTCCTGGGTAGCTGCATGACTCCAGCCTGCAACCTGAACTTTCCATGTTCAAGCTCCAAAGTCTCCGAGCACACTTGCTTCAAATCTCCTTCGGTGGCCTTCAGCAAGCCTCCCTCTTTCTACCAGAGGCCCTCCATCTGCCATATGGGGGTAATAATACTGCAAACATACAGATAATGATACTTGCAGAAGGGCTGCCAGCTGAGATAAATATATGTGAAGCGTTTCCTGCTGGTTTTCTACACAGCAGTGAAAGAAAAGCATAAAAAGCCAGGGATGGCCCTCCAGATGCTCTTAAGACTCCGACCCCCATATAAACCCCAGCCTGCGAGGTCAATAGTCAGGGATCACAGGAGTTGGAATCCATCAACATTCAGAGGGCCACCAGATTTACATATTGTTTCTACAGCAGGGTGAACTACAAGAAAACTCCACCTGAAGCAAAATGAGCAGGCAGAGGCAGGCTGGAGGATTGCAGGTGTGGCTCAAAGTGTACAACAGGTGTTTTTGAACACCAACCCATCATCAGTCCTGCTGGCCAGCATGTCCCAATGCATCAGGGATGGTAGAAACTACAGTCCAGCAAGTCTAGAGGGCCACAGGTTCTCCAACTAAAATGGAAAACATGCCAAAACCCACATTCACATTTTGAGCTGGAGGACCAGCATCAACTTATTTTGACTCAGCAAAGCACACCATGCTTTCTCCAGCCCACCATCCGATGGTGATGTTCCCTGGGCACTCCCTTTCTTAAAAGAGGGCACTACCCTTTTGTTGGGGGATGCGGGTGGCACTGTGGGTAAAACCTCAGTGCCTAGGACTTGCTGATCTTAGGTCGGCGGTTCGAATCCCCGCGGTGGGGTGAGCTCCCGTCGTTCGGTCCCAGCTCCTGCCCACCTAGCAGTTCGAAAGCACCCCTAAGTGCAAGTAGATAAATAGGTACCGCTTTATAGCGGGAAGGTAAATGGCGTTTCCGTGTGCGGCGCTGGTGCTGGCTCGCCTGTTGCAGCTTCGTCACACTGGCCACGTGACCCGGAAGTGTCTTCGGACGGTGCCGGCTCCTGGCCTCTTGAGCGAGATGAGCGCGCAACCCCAGAGTCGGTCAGGGGTATGGGCAGGGGTACCTTTACCTACCCTTTTGTAGCATAAGGCTTACACCCGAACACTGAAGACCATGCTGCTGTGATCTACTCCAACTTTTAAGGGAAAATATATGCAATTCTAGTCCTTTTTCTACATTAATATATTTACTTATATGCTTTCTCACCCACCCTCCACTGTGAGGTCCTAGAAGAGGCTGCTGCAATGCAATCATGCTTCCAATTGTAAAACCATTTGTATACAATTGTAAAAATACAATGCAAAACCATTTCAAACAAAAGCAGCAAGGTACAAATTAAGCAAAAACAAAAATACCTTAACTGTCAAAGGCTGGGGTAAAGATCTGCATCTTCAGAATACGGCAAAAACTATGCACCAAAGGTGCTTGATGCACCTCTCTGGGGAAGGAGCTCCACAACTTGGGGGCTGCCACAGAGAAAGTCCTGTCCCAGACAGCCATTCCTGACACTTCTGAAGGTGGCAGTATTACCAAGAAAAAACCCTCCACTGATCTTAGCACTCAAGAGGGTCTCTGTGGGGATGGAAGCAGCTTTTCAGACATTTGGGGCCTAGACACCAACGTGAGCCCTTGCACTGGGCCTGCAAATCTTGATGTTTCGAGGGCACACTTCAAATATTCCTGAGCAAGACTACACCATTTCCAAACGGTTCAGGGATAGCCTAGGATGTTAGAAATATGCCTTGGGGCGGTGATCAGACAAAGAAAAGAAGCAAGATTGCCAGCACATTCCTCTGCAAGTATTTGTGGTACAACGTGTACGAAAAGGAGATCTTAAAATAACTTTTCAAAGCTCATTTGTCCCAGCTGGCGGGGCCCACGGCACACACGCTGCAGGGGAAACCTTCCAGAAAATGGCCCACAAACAATAGATGAGGTGTGGCAAGGCATAGCTTAGTAGTAAAGCACTCTCTGGGTGCTGCAAGGTTAAATGCCTCACAACTCCAGATAAAAGTGCCTCAGGGACAACTTGCACGGCTCCACAAGCAAAATATGGCACAGATCTTCAAGGACTGTACCAATTTAACTGCAGGCGAGAGACTGTGTGCTTAAATACTACTACCAGATTTGGAAGGCATTGGTGCTGGGTGCAGGCAGTCTGGCCCCTGGTTAACAGCTTTAGGGACACATAGAAGGCATGGAGGCAGGATCACTTTTCAGCCTGAGGGTCTGAATAATAAAATCCCTTCAGAGCAGGATTGGAGCAAAAGTGGAAGCAGCCAACACCCGCCCACTCCCCTAAAAAAAACAGTGATGTGCTTGCAGGATGTGATCCTTAGAAACTACAGTCATGGAAAGCTGCCTTACTATGGCAAAAAGGCTAGTATTGAGGCACAGTAAAGATAAATCTATGGCCCCCTTTAGTCAATGGATTGAACACATGGCAGCACTCGCAATGTATGAACAACTTGCTTACAGATGTAGCCTTTCTACGGAAAAATATAACAATATTTGGAAAGCTTTTATAAAAAATATAATAGGTTATAAATAACCATATATGTAATTGGATGATAACATTATATACCTGTCAGATGCTGCTGCTAGCTGCTCGCAAGTAACCAGGCAGGACTCCAGACCTGTCTTTTACAGGTTTTTATTGTGAAAACTATTTACAGTGCAGATCTCCAAAGTTCATGTCCGTCTTAGTCACTTACAGAATCCGGGAGTAGCCCCTTCCGGCTTCTCCCCCAACATAAGAACTTTGACACCCCAAGCCTCCGCCTCCCTTCCTTGCGTTTCACCCCTCTGCGCAAGCTGGGCGACGGAAGAGGCGTGTGTCCCTCCTGGCCAGCCTGGCTAGGTGAGGCACTGGGGCTCTCAGCAGCATCCTCAAGCCCCTTCCCCTCTTCTCCACTGGAGGGGTGGCTTTCCCCACCGCTGGAAGAGGAACTGCTCCTCAAGAGTTTTGGAAGCTCTCTGTATCCCAACGCCCCCCTGTTCCAATGGCAGTCCCCTGACAATACCTGTATACTAAACAAGCATATATGGAATTCAAGTTGTTTGCATGTATAGTATATAATATACCTTTAATTTCATTTTCTTCTGTATTTACTTTTTATTTCTACTAAATTTTGTTTAATTAAAATCTTCTCAATTAAAAAATTAAAGAAAAAAATAGAAAGCTGACTTATACCAGATTGTTATTCCATCTAGTTCTGTATTATCAACACTGGCTGACAATAATTCTCTAAGGTTTCCAGAAGGTAATCTTTTCTAAATCCACCTGGAGATGTTGAAGGCTGACCTGGGATCTGTATCTCCTCTACCACTGAGCAACTGCCCTTCCCCCTAGAAGGAGCCTGATCTGAAGGCCAAAGAACATGCAAGCAGATGTGGAACCTGACAAACAGGGAGGGAGCAGGCAGGCAGCAAGACAGACAACACAGGTTCTGGAATATAAAAATAACTCAAAACAAGCCCCAAAGCTGGTTGTTACATGGGCAGAGACTTGGCTCTGACCTCAGGAAGAAGCAGCAGAATATCCGCTTGGCATGCACATGTGACGTCATGTTGGGCCTGTGGGGACAGCAGTCTTCCATTACTCTGCAGCTGAAGTGGCCCACCAGCAGACAGACTGGGAGAGCCTCTCCGATTGGAGTCTCCATCGACCACGGGGCAGGGAGCCCAAGGGCAGAGTTTTCTTCCAAGCAACCTGCCGATGGTGGGCAAGGCCAGAGGCAGAAGTCGGCTGAGCAAGTCATGCGACTTTTAACTTGGGACATTGGGCTCGTTTCGGCTCATGGCCATCTCTATCATCCATCCAGGCAATGAAGGGGCAAAGCAGGGCCAGTGAGGGTTCTGGCTCAGCAGTCCCAAGGAGGGGCCAGAGGGCTGAAGAAAAAGGCTTGGAGGGGCCAGAGGGCTGAAGAAAAAGGCTTGGAGGGGCCAGAGGGTTCGCCATACCTGCCTACTGCCAAACAGAACTTGGATAATTGATTTCACCCCCGTTTTTGCCTTCACAAAGCCTTTGGAACATGCAACGGGTGGTATTTAGAGGGCACTGTGAGCTTCGGAACCTCAAGGGATCATAACTGCGAAACACATTCTTATGTAGATCACTGTGAAAGCTTCACTTACTGCAGAGCATGACAAACTTGCCGGGAGTGATTTTGTAGTGTTCAGGAGAAATGTTGGGAGAGGTCTTGGAGCACAAATAGTGGCCTTTGCTGTCCAAAGACACAGACACTGCAGCCCAAGGGGAGGGGAGGGAGGGAGGGAAGTTCCACACCAGGAACAAGGGGGAAAGAAAGACTGACATCCAGATTTGCTGCCTTGAGGAGCTTGCCGCCTCAGGCGGTTGCCTCACCTTGCCTGATGGGGAGGCCGGCTCTGCTGAAGCCTGGGCCGGGGAACCTTTCTCAGCCCAGGAGCCACACTCCCTTCTGGAAAAACTTCCTCTTTTTTTTTTATATTTATTGAGATTTTCCAAATGTTACAATATAAGAATGGGGAAAAAAAGAAAGGAAAAAAAAAGAAAAAAAAAGAAAAAATACAAAATACAAAATAAAAATGATTAAAAACCACTCAATTTTTCCATTACTTATTTTTCCTTAGCTTGTTTCCCGGACCTCCTCATACCTCCCTTTTTTGTATTCCAATTCAATTTGTTGGTTCAGCAAATCCTTACCCTCTTTGTTTATCCTAATCTTTGGTCTTAAAATAGTAACGTTAGATTTTTACCTATTAACAACCCATTTTTCATATTCCCTTAAAGCATTACAGCTGGAAACCACTTAATTTCTATCCAACATCATTCTAACATTCGTTAATTTTACAATATTTCTGTAGATAGTCTTTGAATTTCTTCCAATCTTCTTCCACCGACTCTTCTCCCTGGTCTCGGATTCTGCCAGTCATTTCTGCCAGTTCCATATAGTCCATCAGCTTCATCTGCCATTCTTCCAAGGTGGGTAGAATCATAGAATCATAGAATCATAGAATCCTAGAGTTGGAAGAGACCACAAGGGCCATCGAGTCCAACCCCCTGCCGAGCAGGAAACACCATCAGAGCACTCCTGACATATGGTTGTCAAGCCTCTGCTTAAATACCTCCAAAGAAGGAGACTCCACCACACTCCTTGGCAGCAAATTCCACTGTCAAACAGCTCTTACTGTCAGGAAGTTCTTCCTAATGTTTAGGTGGAATCTTCTTTCTTGTAGTTTGGATCCATTGCTCCGTGTCCGCTTCTCTGGAGCAGCAGAAAACAACCTTTCTCCCTCCTCTATGTGACATCCTTTTATATATTTGAACATGGCTATCATATCACCCCTTAACCTCCTCTTCTCCAGGCTAAACCTCCTCTTCTCCAGGTAGATCTTGTGTCTTCCAATACTTTGCAATGAGTATTCTTGCTGCCGTTGTGGCATACATAAAAAAAGTTCTGTCCTTCTTTGGCACCAATTGGCCGACTATGCCCAGGAGAAAGGCCTCTGGTTTCTTCAAGAAGGTATATTTAAATACCTTTTTCAATTCATTATATATCATCTCCCAGAAAGCCTTAATCCTTGGGCACGTCCACCAAAGGTGGAAGAATGTACCTTCAGTTTCTTTACATTTCCAGCATTTATTATTGGGCAAATGATAAATTTTTGCAAGCTTGACTAGTGTCATGTACCACCTGTATATCATTTTCATAATATTCTCTCTTAAGGCATTACATGCCGTAAACTTCATACCTGTGGTCCATAACTGTTCCCAGTCAGCCATCATTATGTTATGTCCAACATCTTGTGCCCATTTAGTCATAGCAGATTTCACCGTTTCATCCTGAGTATTCCATTTCAACAGCAAGTTATACATTTTTGACAAAATCTTAGTTTTGGGTTCTAACAGTTCTGTTTCTAATTTTGATTTTTCCACCTGGAAGCCAATTTTCTTGTCCAAATTATATGCCTCCATTATCTGATAATAATGAAGCCAATCTCGCACTATGTTTTTTAATTTCTCAAAACTCTGCAATTTCAGTCTATCTCCATCTTGTTCCAGAATTTCCCAATATTTCGGCCATTTGGCCTCCATATTGAGCTTTTTCAGAGCTTTTGCTTCCATCGGTGACAACCACCTTGGGGTTTTATTTTCCAATAAGTCCTTGTATCTTATCCAGACATTAAACAATGCTTTCCTGACAATATGGTTTGTAAATGCTTTATGTGCTTTGACCTTATCATACCACAGATATGCATGCCATCCAAATACATTGTTAAAGCCTTCTAGATCCAAAATGTCAGTGTTTTCAAGAAGCAGCCATTCTTTCAACCAGCAAAAAGCTGCTGATTCATAATAAAGTTTGAGGTCTGGCAGGGCAAATCCACCTCTTTCCTTTGCATCTGATAATATTTTAAATTTTATTCTGGGCTTCTCTGTCTTCGGTATAAGTGTGATGTACGCCTCTTTCCACGACTCTGGTGCCCTTTTCCCTTCCAATATTTCATTGCAGACTTCCTTTAAAGGTTGTAATAACCACTCTTTCAAAGATCTATAATATCTAGAAGTCAGCCCATCCGGTCCTGGAGATTTGCCTAGTTGCATGTTTTGAATGGCACCTTCTACTTCCTGTTCAGATATTTTATAGTTCAACATTAGTTTACTTTCTTGGGAGATTTTTTGTAGTCCATTTGTCTTCAGAAATCGGTCTATGTCCATTTCTTTCTGTGGCCCTTGTGTATATAGTTGTTTAAAATACCTCTGGAAACATTTTCTAATCTCGGTTGGGTTGTGTATATTCTTTCCTTCCACTTCTAAATTTGTAATAGTGTTTAATTTTTGTCTTTTTTTCATTTGCCAGGCCAGCAATTTCCCACATTTGTTAGCAGATTCAAATGTTTTTTGTCTCATTTGTGTGATTTTCCATTCTATTTCCTGGTTCATCATTTCCATATATTGTACTTGATATAACTTTATTTCTCTCAAAATCTCCTGCGACTTTGGTTTTGCTCTCAATTTCTTTTCACTCCTTCTGGAAAAACTTCCAGGGGCAACATGCCAGTGGAGGAGGAGCAACAAGAAACCTTCGTGCAGGAGCCTGGCTGCTACACACAAACACTCTCTCTAGCCTCCATTCCAGCCAAGCCAAGCACTCATGGAGGATGCGAAGAAAGCCCAGCAAGAGGAGTAACCTGGAAAGAGGGAGTGTGGCTTTCGGGGGGGGGGGAGCCTTGAGGGCCAGATAAAGATTCTTGAAGGCTAACTTTTGGCCCCCAGGCCTGAGGTTGCTCACCCCTGCCACGGCCCCAGCCGCTGTTCATGTGGCACGTGGGGTTCATTTCTGGAGCTGCGGAGCAGCCCACCAGCTATCAATCAAAAAGCTCCTCTCCTTTCCTCCCTCAGTTGCTCTCTTGCCTTTCCAGATGCAGAAGCATTTCAAGCATTTCAGCCAAAAGGAGAAGCTGGAGGAATGAGAAGCAAATGCCGCTGTTGTGCTGGTGATGAGGAGACCAAGGACTGTGAGTAAGCTGCTTTGAAAAACAGGAGTGTCTTACGAGAACTGACAGGCAGGCGAGGAAGCAGGGTGGGAGTGAAAATAAAATAAAACCGGGGCTCCAGCAGATTTCCAGTTAACAGCCATTTCTGGAGGGATGTCATTGTGGTGGCACCTTCCAAAGTACTCTGGTCAAGCACTCAACTAAGATGCCACACAAAGGGAAGGAAAAACTAACACTCAGGGCGTCAGACAGCAGATGGGCAGTGAGTCGGTAATAATCCCCCCCCCCCGCACCGTCCATTCCTCTCTGAATGTTCTCCCACCTCAACCTACTGCTCCCATCAAACATTGTAGGACTGCAACGCCGATCAGCGCCAGCCAGCATGGGCAACAGTCACAGCTGATGGGAGTTGTATTCACCAAAAAAATCTGGGGGGCAGCAGGCTGGGCAAGCTTGTTCTACTTCAGGGGTGGGGAACCTTTTTCAGCTGGAGGGCCACATTCCTTTCTCAGCAGCCTTCTGAGGGCCACATGACAGTGGTGCCCGGGCCAAAGACAAGCAGAGGAGCGCATATATTTTACCTTTCTACAGCGGGCTTGTTCCTACCGGCACCCCTCTCTAACCTCCAGCCAGGTGAAACACACACAAGGAGGGTTCAAATGCATGGCTGAGAGTCTGACAGAGGGTCCAGGGGGGCCATATTCAGACCCCAGGCCTGAGGTCTCCCACCCCTCTTCTACCCAACGCCAAGGGGTAGCCTGACATAGATAGCCCTGGTCCATGCCAGGCTTGGCCTCCTGCCCTCAACCGTTTTTCCTCCTCCCCTCAGAGACACAGCAGCAGTCTGTGCTTGCTGTTTGCTTGAATCCTCTCCTCCAAATTCACAGGCCTCCCTTGTGCCTGCCGCTCCTCCCCACCCCCTGCCAGCCCACAAGAGCCAGCTGCCTCAGCTGGAAGCCAAGCAATCGGAACCTGGGAACCCAGCCAAAGCTCTTACAGATGCGTCTAGCTTGAATCTGCGGGGGGGGGCGCTCAGCTGCATGGACGACTGCTCCTCCCCACTCCTCTGGCGAAGGAAGGGCAAGGGGGAAATGAGGGAACCGCTTCTGGTGCCAGAGAAAGCCCAAGGAATTTGCTGTGGCTAGCCCTCACCAGCACTGCAGCCTCCAGCCACCAATAAATCCAAGAAACACAAAGAGAGGGAGCGTGGGGGTGTGGGAAAGGGCCTCAAGAGGTCACCTAAGTCCACAACTGCTGCACCAAAGAAGGATTAATTAGGCTTGAGCCGCTCTTGACATATGTTTATGCAGGTCTATATTTAAAAACTTCCACTGATGGAGAAAGGAAGGAACTCCACGGCTTCTCTTTGGCAACCACTTCCAAGAAATATTGTAGATATTTTTCTGGCTATCATAGACCACAAAGCTGGGAAAGGCCACGATCAAATGATCTCACCAGGTAGATCCCATACCTGAAAGCATCCCTTGCCAACACTCATACAATTCTCCAGAAACCTCCAAAAGGAGGAAATGCTGGTTTCTGAGCTGGTTCCCATGTTCTGTGTATCCTTCAAGGTACTGGATGAACAGATCAGTTTATTTTTCTGTCCATTTTGGGTTTGTTCATTTTTGGGTCCATTTCGTGCCACTTCTGCATTAACCCTTGGATGGTGGTGGTTGTTTAAACACAAAAATTTGTATTTCAAGATTTTTGCAACCTTTCCCTACAGACCCACTTATATTGGTGCACAAAGCACTCTGCCCATAGCACTACACACGCAACCGCTCCTTGCATTCCCCTTACCTTTCATTCCCTGGCTGGAACTCCGAGAGCAAGGACGGCCTCCTCCGCTGCGGCTGCAAGATAGACCCAGGGGGAAGGTGAGAAGGGTAGTCCCTGGAATGGTGCTGATACTCCAAGAGTCCCACATCCTGAGCAAAAAGGGAGGGGGGAGAAAAGAGACAGGATTTGCAGAGGCTTTCACATAGGTTCCAGCTGCCTATTACACACTCTCAATCTTCCCCACAATAGGACTGTGTGCCCTCCACACTAAAAGCACACCCAAAAGATTCTGTAGCAAGGGAATATGCATTTTGTGACCCGCATACACTATGCAAGCTCACATCTAACAATTTCTATAATTTCTATGATTTATTCTGTTTGGGGTATTTTGCATCATTGTTTTGCCAGTGGGGGGGGGGGGGCAGGGGTGAGCAAGAAGCTTTGAAGCAAACCAAAGCCCCTCTGGAAACCACAAAAAATCTATTTTTATTATGCCACCACTCATTTTTGACAAGTATCACACATGAACTTTTCAAACTTACCTCTGCAGCCTCTAAAAACCAGAAACATGTTTGCTTTCACTCTTCTTTAACCAATAAAAGGAAGATTGGTGGGGGGAGATAATCTTATGATATAAGAAATAAACTGCTCCTGTTCCCTTATTGGGTACCAAAGAACCCATATAGAGTCCTTTTGTAGGTTCTCTATAGGTAGGAGAAAATAACAGAAACCAACTAGAGAATATTGAGAAGCAAAGCAGATAGTAAGTCTGATCTTTATTAACTGTTGCAACAGGGTGCTCCCCTCACACGCAGAAAAGGAGGATGACCCTAAACAAAGGTGTGCCCGCCCTTATAAAGACATTTTAAATTGCCCGCCCTGGAGTCCAAGACCACCCCCAGAAACATCATACCTACATCACAAAAGAGGCAGTCTACAACAGAAATCTGAATGCATTGTTTATCTTATGTGTGGCAAGTTACCTGATTGCATTATCTGGGTTTTGGCCACTCTTTTGTTATTATAACTACTTAATTCCTGAATCTAGGTCACACCCTGTTCATATCTTGAATGTGCCCTTAAGACAGGATTTGTGAGGAAAGAAACAATGGGGAGGTTTCCCACTTTGACCTTGCAGAGAAATATTTGAGGTCAATTTGTTTAGGACCTTTTCTATGGGGTTTCAGACCGGTGGTTTATATATAGTTATGAATATATATATATATATATATATATATATATATATATATGACCTTAAAATTCTTATAACAATAACAACAATGAAAGCTGACATTCCCAGAAAGTTTAGTTCTGAATCAGAGACCAACAGACCATGCAGAGCCCTGGCCATAGCGATCCATTTCTTCAGATGTTAGGAATGTATTAAACAGCCTCACACAAAGCTGACTGTCCAGCTCAGCACTGTCCACAATGACTGGAAGCGGCACTCCACCATTTCACAAAAGGGTCTCTCTCATCCCTACCTGGTGGGGTGTTGAACCTGGCACCACCTGCAAGCAAAGCAGACGCCCTACCCCTGAGCTCTGGCCTTGGCTTTCTGCAGAGGATTACCACTGAGGAGAACCTTGTCAGAAAGTCTGGAGGGCTGCTGCCAGTCAGTGCAGACAATATTGAGCTAGATGGACCATTGTAAAAGAAGAAGCAAAGTCTCAAAGTGATATTAAAAACAAGTCTTAATAGTCCGAGACACAGTGTCTTGATAGCAGAACCTGTGTCTTGTGCCCCTGAGAAGGGTTGTCAACAATCAAAATGGCCAGCCATTTTATTGTTCTGTTATTTGATCAAGACCTACACTTCAGTACCACCTTCCATTCTGCACACATGCACACACTTCCCCACCCCACCGCCAGACTATCACTATCCTGCCTTTCCTCCAAGAAGCTCAAGACGGCTCTCCCTTCCCCATTTCACCTGTTGTAAACAAAATCTGCCCTTTTCCCTTATGGGGTACCCAAGAGCCCATATAGAGTCCTTAAGTGGGTTCCCTATCGGTAGGAGAAAATAACAGAGGCCAAGCAGAGAATATTGAGAAGCAAAGCAGATAGTAAGCCTGATCTTTATTAAACTGTTGCAACAGGGTCCTCACTCCCCACACACAGGAGGGAGGAGGAACCCAGAATAAAGGTGTGCCTGCCCTTATGTAGACTTTTCAAATTGCCCACCCTCAAACTCCAGACTACCCCCAGAAACATCATACATACATCACAGAAGGGGTGTAGCCCAGGACCCCCCCCCCATACATCATAAATACATCACAGAAAGAGGTGGTTTGCAGCAAAAACCTGTCTGGCAGAAAACCTGTCAATGTTTACTGATTGGATCACCCAGCCAGGCTGGCCATTCTTTTGTAATGATAAACTCTTCATTCCTGAGCCAGGTCAAGGCTCACCCTATTCACACCTTAAATGTGCCCTTAAGGCAGGATTTGTGAGCACAGAGACAATGGGAAGGTTTTTTCATTTCCTCCCTCCTTGCAGAGAAACATTTGGTCAGTTTGGGAGAGTCAAAATGGTTTCAGGACTGTCTTCGTGTACTGTTTCAGACATATGGTTTATGTATTTATGTACGTGTTTGCCTTGTACATTTAATTTATATATTTGAGACCTTAAATTCTTATAATACACCCTCACAACAACCCTGTGAGGTAGGCCAAGCCAAGAGATTGGGACCAATCCAAGGGCCCTCAAGTGAGCTTCATAGTTGAGTGGGGATTTGGACCCTGGTCTCCCAGATTCCAGTCCAGAGCCAACAACTGGCTCTGCTTCACAACTCAAAAGGGTCCCATGGGTGATGCATCAAAGGGTTTCCTGAAGGAAGATCACTTGAAAAAGCTCTGACCTGAGCCATTTGCCATTATCTCAAGGATGTCTCTTCAAACACTCTCAGAAGGGGAATATTTGCTTCAAAGAGGGCAGGCTGGAGGTGCTATTTTATTAAAAGGCACATCCATCTCATTCCTAGACCCCTCCAAAAAGGAGAGGGCTCCCTCAGTTTAATTAACTGAAAAGCTCTCTGCCACACCTATTAAACACCTTGATACCTCAGCTGTTCCTTATTAGCCCACAGGAAAGGGAGGGGAGATGCTGTGCAAAGAACAAAGAGCAAATTATTTAGAATCTAGGCCAAAGCCACATGATACCAAGAGCAGTTTCATTAAAAAATGGAAGACCTGGCAGCTGGCAGCCATAACGGAGTCAGCGTGCAAAAATCCACGAGGAAGGTAAGTCAGTATTTTAGCCAGGCCAAAAGGGAGATTTCAAAATCTCTCTTAAAAATCCCTGAAAAGAACCTGAAAAGGGGGGGGGGGATCCTGATGTTGGGGATTTGGGGGCAGCTCTTCTTAAAAATCTTTTTACACACACCCCCACCCCCTCCTCACACATACAGCCAAGCGTATTGTGGAACCAAGATTTCATCATACACAAACCTGTTTATGAAAGGTCTGAAAGATAAAGGACCCCTGGACTACACTCTACCACATCCTTTTAAATCAGCCTTTGCCAACTTAGTGCCCTCCAGAAATGACTGGACTCTCTCCCAGTCCTACCTGGAGATGCTGGGGACTGAACACTGGACTCCCTGCATGCAAAGCAGATGCTCTACCACCAAGAATTCCACCCCAGGACTGTGAACTTAGAAAGCCTTTATTTCAGCGGAACTACTCTGATTATTACTTAAAGGTAAAGAGACCCCTGACCATTAGGTCCAGTCGTGGCTGACTCTGGGGTTGTGGCGCTCATCTCGCTTTGTTGGCCGAGGAAGGCGGCGTACAGCTGGTCATGTGGCCAGCAGGACTAAGCCGCTTCTGGCGAACCAGAGCAGCACACGGAAATGCCGTTTACCTTCCTGCCGGAGCGGTACCTATTTATCTACTTGCACGCTGACTTGCTTTCGAACTGCTAGATTGGCAGGAGCTGGGATTGAACAACAGGAGCTCACCCCGTCACGGGAATTCAAACTGCCAACCTTCTGATCGGCAAGTCCTAGGCTCTGTGGTTTAACCCACAGCGCCACCCGCGTCCCTGATTTTTACTTAGCCGAATGCAAGCCAAGGTCTCAGAGCACGGTTCATACAATTCTGGTGTTTACAGAACCAGAATTAGGCAGATGGTTGGATGGCCATCTGTCATGGATGCTTTAGTTGAGATTCCTGCATTGATGGGGGGTTGGACTGGGAGACCCTTGGGTCCCTTCCAAATTTTATTATTTCTTTTGCAAGCCCCCCCCCCCAAAGGTGCTTTCAAAAAGAAATAAAAATATAAAGTATGAGGCAATAACAATGGTACAGATGAAGCCCTCTGGGGTGTGCATTAAACATTTCACATTTTGTAAGAAGTGAAAACAGAACATCTATCAAGCAGATGGAAAGAGCAGACAAAAGACAAGCGTTATTAGCCACAAACCACAGCCTGGGTCTAGGTTATCAGATGCATAATCTTTTTGCATGGACAGCAAAAGTCTTCCTTTTCTTGGTCACGCTGAGCTCCTGCTCTGAACATGAGCTGTGCACACTTGCACACCAGACATTCAGAACTGCTCCACTTCATAGCAGCTTGCACCCAAAAGGCACCAAACAGAAACCATTCCGTAGTTTTCTAAGTTCACAGTCCTGGGGTGGAATTCTATGCTGCGCCATTACCAATGTTCCAATTGCACAAATGTTTCAGCTTACCCCCCCCCCCTCCCTTGTTCTCTCAACTCCCTCAAGCCAATTTCAGGAAGGTGGGGGGAGGAAAAACCTGTATCCCTGGTCAGTAACTTAGGTCACCTCTACTTTGCAGGAGGAATTCCATTGCCCTAGCATGATAAACCCACTTTAAAAAAAAAATGGTTAGAAAAGTGACAGGAAAATGCACTGCAAGTTGTGGGATGAACAGACAGTTAGCAGAAAAGATGTGCAAGCACGTTGCAAGTGAATCAGGATGAATGCTCATAGTAGTATAAACCTCTCCGCAAAAAAATTCTAAATAAAAGCTCAATAAAGACTGGACACAGTCTAATCTCCAAGTAAACTTTCTGCAAGCAAATCATGTCATCTGAACGGGTACTTAATACACACAAGCACCATGTTTTGAATTAAGGCAAGAACAAAGACCCTTTGGCCTTACAGACACAAACTGTAACTGATGTGGTTGCTGCTTAGAATAGCCTCCCTCAACTTTGACCCCTCTGTTTGGACTAGGAAGACCATCGGCCTCAGCCAGCATGGCCAATGTGTCCAGGACGATGGGAGTCCAGCAACATCTTGAGGGCCCAACACCAGGGGAGAGCTCTGTTCTCAGACACGCTGAATGATCTTGTGGGAACCTTGCGAAATGCACTCTGCTTCTCTGCCCACATCTAAACAAATCATGCCACCCAAAAACAATTCTTCAGGTTGCTTATACAAGACCCCAAGCTTCCCTTGCCACACCTCTTCATGGGAACTTAGGAGGCTGCCTTATCCTGACTCCACGGAGCTCAGGGTATCAAGCAGTGGTCTCTCCCAACCCTATCCAGACCTTCTGCATGCAAAGCAGTGGCGGAGCTACAGCATTTCCAAGCGCAATGAGCAAGTGCAGCTGGGAGAAGCCACCATCTTTCATCCACTTTTGGCATTTGGAGCAGGGAAGCATTCTATGAATGGGAGGCTGGGATTAAAATAACTAATTTTCCTGGCATCCCAAGAAGGAGAAATCTTTAAAATACTTTTCTTTTGTCTCCCCGCCCTTCTCTCTCTCTTGCTTTCTTTCCACCAAGTAACTGTAAAATATATATTATTACTTGACAGCCCCAAAAGCTCAGCTTTGATATTTCCTGACATTTCTGTCTTCATGGGGGGCTCCCAGATGGAACCGGACCACCAGTGTGCCATCCCGGCTTGCCTTTTCCTTGTTCTTATCCTACCGCCACCACAATAAAATCTTGTTTGTAACAGAGCAGAGGGCCACGCTGAGTCCAGCCAAAAGGAGGAGAAAGACGACATGGTGATATCTGTAGAAGAACCAATTGAGTCAATCCTGAAAGTATTACAAGAGATAAACAAATTTGGCAAGGTAGCAGGTCTTAAGATTAATAAAGATAAAACCAAACTCTTGGTTAAAAATATGAATGATGAGAGTAAAAATATATTACAAGATGTGTCTGGATTAGAGACTGAAAGGAAGGCTAAGTATTTAAGTGTAAATCATATAGATCTGTATAAAGATAATTATTTTAAAATTATTTATTTATATATAAATAAAAATCAAGCAGTTTGTATTTTTTCTAAATAAATAAATAAAACACATGCTGCCGGGAGAGGAATTGTAAACAGTAAGGTCAGAAGAAAAATGGACAGAGAAAAGCACAAATGGTGATAATTACATTTTTAACAGTGACCATTCATGAATACACCATGCTAATAACACAACCAGTACTGGTAAGCCATTAGCATATGTAATGTGATGAAAATCCATTGTGCTGATTCAATCCGCAAGGGATAGCATTTGAACCTCTTGATTAATTATCATTCAGCAGTTTTCAAGTCTTTCTCTGAAGCTCCCCTCTGCTACTTTGGCCACTGTAAGGTCAGTTGCTGAGGGCCTCAGAAGCTGAATTGTTCCCCAACTTGTTTTTCAATACTGCCATTTCTGATACCAATTTTACATCCAATTATTGTCTTGCGCTGAGACTGTTTCTCCTATGTAGAATACAGAAGGTCACTGTCAGCACTTTCAGAAAATGAGCAGGTAAATGAACCTCTGATGATGTAGATGACATTATTAGGTCCCATAAAAGCGTTGCCATGACATGGGGAACAAAGTTGGCATCTGGATCTGCTAATGTGACCTGCTAGTTAAATAGCTGTTCTAGGTTGGGGGTGGGGAGCAGGACTGTGTCAAAGCAAACACAGGTCCCTGTAAAAGAGAAGCATCCTTGTCTAGGATGGGCTGTAGGTAACTGAGGATACCTTTCCAGGGCTTTAGTGTCTGTGGTTGTAAATCACTTTGAATCATTTCTGTGAGTAAAATGACCAATAAATATTAATAATAAAAATGGCAAGAACTGGGAGCTGTGACAACGGGTCCCTTTTTATTCATGTTAATAAATTAAAAAATGAATAAAGGGCAAAACTACCATATTGACTGAAACACCCTGTCAAAAAACTGGGGTCGTCCAATACACGGGTAGTGGCATTTGCGGGGGGGGGGGGAGCAGCACGCCTGCCCGCCTGCTGGTTGGTGGGAGCGCAACTTCCCCTGATGCAGGAAACGACCTAGGGAGTGTTTCCTGCCCGCAGCTGCATTGGGGGGAGAAGCTCAACAACTCTGGGCCATCTCCCCTCACTTTCTTAAAACTGAGTCCCATAAATAGGGGGGGTGTCTTATACATGGGCACGCCTTATAGATGGAGAAGTACGGTATTTCCACAAATTTAGCACAGGTCTCTTAGTGATATGGGTGCCAACCAATAAGTAGCACCCACACCAAACCTCCACAGCAAACTTGCATAACTCATCTTTTCCCTGACTTTGTGGCTAACATTAAAATCTCAACTGACTCACTTCCCTCTCCCAACCATTTCTGCTTACCCCTACTCATTGAAAATCTGTGCACACACCCTAAAAACAAAGGGGGGAAAGTAATACCCTTCAAGCACTATTTTCTTCAGGGAGAGATAAGTCTACTATTGCAGGAAGCCACATGGAGTCCTGCCTGGGTGTCCTGCATGGACACCAAAGGCAGGAGACTGAGCAAGATCAAGACTCATGGTTTTTTGGTTTTAAAAAAATCAACAAAGGAAAAGCAGCACTAGAAAGATGAAGAAATTAAGGAAAGTCCCAACTCTCTGAGTTCTGGCAAGAAGACCAACTTCCCAAAAAGCAACTGCCATCTACAGAATAAAACCACAGCAACTGCAACAACATAGATGTAAACTTGTCTGCCAGAACTTCCTTTGTGCCCCACATAGTTATTAGTTGCAGCATTACACTTGTTTCCTGACTTCATTTCAAGGAGTTTGGGGGCAGCCTGGGAGTCTCGCATCCACACCTCAGGCAGACCTCCTGCCTCCTTCACTTCAATGATGTTAAATGGACTATTCAGACCAGCCAACCTGTTGCCATCCACGTTTCAGGCTACAACACCCATCTTTCCTAAATACTGGTAAAGCTGGCTGAGACCAAAGAGAGTTGTAGTCCAAAACATCAGGAACAAAACAGGCTGGAAAAGGCTGGTTCGGGTCACAGCACACAGGCAGGTCCCCATTGTGAACCCTTAAGCTTCAGGCTTGTTCCGTGCAACAGCAGCCAGTCCTTTGTGGTAGTCAAACTGGGTTCTTCTGTCTCATCAGAACAGACAGAGAGCCGGCTGGATCAGGCCAATGGCCCATCTAGTCCAACTTTCTGTTCTGACAGTGGCCAACCAGATGCCTCGGTGGGAAGCCTACAAAGAGGACCTGAGCACAACAGCACCTTCCCCACTGGTGATTCCCAGCATCTGTAATCCAGAGGCATATTGCCATTGACAGCGAAGGAAGAACAGTGTGGCTCATAACCACCAACAACATGATCCTCCAAGAATTTGTCTAATCCTCTTTGAAAGCCATCCAGGTTGGCAGCCATCTTGTGGGAACAACTCCCCTAGTTTAACAATGAGTTGTGTGAAGCAGTACTTCCTTTTGTCTGTCCTGAGTCTTCCAACATCCAGCTTCCTTGGGTGTCCCCAAGTTTTAGGACTAGAAAGAGAGAAAGAGAGAAAGAGCTTTCCTCCACCACTTTCTCCAGGACATGCCTAAGCGGTGATCACACCAAGCTTCCCCTTAACTGTTGTATTCCCAGTTTTGGTGAATTTGCTCCTACGGTCATCACGACAAGCCACATTTGCATCCAGCCTTTCCTCCAAAACATGCAAGAGCTGTATGGTTGGGGAAGTCCCTTCTGAAAGGAGCTTGGCCCTTACATTACAGTCTTCCAAGCAGTCTTTGCCAAACTAGCACTCTCCGGGAGTTTGGACTTCAACTCACACCAGCCTCACCAGCATGGCTAGGCTAGCTAGGGCTGATGGGAGTTGTAGTTCAAAACCATTGGAAGGCGCCTAGTTTGAGTAGGCTGTCTTAAAGACTTATTTTTTCAGTGCTGCCTTTCCCAAAAAGTAAAGCTGGCTCATGTGATCAGAGCTGATTTCTAACTGTTACGTATACCAGTCTGAAATGCCTATGCATCCAACGTGGTCCTAAAAGGCTGACTGTGAATGCTTAAACAAATGTAGGAAACTCTCTCATTTCAATCTCATGAGATCACTGTGAGGTCCAGGACTGTTCAGTAACCTTCACAATCAGGCAGGGAATTTAACTTGGGTGTCCCTGGTCTAAGCGCAGCATTTCATGTGCTACAGCCACAGGTCAGCACAATACATTTAAGGGAGCTTGTGAAGGGACTCAAGTATTCCCAAGGGTTTGACATCTTGAAATTTATCAACGGAGGGCAATGGCTCCAGCACTAATGCATGGAGACCTCTAAGATAGCAGCACTGTATTTCAAAACAGACGGGCCCGTTTGCGCAAGAACTGGCCACACAGTGGTTTTTTCCAGAGGTTTAAGGCTACTGCCAAAATATGTGGTGGTGCTCATTAGTTTAGAGAGAGATTAGACAAACGTATGGAAGATAGGTCTATCAGCTGCCAGAAAACATAATGGAAACTCCATGCACAAAAGCATTATGCACAGTTGTACCTTGGATCCCAAACGCCTTGTGAGTCAAACATTTTGACTTCCGAATGCTGCAAACCCAGAAGTGAGTGTTCCGGTTTGCAAATGGAACGGAACTTCCATGTCTTCCGATTGGCTGCAGGAGCTTCCTGCAGCCAATTGGAAGCCGCACCTTGGTTTCCAAACATTTGAAAGTTGAACAGACTTCCAGAATGGATTCCGTTCGACTTCCAAGGTACGACTGTATCTGAAAATCAGTTGCTGGGGGGCAACTGGAGGGCTCTCCTTCCTGTACAGCCAGCTTGTAGACTTCCATAGCTGCGAAGAGTTGTAGCTCAGTGGGAGAGCATCTGCACTGCAAGCAGGAGGCCCCAGTCTCTATCCCTGGCATCTCCATGTAAGGCTAGGAATATGGAGAGCTGCTGCCAGTCAGTGGACCAACGTTCTGAGTCAGTATAAGGCAGCTTCCTGTGTTCCCGGAGGCAGCCAACCCACTTTAGGAAGCTGGTTGCTGGACTGGGGGGAACTCTGACCTGCCCTTGCAGGCCTCTTCTTACATTCACAGAAAAAACCTGGGTGTGGGTGGGTGTAAAGCTCATTGCATGTGACTGATAGAGGAATGTGCAGGAGAGGAGAACTGACCAATGACTGACCATTGAACTTTCATGTGCAGGTCAAGGATGGTCAACAGAGGCTCCAAAATCTGGAGTACCGTATAAACAAAACATATGCAATATGCTTCCAAAGCTCATTGCACACACTGCTCTTCTCCTTCCATGACAACTACATCTTTGACATATGCACGGTAATCTCCACACATATTATAATTCAACAGATTAGCGCCTGGAACTCTGTCGTAATAGGCTACACAAAATGCACAGTAGTGTAAACATGTCTGTAAGACACATTTTGATCTAAAGAAAATTCTGATGGGAGTTATTATTACTTATTTAGCCAAAACAACTGGAGGGCTCCAGCTTGGCAAAGGAATCAGTGCATCATTAAAGAAACAAGAATTATTCAAATAGGAATCCACACAGCTACACTGAAAATATGCAACACCTGGAATCCTTCTAAATCAAACCTTAGGTAAAGGTAAAGGGACCCCTGACCATTAGGTCCAGTCGTGACCGACTCTGTGGTTGCGGCGCTCATCTCTCTTCACTGGCCGAGGGAGCCGGCGTACAGCTTCCGGGTCATGTGGCCAGCATGACTAAGCCGCTTCTGGCAAAACCATTAAGCATGGAAACGCCGTTTACCTTCCCGCTGGAGCAGTACCTATTTATCTACTTGCACTTTGACGTGTTTTCGAACTGCTAGGTTGGCAGGAGCTGGGACCGAGCAACGGGAGCTCACCCCGTCGCGGGGATTCAAACCGCCGACCTTCTGACCGGCAAGTCCTAGGCTCTGTGGTTTAACCGCGTCCCTAAATCAAACCTTACATCCATCACTAATGAGGGTCAGGCCAATTTTTATTTTCCTGGTGTGGAAGACATTTCTGGGAGCAAGCCAGAGGCAGACAACTACACAAAATCACCAAGGCTTGTCCCTGCTTTTCATTTTTTAAAATTCATATTACTCAGTCAAAATAAATTAAAAAATTAAAAAATTGTCCAGTAGCACCTTAGAGACCAGCTAAGTTTGTTCTGGGTATAAGCTTTCGTGTGCATGCACACTTCTTCAGATACCATTTCGACTGTGTCAGACCAACATGGCTACCTACCTGAATCTAGAATCATTTTTACTCAGTTTTTAAAATTCGTATTTTCAGCATTTTAAAAAAAGAAGGGGTTCTCTTCCATTCTTTGCCACATTCAAAGAGAGATTTCTGGGAAATCCTTCTGCCCTAAACAACCTCAGGTGGGCTGGACTCATTTGAATACAATAATTAAATTGCCTTTTCTGGAAAAAAGAGAATGGGGAAGAACAGGAAAGAAAAGTGGGATAGTACCTATTTTAGTATTTTTCTTTTTTTTTTTGAAAATGATATTTATTGAAGTTTCAAAAAAAGGTTACAAAAATAGGAAAAAGAAAAGAAAAAAAAGAAAAAATACAAAATACAGAAAAGTAAAAGCATTTAAAAACAAATCAGTCTTTCCATGTCTTGTCTTTCATTTACTTATTTCTCTGACCTCCTCACACCTCCCTTTTTTGTATTCCAATCCAGTTAGCTAATTCAGCAAATCCTTTCCCTCTTTGTTTTTATCCTAATCCTTTAACTTAATATATTGTAACTTTAGATTCTCACCTGTTAACAATCCATTTTTACATACTCCTTTGTAATATTGCTGCTAAAACCACGTAACTTCATTCTGACATCGTTCTAACATTCATTGATTTTACAGTATTTCTGTAAATAGTATTTAAATTTCCTCCAATCTTCTTCCACCGACTCTTCTCCCTGGTCTCGGATTCTGCCAGTCATTTCCGCCAGTTCCATATAGTCCATCACCTTCATCTGCCATTCTTCCAGAGTGGGTAGATCTTGTGTCTTCCAATACTTTGCAATAAGTATTCTTGCTGCTGTTGTAGCATACATAAAAAAAGTTCTGTCCTTCTTTGGCACCAATTGGCCAACCATGCCCAGGAGAAAGGCCTCTGGTTTCTTAGGGAAGGTATATTTAAATACCTTTTTCATTTCATTATAGATCATCTCCCAGAAAGCCTTAATCTTTGGGCACGTCCACCAAAGGTGAAAGAATGTACCTTCAGTTTCTTTACATTTCCAACATTTATTATCGGGCAAATGATAGATTTTTGCAAGCTTGACTGGGGTCATGTACCACCTGTAGATCATTTTCATAATATTCTCTCTTAAGGCATTACATGCCGTAAACTTCATACCTGTGGTCCATAACTGTTCCCAGTCAGCCATCATTATGTTATGTCCAACATCTTGTGCCCATTTAATCATAGCAGATTTCACTGTTTCATCCTGCGTATTCCATTTCAACAGCAAGTTATACATCTTTGACAAAATCTTGGTTTTGGGTTCTAACAGTTCTGTTTCCAATTTTGATTTTTCCACCTGGAAGCCAATTTTCTTGTCCAAATTATATGCCTCCATTATCTGATAATAATGAAGCCAATCTCGCACTTTATTTTTTAGTTTTTCAAAACTCTGCAATTTCAATCTGTCTCCCTCTTGTTCCAAAATTTCCCAATATTTCGGCCATTTGGCCTCCATATTGAGCTTTTTCAAAGCTTTCGCTTCCATCGGTGACAACCACCTTGGGGTTTTATATTCAAGTAGGTCCTTGTATCTTATCCAGACATTAAACAATGCTTTCCTGACAATATGATTTTTAAATGCTTTATGTGCTTTGACCTTGTCATACCACAAATATGCATGCCATCCAAATACATTATTAAAACCTTCTAAATCCAAAATGTCTGTGTTTTCAAGAAGTAGCCACTCTTTCAGCCAGCAAAAAGCTGCTGATTCATAATACAGTTTAAGGTCTGGCAGGGCAAATCCACCTCTTTCCTTTGCGTCCGTTAGTATTTTAAATTTTATTCTAGGCTTCTTGCCCTGCCAGACAAATCTAGAAATATCTCTCTGCCACTTCTTGAAACAATCCATTTTGTCCAAAACTTGCAATGTTTGAAACAAGAACAACATTCTAGGCAATACATTCATTTTTATCGCAGCAATACGGCCTAGCAGTGAAAGCTTCAAATTTGACCAAATTTCTAAATCTTTTTTCACTTCAGCCCAGCATTTTTCATAATTGTCTTTAAATAGGTTCCCATTTTTAGCTGTCATGTTAATCCCCAGGTATTTCACTTTCTTAACCACTGTTAAACCTGTCTCATTCTGAAACCTCTCTCTCTCAATCGCTGTTAAATTTTTCTCTAAAACCTTTGTTTTTAACTTATTCAGTTTAAATCCTGCAACCTGACCAAATTCTTGAATCAGTTCCAAAACTCTTTTGGTACTAGATTCTGGCTCCTGTAATGTCAATACTAAGTCATCTGCAAATGCTCCCAATTTGTACTGTTTAGCTCCGACTTGTATACCTTTAACCAACTGGTCCCTTCTAATCATATTCAACAGGACCTCCAGGACCGATATAAAGAGCAATATATATATGAAGACCGATATAAAGGGCAACCTTGTCGTGTCCCTTTTTCTATCTTAAATTCCTCCGTCACCACGTTGTTAACAATTAATTTAGCCTTTTGTTCTGAATAAATTGCACTTATACCGTTTCCAAAGCCTTGACCTACCCCCATCCCCTGTAGATTCTTCTTCATAAAACTCCAAGAAATGTTGTCAAAAGCTTTGTCCGCGTCCACAAATATCAAAACTGCCTTGGTATTAATATTCACTTGTAATTTTTCTAAAATATTGATTATGTTTCTCATGTTATCAGACAAGTGTCTACCCGGGAGAAAGCCTGCTTGGTCTTTATGAATCTCTTCCATTAACACTTTTTTTAGTCTTTTAGCCAAAATGTCTGCAAAGATTTTATAATCCACATTAAGCAGTGATATAGGGCGGTAGTTCTTAAGCTGCGTCTTTTCAGTCTCTGTTTTCGGTATAAGTGTAATATACGCTTCTTTCCACGACTCTGGTGCCCCTTTCCCATCCATTATTTCATTGCAGACTTCCTTTAAAGGTTGTACTAACCATTCTCTTAAAGATCTGTAGTATCTAGAAGTCAGTCCATCCGGTCCTGGAGATTTACCTAATTGCATATTCTGAATGGCACCTTCTACCTCCTGTTCAGTTATTTTATAATTCAGCATTAATTTATTTTCTTGAGAGATTTTTTGTAATCCATTTATTTTCAAAAATCGGTCTACATCAATTTCTTTCTGTGGCCCTTGTGTATATAGTTGTTTAAAATACCTCTGGAAACAGTTTCTAATCTCAACTGGGTTCAGTATATTCTTTCCTTCCACTTCTAAATTTATAATAGTATTCAGTTTTTGTCTTTTTTTCATTTGCCAAGCCAGCAATTTCCCACATTTATTAGCCGACTCAAATGTCTTTTGTCTCATTTGTTTAATTTTCCATTCTATCTCCTGATTCATCATTTTCATGTATTGTACTTGATATAACTTTATTTCTCTCAAGATCTCTTGCGACTTTGGTTTTGCTCTCAATTTCTTTTCACTTTCCTTTATTTTCTCCAATATTTTATCTTTCTTCTCATTTTGAATTCTCTTCTTTATTGCATTCTGTTGTATCAAGAACCCTCTCATAACAGCTTTGCTTGCGTCCCAGATTACTCTTTTTTCGACATTAGTGTTCATATTTGTCTCAAAATAGTCTCTCAAGGTTTTTTGGGCCTTCTTAGTCACTTCTTCATCTCTAAATAAGGTGTCATTCATCCTCCATCTGAAGGAGCCAGTTGGTGTTAGTTTCATCTCCATCTTCACAGCATTATGGTTGGAGCAGGTTTTTGGGCAGATTTCCACTTTTCTTGTCTTTGGTGCCATTCCTCTAGTTACCCATATTTGGTCAATTCTTGTCCATGTCATTTTGGCTTCAGAGAAGAAGGTTCCCTCTCTAGCCAAGGGATTCTTTGTTCTCCAGATATCAACTAAGTCCAAATTGTCTGTCATCTCGAAAAGGGTTTTCGGTAGTCTGCCATCCTTAGTGACTACCTGTCTTTGTGCCTTGTCCATATGTGTAGATACCACTCCGTTCATATCTCCCATCAAAATCACATTATAGTCCAAATAGTCCTTCAAGGTCTCATGCAACTTTTTAAAGAATTCAGATTTCCCCTCATTTGGTGCGTAAACTCCTACTATT
Source organism: Podarcis pityusensis (assembly GCF_964106645.2). Lineage (NCBI taxonomy): Eukaryota > Metazoa > Chordata > Lepidosauria > Squamata > Lacertidae > Podarcis > Podarcis pityusensis. The sequence continues at coordinate 39,931,295 of NC_138041.1, forward strand.
AAGAATTTCTCTCCTTGTATTTGAATTTCAGTTGCCACAAATCTTCCTTGGTCATCTTTAAAGATAAATTTCGGTGATAGTCTCCCCTTTGCATAAATCACTACTCCTCTTTTTTTAACTTTATCCGATGAGATAAACTCCTGGCCTAGTTTTTTATTAATCAATACTTTTCTATGTAGCCTTATCACATGTGTTTCCTGTAGACAAATCAAGTCCAATTGTTCCTTTTTTAATAAATGAAACACACCTTTCTTTTTCTGGGGGGAGTTGAGACCATTACAATTCCAGCTTAATAGTTGCAGAGCCATGATGTAGTTACTTTACTTTTCCTCCAACTGCACCAAGTGCCTGTTCCTGCTCTGTCGGTGGTATCACCTTCTCTGGGCAGTCTTTTAATCCAAAAGGTAGTTTTGCTATGTCTAATATTCCTCTTTCTAGTGCTCTTAACTCTTCTCCAGATTCTTTCTGCAGGTCTTCTCCATGGTCTTTCAAAAATCTTTCTTTGTCGTCCACTGATCTTATTTTTATCTTTCTTCCTTTGAAGCTAAAAGATAGGCCTTGGGGAAATTCCCACCTAAAGATGATTCTGTTGCTTCTCAACAGGCCAACCAAATCTCCATAATTGGACCTAAGGTCCAAAAGATATTTCGGAATGTCTTTAAATATCTCCACTTTTGACTGATGTATTTCCAAAGTCTTCTGAAAGTGCAGACTCAAGATTTTGTCTCTCTCCTCTTTTGTTTGGAGGGTGATCAAACAGTCTCTCACCCTGTTCTTCTTCCCTCCTCTTCCAAGCCTGAAAGCACTCACTATCTTAAAATCTTCCTTCTTCAAATCTGGGTCCCAAAAGTCTGCAAATTCCTGCATAAGAAAGTCAGTCAGATTGTCTTTCTCAAGTTCAGGTACGGCCCTGATCCTCAAATTCGTTTGTTTCTCCTTCAATTCAATCATAGACAGTATCGACCTGTGGTCTTCAAGTTGCCTGTGTATCGGTGGTATCTTTTCTTCTACAGCAACTGCTATTTCCTTTGCTTCTTCAGCTGTCTTTCGGGTCAAAGTAGATTCCGGTAGCAGTTTCTCAATAGTTTCTGTATTAGTATTTACCTTCTGTCCCAAATTGTTGATACTTGTAGTATTTTGATCAATTTTGATTGATGCTTCAGCTACTTGTTTACTTAGTTTTTCCAGAGATTCATTAATTTTACCTAATGCCTGAGCTAAAACATCTTCGGATGCCATTCCTTTAGGTTTAGGTTGTACAAATGCAGCCCCTGATGATGCAGAGGGGCCAGATGTTGATGCTCTTCGCTGCAGCCCAACGTCTGGGCGAAAAGATCTGCCAGACCTCGTTGTTTTTTCCTGTGGCAAATCTGCCATAACACTCTAGTTAAAGCCCAAGGTCAGTCCCACGGCCAGAATTTGTTTTGAAGTGGAAAATTCCCCTGGCCCAGTTGTAATTGTAATAGTTTCAAGCTTCCTCTAGGGGGATACAGTAGCAGTCAGAAGTTGTTGCCTTAAAAAAAATAACCTTTTTTAATCCCCCAATTCACAAAATAGACAACAGTTTCAATCTCAGTTATTTTCCAGTTACTTTAAAACCAGGAAAAGCTAGCCGGAAACATTGTATCTCCCTTGCAGAGTTAGCTGTCAAAAAGTACTCTATTCACCAACAGCGCATTTCACAGTACGGCATTCTTATTGTCCATTGGCATCCCGTTCCCAGGTTTTAAGCAGTGGGTTTTAGCTTCCTTTCCTCTCTTTTTGCAGGGAAATACAGTTCACGCCTTTCCCCCCTCCTCTCCTGCAGCCAAGGGGGGAGATCACTTGTTTTGATGTTAGAATTGTAGTCCTTTTCAAGCGTCTTTCAAAGTTTTAGCTTACACGTTCGTTGCTTTACTCTATTTACAAAGAACGGAAGGCAGACTTCCTGTTTATGCCTCCCCGCTTCGGTATCAAATTACGTCTTTGTTCTCATTTTTTTCCGAAATTAACCTACTCACAGGTAGTTGTTTTGTAGCCAAATTGTCACAGGAAAAAGGTAGCGCTCTCCGGTAACGGCTGTGCGGCTTCGCTCCACGGAAGAAGCAGTTGACTCTCAGCACCGCGCCACTTCCCCGCTTCACTCCGGAGCCCGTATTTGAGCTCCTTTGCAGATTGGGGGGGGGCGCAAAAGGTGCCCGCCGAGTCCCACGGTCACAGGCTTCACCCGCCTGTGATTTTTTCAAGGGTCCCCGCTTCGCCGTAGCAGAACAGACCCGATTCCCGTAGAGCCAGTCCCTCTGGATCAGAGGGAGTCCGCCATTACCGATGGCGCCACCCCTATTTTAGTATTTTTCTAGCTCTCAGGAGTGTTATCATGTTCACCGCATTGTCCAGCATAAAAGCCTGTGTGTCAACCTAGAGGTGTGTGTCAGGATGCAGGAGAAGATACCGTATTTTTCACTCTATAACACGCACCAGACCATAACACGCACGTAGTTTTTAGAGGAGGAAAACAAGAAAAAAAATATTCTAAACGAAATAGTGGATATATGATTTTTGTGGTTCGTGCTGTGGCCACAGACATGTGATCTGACAGTGAGTTTGGAGTAGCCCAATGCAAAAATCCTGAGGATCCATGTGAATCCATGCTTTGTAACCACGGAGGAGGGAAGGAAGGGGAACCATGGATCCTCTGCTCACGACTGCAGCAGATCCCCCCCGCCACCCACAGGCATTCGCTCCATAACACACACAGACATTTCCCCTTACTTTCTAGGAGGAATAAAGTGAGTGTTATGGAGCAAAAAATACGGTAGCTAAATGGTGGCCTCCCAGGCTGTGCACAGAGGAGGTCCCTGGTTCAAACCCCAGCATCTCCAGATTTAAAAATATACAGTGGTCCCTCGGGTTACGAACTTAATTCGTTCCGGAGGTCCGTTCTTAACTCGAAACTGTTCTTAACCTGGGGCGCACTTTCGTTAAAGGGGCCTCCAGCTGCCACCGCGCTGCTAGCACGCAATTTCTATTCTCATCCTGGGGCAAAGTTCTCAACCCAAGGTAACTCTTCCGGGTTAGCGGAGTTTGTAAAATTTAAATCAAATCCACCCTGTGATGCATATCTACAAGGAGTGTCACCAACATGAAAAGTCTGGAAAGCTCTGCCCGAGAGCACGGTATGTATAAAATTTGTCTTCCTCATCTATCAGTTGGTCCTAGGTCAATACACCTGTTACCATTCAGTTTTCCCATATTACCATCTTTTTCCCAATTATTGAAGTAGGATTTCCCCAGAGAGTAAACTTTAGCGTGTGAAAATGGATCAAATTTATTTTTATTGGCCAATATATTCAATATCTTTCTAACTGACCTAATTGTTCCAAGAGTTGTTGGAACTTTCAAATATTTTGATCCTAATACTGTCCATCCAATCAAGGGCATTATATATGTATATTCTAAGGTTGCACAATTTTGGAGATTAAGACCATCAGCAGGTCTCCAATGCCTGATACTTGTCAATAAACAAGTAATAAATAATAAATAAATCCACCTTCCTTAATGTGTAATTTGCAAATTGTGGCAGCATGCGGGGGGGGGGTGTCTTTCCCATTACCTGTTACCTGGTGCTTGACTTTTCTTCAACTAGAGAGGCCAGGGATTGAACTATAAGACCTTCAGCATGCAAAAGGATGCCCCAGACCACTGAATTCTAGTCCCTTGAGGGAAGCACTGAAAGTGCAGCAGTAAATGTGTTTGCCAAATAAGACCATCTGCAGCTGTTCAATTTCCCTGCTTCTTCTTCCTAATCAGTGGGAAAGCCATTTGCAATGGAAAAGTTCAGTACTGCAGCAGCCGAGCAATAGGATCTGCCACAAACAAATAGGTACAAAGCCAACATTGCTCTCTGTGAATCATTTATAGCAGCACAGAGTAAATGGAGCTGCAGAACACCAGTGCGTACCTGTATGCTACAAAGAGCCAAAGACTATAGTATCATCACAGGGAAATAGACATTAAAACAGTGGAGACATATTTAGGTCCACTTAGGAGAAATCCTCCATCCTTGGCAAACAGATGTTCCCTATTAAGGCAGCAAGGGGAAGCTCAGTCCCAAGAGGGCCTGTTTTACATGCAGAAGGTCCCGGGTTCAAACCTTGGCATCTCTGAGTAGGGCTGGGAGAGACCCCTGGCTGAGAGAGCCACTGCCAGTCACTACAGGCAAAAGCTGAGCAAGATGGAGCAATGGTCTGAACATGGCATAAGGCAACAAACTATGTTCCTAAGGAACTAGAAAATCTAGTGGTAGGAACACGACACCTCTTGTCTCTGCACTGCCATGGTGGCTTGCCAACTCTTTGTCCAAATGGCAGTACTAGTGGGGATCAAGTGACCCTAATCAGCCAATGGAGTCCCACCTGTAACTATAAATCGTCTGATTCTGGCCCAGTTTCTCAGTCCGTGCAATTCGCTACTCTGAGCAAGTTGAGCTTCCAGAATATTTGACCCTGCTTGCCAGCTTGGCTGGTTGGCTGCATTCCAGAGCCCGAACCCAGACCATCACCATAAGCTAGCTGGTCCAACTAAAACTCCCACATTGCTTCCAAAAACATTCAAGGGTTTTGCTCGGCCTTTGCGGAAAGCAAGTTCCAGGAAAGAGCCACAACTTGCAAGGATAACTATCCATGTCCGTTTACTGATCTGTTAATAATATTATTATTAAATATTGCTCAGCGCTTGTTATCAAGCAGCTACAACAGGCTACATCTCACCAGCATTCCAAAAATGATTGCCACCAGCAATGTTTTTGCCTGATTGTTTTCGCCTGGCTGAAATGTGTCCTCGAATTCTTGCCTGCCTGGATTAGGGATTGAGAAATACAATACTTCTTCATGCAACAAACACTGGAATTTGCTCCCAAGAGGCAATGATGGCCACCAACTTTAGAAGGGTTTAGAAGAGAATTAGACAAACTCATGGAGAGAGAGCTATCACTGGCTACTAACCATGACGGCCGGTGCTCTGTTGGAGGCAGCAATGTTTATGAATACCAGGAACCCACAAGTGGGGAGAGTGTTCTTGCGCTCATGTCCTGCTTGCTGGTTTTCCGCAGACACCTGGTTGGCCTCGATGAGAACAGAATATTGGACTAGATAGATAGGCCACTGTGCATCTGTTGTGCATCTGTTGTTGCACCCTCTTTTTCTTCTGGCCCCACCCATCACCAGCATATGGCCCCCAAAATGTGTTCTTGGTCTGGAAAGGGTTCCTTAGCCCTGTCTTACGCAGTTAATAGCTACAGGAACCCTTCCAAAAACAGAATTCTCTGCATTTAAATTTCTCTAAGAAGATAAAAAGGAGGCTATTGATCAAGCAGGTCGCCCTAACTCACAGCCGCCTGACCCAGCTTTTTTCAAACAAGAGTTGCAGATTCAAGACAAAATAAGGGATCTGGCACTCCTTTGTAATCAAATATGTTGTTTCAGATAACGGTCAGCAGTGTAAACCAGGTTGAATTACTCATTTGGCTCTTATCTGCATGGATGCAACAACAGGCTTGAGAGACAACAGCATCTTCATTGTTCCAATGACCTTGTCCTTGCCATCAATCTGCAAAGCTGCTGGTTGCTGGGGGGGGGGTATGTGTTAATCTCTTTCAGGTAGCGGCTAAATCAAGACACAGCTCCTGCTTATGGGGCATGCTGATTTCCAAGGTTACTGCCACTACAAAGAAGAAATGTGAACAGTGCTTGGAGGGGGGGTGGGGGTCCTTCACTAAAATCCACAAACCTAGAGTCCATGCCCCACCTCTCCCCATAGTCTAACCCAACAGAGTGGAGGGTCATAAATAATAAACAAACAAACAACAGTAGATTGGAAAAAGTTTCTGACTCCCAACTGTTTATAACACCAGCAACAAGAATGGCCTCCAGTGACCTGAACTTTTCCCACCCCCAACCTCGGGGTCCTCATCCTCTGATCCTGCAATTCCCCCCCTGGTGCCACAGGGCCTATGACACTTGGCTCAAGAGCGGTGAGAGTGGCCACCTTTTCCTCCCTTGTGTGCAGAAACTAGGTAAAAAGAATCAACATTCCGTCATCCGACCACTTTTGCCTCTGGCCCCACCCACCACTGACATGCGGCCCCCAGAAAGCTGCCCAGAAGGGAAGGTGGCCCTTGGAATGAAAGAGGTTCCCTAACCTTGGTATAGGAGTTTCCTAAGGACTGGCACCTCAGCAGACCCTCAAGCCATGCCTTCCAGCCACCACCACCACCCAGTTCCTCCCAGCATCTTCTCCTCTGCCCTAGGAAAGCACACGCAGGCTCAGAAAGCCATGAGATGTGGCCGTCAAGGTCAAGACTGGCAGGAAGTGCTAAGTTTGCATGCAAGGAACAGCCCCATGATTCACCAGGTGATGAAAGAAAAGAAAAGAAGGCTGAGCTAGAAGCCAGTTATCATGGTAGAGCTGGGAAAGATTCCTGTCCGATATATGGTAGAGTGGCTGCCAGTCAGTTACATGAGTTACTGAGTTACATGGAGCAATGGTTTGACTCGGTATAAAGGCAACCTCCTAAGAGCCCTCTGTAAGCTGGGACCAGCACTGTCAGACACACCCAGGCTCCAAACCCCTCGCCACCCTACAATTCACCTTGGTGATTAAACAGAGGAGAAGAGAGAGCGCCACACACTCACCACATGCTGTTGACTTATGGCTACTGGGTAGGACATGGCATGAGGAGGATAACGGGGTTCACTCCCTCGCCACGTCTGCGCCACAGGTTGGGTAGATCCAGACATTGTGGAAGAAGTCCAGAGGGGTCTCACTTTTTCTTGTGTAGATATATAGAGAGAGAAATCCCCAGAATCTGTGATGCGAAGCACTAAAGAATCCTAGATTTCCTCCTCATTACGCACATGTTGGACGACTCATGCTGCGACTGCAAGGTAAACAAGAGGAGAAGAGAGAGAGAGAGAGCGTGTGTTAGAGCACAGTCAAAACCACTTTGGGAAGAGGCCACAGCTTTGTGGCCATGTGTATGTTTTGCATGCATAAGGTCCAGGTTTCAATTCCCAGAATCCGCAGGCGGAGTTCAGAAAGACTCCTGCCTGAAACGCTAAAAAGCTGTGGCCAAACAACACAAACACTGATCTAAAGGGTATAGTTTCCCAGTTTCAATTGACCCAAGCAAACCTGAGAAGAATTCAAGCCAAAGAAAAGGCTGTATCCAGCTGCCGTTCTATCAGAGCAGAGCCATTATGAACATGAACCCTTAGTTCCCTCCACTTCAATGGGTCTACTCCAAGAAGAACTGAATTGGAGACACCCTCAACTTCTAGCTCTTCTTATCACTCAATAGTCACTCCACCGCTTGCCAACCTCTGTTATCTTGCCCAGGTATATATTATTTAACTTTACTACAATGTTAAACCAACGGGCAATGAATTCTTTACTTGTAGAAGACTCTTGCCAGATAAGCCCGCCCTGAAGAAAAGCTTGAAGGCAGCAAGCTCTCTCTCCCCAGCTACTGCCCCCCCCCAGCCAACAGGAAGTTCAGCTGCCATCTTGATTAGAAGCCAATGGCAGACTGATCCTCCACCAGAAATTTGTATGATCCTCTTTTAAACCCAGACACCACGGGATTGCACTGTCAGTCATCTCTCTTTTTTTTATTTTAAAAAGTTAAGAGAAAATAACTAATTCTTTTATCCCTTCCACACAGGGGATGCCTTCCCAGTCCCTGATTTTGGTTGCCCTCTTGCAGTCCATTGTTACTGAACAGATAAAGATGCAGGAATGTGAAATGTCCAAACTCTGCTTTTGCTTCCCTGCACCAAAGTGGAGACCACCCTGATATAGGCACAAATAAAGCAGAGTTTTACAACCTGCTGGCTTTTTATGGACGCTTACAGCCTCTTTTGCTTGGAGATGGTCGCGCGCGCTTCGCTTTGTCAGGTTTTCTATTAAAAGTAACGAATGTCTCCATGCGCGCCCTTGACTGCCAGCTGTTTAAAGAGGCATTAAGCTTGGTTCCTGGCATTAACTCTTAATTATACAAAGCATAAATTGCCCACCGCTGCCTGCAGGGCAGATGAGAAAGCTGCTACCACTCAGCTGCTGCCCATCTTCTCGGAAGCACACAACTTCAGCCCACTTTTCAAGCAAACAGCCTAGTTCAAGAGCACAATTTTATTTAAGGTTTTTTGCTTTCCTTTTTGCAAACCTTGCAGCAGAACCAAGGGGCAGACCTCCCCGCCACAAACAAGGCTGCTTCCTTTTTACTTTCTCCTGATCTCTGTTGAAGCTGAGAAAAACAAGCCAAACAGACATCGATTTCAACTGAAAGTGGAATGTGTGCACATGCAGAAGCATCGAGAAAGAGGAAGAAGAATGGCTCTTTCCCCCACCCAACCCCTCCTCAGCCTACAAAATCAGTCTGCGCTGATAAAGCATCCCCTCTTGACCACAAAAACAGACACCAGAGGGGCTGCAGTTCCATGCCTGCTTACATGCATGTCGGTTGAGGGATAAAACAACTGCCAAATCAACAGAGGCTACACACATTGGCTACCTCAAGGCTGGATTACTGCAACATGCCCTATGTGGGGCTGCTCCTGACGCTGGTCTCGGGGGTGCAGACAGTGCAGAATGTGATGGCTAAGTAGCTTGTGGAGACCCAACACAGGACACCTTGCCGGTGGGATTTGCACTAGCTGCCAATCCGCCACTGGGCCATACTCAAGCGTTGGTACTAACAAAAAAGGCCCTATACACCTCAGGACCAGGTTACCTGAGAGACCACAATATCCCTCATATACCCTATAAGTCCCTGTAGTCTGTGCAAGAGATTTTCTTTCAAGTTGCAAAGGTATCAGAAGCCCTCTTGACAATAATTCAGAGCACAGCTTTTAGTGTGGACACTGCCCCTTCTGTGGAACACCATTCCTGCCCAGAAAGGACAGGCACCCACTATTTGCTCTTTCCAGAAACAACCAAGGTTTTTTTTTGTTTCAACAAGCCTTCCTAGAGGGATGAACAGGTTTCTGCCACAAGTGTCCACTTCGCATTGTTTTTAAATTAATCTGGTGTTCTTTCTGTGTTGTCTTTTAACTATTTTAAGGTGTTTTCAATGCATTTTGCAAACAAATTTAGAAGTACAGGTCCAACTATTTCTTTTTCTCATAAAGCACCATGCAAACAGAGAAAGGGAGGGGGAGGGACCAGCAAAAGAAGGCCCCTTAATCCTTCATAAAATCACACTGCATGAGAAAGTAAGTAATGGCAGACAAGCTGGATTTAGGGAAGGATGTCTGTCATCACAACTATTTCCCTGGAACACAACTGGTATGGCTGAACGGAGCTTTCTTTAGATGGAGGTCAAGGCCAGCTTAAAAAACAAAACACACAAACATAACTGCAGTGTAAACCAGTGTCCACATATGAGAAACACAGGAGAGAAAATAAAACTGTAAGCACATGACCAGTTTACCATACAGGGAAGATAAATATCCATGCTTACCAACTGATCTGCATTCTTCACATAGATTTAAACAACAACACAATAGTCACCTTCATTTCACCAACAGCTCGTAATAATCCTCCATTTGCAGGTCCCTTGTGCTTGCATATTAGGATAAACGAAGCTTTTCTAATTTCCCTTTAATTTTAAGCACCTGTGGGGGGGGTATTCTCTCACTGAAATTTCATTCCCCCCACATCACCTTCCTAACACACAGAAATTGTATTTCTGGCAGAAACTATCTCTGATGTCTTTGCAATGTCACGGAAGCCGCCTGCTAGAAATTCCTTTGTTGAACATAATTGCTTGGATCACAAAACAATATTTTTAATGATTGAACATCCTGAATAAAAGCTGCAAAATACATGCCTTGATTGCTTTCAACTCTGCTGCATCGCTAGACAGCTTTTGTTGTGTTCCTCCATTTTGAAGAACATCTGGTGGTTCCCTCACTGCGAGAAGCCAAGTTACAGGGAACCAGGCAGAGGGCCTTCTCGGTAGTGGCGCCCGCTCTGTGGAATGCCCTCCCACCAGATGTCAAAGAGAACAAGAATTACCAGACTTTTAGAAGACATCTGAAGGCAGCCCTGCTTAGGGAAGCTTTTAATGTTTGATGTATCACAGTATTTTCATATTCTTTTGGAAGCCGCCCAGAGTGGCTGGGGAAGCCCAGCCAGATGGGTGGGGTATAAATAAAAAATTATTATTATTATTATTATTATTATTATTATTATTATTATTCACCTGCAGCTATGGTTTATTGTAACATGCAAACTGGGCCAATATACACCCGCAACACACATGTTTTTCAATCATTTCTACTTCCTGCTTCCAGTGTTCAAAACTCCCTTTGTTCTAGGTGCATTTTGCGACAGGGAATTTCATTAGCGCAAGTAGTTTCTGAGCTCTGGGAGCAGTACTGCGCCTAAGATTTCAGATTAAAACTGCAGTGGAAGGAAAGGAAGACCTTTTTCGGCATTCCCACTTCCAGCTACTCTGTGAAGACTGGAGAAGAGACCCTCTTAAGAATACTAGCGGGGTGGGCAGGAGAAGGACTAGACCCTGTGAAAAATGAACATAATATTATAGCTGCAGTTCATTCATTTTCAGCTTTGTATTCTTGTCATAAAAAGTGTGCCTAGACATTCTGCTGTTGCACCCATAACCTAGGTTTAAGTTGCCATTTAGCTCCTAGCTATCCCATCTCAGTTTCTAACATTGCCTGCTTCTCTTTCGGGGACACAAACCCATGCATGACTAAGACAAATGCCTTCCCTGCCGCCTCACCACCCCACACTCCGCCCCCAAGTCTGCCTGCCTGCCACAAAAAAGTGCATGGCTCTGGGCAAGGTCTGCTTTCCCCCTTTTCAATGCCTTCACCACTTAACTGTCAGCCCTTGTCCAAGTGAAGCATCTTTATTAGTTCCTATTATTAGAGGAGTCCTCATCTTCAGAGAGAGAGAAAGACACTTTCCCAACATGACTCACAGCAGCCCCCAATTACTGACGAGGATGCAAGCAAAATAAAAGAGGAGAGAGAGAGAGAGAGAGAGAGAGAGAGAGAAGACATCTTGATTCTGAGAGCTGTTATTGTATCTGGGAGGCTTGAGAGTCAAAAGAGGGAGGTGGAGTGAGGTGGAGTGGAGTGGAGTGGGAGATGCTCAGCCCGCTTCCATTTAAAAACAACATGCAAAACACAGGGTCATATAGATGACTTACGGAGTACATTTTAGGTTAAAGTCATTTCTCATTTAGAAACAAAAGCCAAAAGGAAAGGTCAACCAAGCAGCAAACAGGACATTAAGATCCAAAACATGATACACTGACTTTAAAAATATTTGTGTATGTATTTATTGTCCAAAGTCATTTTGTTGCCAACTTTCTATCTTCCATATACCTTGAAATTGCTTTTTTAGGTTGGAGGAAAAGGGGAGGAGAGCATGCAAGACAGACATAGTCAGTAAAAAAAAAATTAAAGTGAGTTTCTTACTCACTCTTACACTATAAAAGTACAGTGGTAAAATCAGAGAAAACAATGTGCAATCAGAGGAAATGGGTGGGCCCTGTAAAATCATGGACATGAAAGAAGCACTCTCTTCTTCAAGAGCATTCTACCTTACTTTGATTCAGGTCTGGTGAAGGATCACTTCAGCCATAAGTCCCAAGAAGGAGTAGTACTCAAGAGGACATGCTGGTACAATTAGCTAGAGACTGGGTCCATGGTCCATCTAAAAGACATGGAATCCAAACTGCTCTGGAAGGTCCATGTGGCCAAGGATGGTGGGAGCTGGGGTCCCGCAACATCTGGAAGGTACCAGTTTGGGAAAGGCTGGAACCAGGCCAACAAACTGGACACAATGAACAAAAACCTCCCACAGTCTGTGTTCCTCACTACCACTGTCACTCCTTTTTCTTAGCCACCAGGCATTGCCCTCCACCAAATAAATAAATTTGCACCCTCAATCCCAAACACTGCTGGTTGTGAGCAACTGTGGCCCTGCCTAGAGCATCAGAACTGGAGCCATCAGGTTGCAGAAAGCAGAAGCAGCAGACAGGTCATCCCTTTTGTGTCATGAGCCTTCTTTTCCCCTCCCAAACTGACTCAGCTATTCATTTCCCCTCCGGCTGCATCAGCAGCTACTCTGCAACCAAGGCAGCAGAAACAGCACCTAAGAGCAATGGCAGAGCTGACGGGGGGGGAGAGATTGCAGAAGGCAGGGGTACAAAATTTGAGATTAGGTGACGAAATATTTAAGCTAAGAGGGCTTGGCCCCTGCACAAATTGATGGGCTTACTAGAAATCGTTTGCATTCCAGACACACTATAGGTCAAGTGGGAGGGGAAACAGTCTTTAAGCAAGCACATTATGGAGATTTCCAGCAGCAGCAGCAAATCACAATCTGTGGTCTTAATTCTATTTGAGATGCAACTAGGGAGGGCGAAGGTGGCTCACCCAATCATGTTTATGCAGCCCATGGGCTAAATGTAGCCCTCTATCTGGTCAGTTTAGGATTCTTCCAGGTGATACCTCCTTTCTTGTTGTCCAGGCCACGCCCATCACTGAAACTGCATCCTTGAACTGACAAGGGTTCTAGGTGACAAGGCTTCACTTTTCCATTTAACCTCTCCCATCCACTGATGACGAAAGCCAGCCTCAGGCTCTCCACTAGGCAGGAGGGTGAGGCACCCTTGCTCCCCACTCCAAATCAGCTGGTCAGGGTGGAAAGGAGATCTTGCGTCCTCTAACCCAGATTCCCACAATTCAGCCTCCCTCTGTTTCTTCCTTTTCCTCCGTCTGAGCCTGCCAATCCAAGCTTGAGCCCGACAGTGTTGTAGTGCTCATCACATCCAGAAACACACCAGTGTAGCAACCCCACCCTGAGACGAAGGGTGGGGTGATGCACGTGACCCCCTCCATGGGGCAGGGTATCCAAGTGGGCGGGGTACACCACTTGAGCAAATGCATCCCTCCCAAAAGGGAAGCAGCTGGTGTGCGCCAGCCCAGCGCTGTCGGAAAAAACATCAAGGGGTGCACCGCTGGGAGGGCACCCGGGACTCAGGAGGGAAATCTGCAGGCCAGCGCACACCAGCCATGCCCCTCCTGGGTGTCCCTTCCAGGTGCCCTCCTGGCAGCATAAGCCACCCTGCTTTTTTCAGAAGTGCTGGGCCTGCTGGAGGGCAGCCACGGCCAGGAGGCAGGCAGCAGCTGGGGTGCCCTGCAGACCCTGTGGCACCTGCATCGCACCCCACACTGTTTCCAGGCAGAATTGGGCCCGCCCTCTGGAGGCAGCCCTGCAGCCCATGGCACCCGCCCCCTACTGTAGAAACACCTGACTTTTGTATGGATGGGAATGGGATGCATTCAAACCAATGTGGGCTGTGCATGCTTTTATTCTGTCCCTGATGCCATGTAGAATATACCAGTAATAATGATTTGAAGTATGCTTTGTTTTATTTTCAGTTCTCTATTACCATTTTGGGTGTTCCTCACCTTGGGGCCTTCGAGTGAAGAGTTCACTATAAATATTTGAAGTTAAGTAATAATCTGAATCCAACAAAGGGTTGGAGTAACATCAGACGCCATGCAATCAAAGTTCCTAGTGCAAGGTAGAGTTGTCCCCTTTCAACTTCCCTACAATACGCCAATCTATAAGAACAGCCAATATAGCAGAAGGATAGACAGAAAGATTTAAACCTCTCCATCCAGCCAAGTACCATGATGTTACCTGCTGCAGATTCTGATTCTGCCATAGTCAGTGTGGCCAAAGAAACCGCTTGGGGGCTGGTTTCAGTCCACAGACCATCAGTTCACCACCCCGACAAATAGTCTGCACGAATAGTAACTTTTGCAAACGTATTTGCAAGGCTGCTTAAATCCCAAGCATGAATATCTGACAGCCAGCAGTGCATAGGAATCTGCCGTATGTTTCCTTTCTCACCAGGAGATGCTCCAACAAGAAGAGTTAAAGTCCCATTTTGACATTTGTGTCATTTTAAGTAAAGCACAAGATTGAAGTAAATTGGATTAAGTGCAAATCTTCTTCAGATGTTTGCGGTTCGGACTGATTTATAGATAGATGTCATTTTCACGTCACTCTGGGTTATTTAAGAAGCCTCTTGGCTGCTGCTTCAACAGTATTATTACAAATCACACATGGAGATGACTCTGAAGCAAAAGGGAACAAAATAGCATATTACCCACAGCAGCTCCGAAGGAAGGAGAAGTAGGTGAGAAATGACATTAATAATGATCATACAATAAAAGTATCTGGAAAATACAAATGGCTCAGAGAAATAAAACAGGGGAAAGCAAAACAATGAAATCTTGTTGCACCTTAAATACTTAACAGATTTATTGTGGCATAAACCTCACATAATTGCATTTTCCCCGGTAACTGCATTTGTAAATAATTGCAAACACAATTACGTGTAATCACATTTTCCCTGCTGCAGCAGCAGCCAACCTTGTTTTGGCAAATGCATCAAGCTAAAACCCAATGTTTTGTATTTCAAAATGTTTACCTTTTGTTCCACTAGTTTACATGGTAGCTTTCAAAAACTATATGCAGATAAAGTGAAAACACTATTTTTTTTAAATAAAAAAAGAACAACCCCAAGAAAAGAGCAGTATACAGTATACAAGCATACAAAGATATGTCTGGTTGAGTACGGTGTGATTAAGAATCATACCCAAATGACCGCGGAGAGTTTCCAGTTTGCTTGCATAATTTGCTTGCAAAAGGCCCCAGGTTCAATTCTAGGCCATTGGGCTGTCTGTAAGAAGCACTTCTGCATGAAGCATCCATGCCGCCAGTCCCCTCTGGCCCAAGGGCAGCCCAGTCCCCTCCGATACCTCAGAGGACTCCAGCTCAGAAGCTCTACTGTAAGGTTCCCCAACTTTCTTTGTTCATTGACCCCTTGATGAGATTATAAAATTATCATTGAGCCTGGTCCAGATTGTTAGGCATATAACTGAAATAAAGTCAAGCAATATAATCAATATTTATTAATCACTGATGCCCAGAAATCATAAAAAAGTAAAAAATAAATATTTTATGATTTTCAGAGATTGCTCCTAGCAAGGGAAGTATACTCTGCGCATGTCCATGCCTTTTATTTCTGTAGCTCATACGTTCTAATTAGATTTTTCACACAATACCTCATGGACTTTTCTACCTCAGGCCCTTTTTGACCCTATCAGGTCTTATTTCACCCCCTGCACTGTCCCATCAACCGGAGGGGGGTCAATATCAACCATTTGGGGAAACCCTCCTCTAGAGCAATCCATCTAGAGTCAAGCAGGCTGGCCCTTTTGAATCAAGAGGCTTCTCTTAGCAAACGTGGAGCTAGCGAGGGATCTGTGGCCCCAATTCATGGCTCAGTCGAGGGCTGGCTGCTGCTAAGTCGGCATCTGAGCTCTGCTCTCATGGCGTCTGCAGCCTAAGCTGTCCAGGGTAACCGTGCCTTGCCTCTGCTGAACTTCTGTTGGACTCACCAATGACTGGTGGTTGGTACCCACCAAATATGATTTATTTTTATTCTTTAGGTTCTTATCCCACATCGTCAGTACACTAGTATTCCCAAGGTGACTAACAAAAACCAAACAAAAGCACCATACGATCAATGAGAGGCCAATGAACGTAACAGAACAGGGGGGAACTTATCTGAAAGAATGGATACATTTTGAATCAAGGTCAGAAACAGGGAAGGAGCCAGAGATTAGCTGGACTGAGCCACTAGGCTCAGCTGACTTGCTAATGCAAGAGTGGGCTCTCAGGTTCCCTGAAGGCAGGTGTGTAGAACTGAACCGCTAGAGATCAAGAAGCTGGAGCAATTCCCCTATGAGGAAAGGTTACAAGGGGGGGGGGGTTAGTTTAGAGTAAAGGCAAGTAAGAGGAGACATGTTAGTGGTATCATCTAGTGGAGGTGGTGGTGGTTGTTGTTGTTGTACCCCACCCAAGTGGACAGTGAAAAGCTTTTCTCCATCTTTCATAAAACTAAAACTTGGGGACATAAAATGAAGTTGAAAGTTGACAAACGAAAATACACTTCTTAACAAAGCATATAGCTAAAACTCTGCAATTTGCACTCACAGAATGTAGTGGGGGCGATGAGAGGATTAGACAAACTGGCGAAGGCTACTAACCACAGCAGCTATTCTCTACCTTCACTGCCAGAAGAAGTATGCCTCTGAGTCACAAGCGGCAAGAGGGCTTTTCTTAAGTTCCTACAAAATGCTATCCATTGCACATTTAACATGTGTCAGGAAGACGCAGGGAATCTCATAAGAACAAAATGAAATAAGCAGGCCACACAAAGCTGGCCAGCCTCCCCCGACTCCCGTCCTCAGCTTTGTTAATGGCTCAAGATTTATGCCCCATGTTACGGCCTCTCTATTAATTACAATTCATTTCTGAACTGCCACTGAGTCCTAATCCAAGGTGGGTGGGGAAAATATTTCCTCCATCAGAAGCAGGGTCTTCCTACATTATTTAACATGCATTCTGTAGGCTAAACTGACAGGCCTATTTTACTTTAAATAAAAGCTAATTGAAAAAAAATTGCTCCTCCAGGTGTCAACACATTGATAGGGCTGCCCGCTGTTTCAGACATCTTGATATTTCAATTTTAGCAGTATGATGGGCCTGCGGGAAATCGGAGAAGGGAAAGCACTTGTACTCCAAAAGAGAAACAGTGGAGCTGAGGAGAGTCGTTTTATTTCTAGAGAAAGGGCCTCGGGGAACAATGTGCCTCTCTGGAACTACGAGATCTGGTTCACCAATGCATCTGCTCCTTCAGAAAGGCAAAGAAAAGCAGGCAGGTGAAAGGCAGTCAGATAAAGGCCTGCACCCCCACCCCCACCCCCCCACACTTCTTGGGGCTCAATGCGACTCAGTGGAGATCAGGGAACAGACTCCATCTATGGTGGCCCCACAAACAAAACAAGCCAGCCCAAGTTTGCCTCCCTGTGATTCCCCATTAGCTCAAGGGGACAAATTAAAATGGACTATCATCTAAGACGCAAATTCAGCAAAGAGCAGACCAGTTACACACAATTCAAGTGCTTCTAGGAGTAAAACACACTTTTTAAAAGCACCTCTTAAGGCTGACCCCCCCCCCCCCCACACACACACCCAGGCTTTTTTTTTCTTGTTCACATTGTTTTGTTTCTTTTGCTTTTAATTTCCTAAACAGACCTTAAATATCTGTTTGTTTCAAACTATGTTCTGTTAGAAATGTCATGAGTTGGGTTTTAAAATTTTGTAATTGTCTTATTTGTTTTTCAAGAACTGTTTTAAACTTTAATTAGATAACTGCAATTCCCCGCACAGAACTATAATTCCCAGAGGAACTGGGTGCCTGCCTAACAACTCTGAGCACCCATAACAAACTACACTTCCCAGGATACTTTGAGGGAAGCTGACACTGTTTAAAGTGGCATGATAGTGCTTTAAATGTACAGTGCAGATGGGGCTTAAATGCTCTTAGGACACATGGGAATCCTATAGCTAAGTGGATTTGCACGTTCTGAGACAGTGTGCCTTTTGAAGCTGATGGACTCTCCTTCCTTGGAGGTTTTTAAGGAGAGGTTAGGTGGCCACCTATCATGGCTGCTTGCAGTGTTCGAAATTAGCCAGGTGCCAGGCGCATTTTGCATCTGGCTTTCGACCACTTGCGACCAAGTGAAGATGCCTAGGCGCCAGTACAGCGCCTGACATCTCCACCATCTGGAGATACATGCCTGGGGATCATTGGATCTGGACTGCTTTCACACACTAAAACCTGGGGGGGGGGGGGTTGTTTATAGTTTTCAATTTTATACATTTCATTAGTTTTACAATCAATTTAACATTTCAAAGTTTGACTTCCCTTCCACACTTTCTGCAGTTCCTTAAATTTATTTTTTAATATCTTCTACATATCCAAATTCATTTAATTTGCTCATTTAATGATCTACTTTAAATATATACTCTTATGAAACTGCAGGTTATTACACTAATCCTGCTAATGTTTTTATCTGTTTGAAATTTATCTATAAATATTCAAAAAACCATTTCCATTCTTTAACAAAAAAGTTTGTTATTTTGATTTCTTATTCTTCCAGTAAGATTCACCATTTCTGCATATTCCATAAATTTTTGTATCCATTCTTCCTTTGCTGGGACTTCTGCTTCTTTCCATTTTGGGGCAAGTAGCATTCTTGCTGCTGTAGTAGCATACATAAATAAATTTCTGTCCCTATAATTCCCAAAAGAAAAGCTTCTGGGTTTTTTTACAAAAGTTATTTTGAACATCTTTTTCAATTCATTGTATATCATTTCCCAGTAAGCTTTAACCTTACAACAAGATTACCACATAAGATAAAAAAAACCCTTCTTTCTCTTTACATTTCAAACACTTGTTTGATTTAGATTTATACATTTTGCCAGTTTACTCGGTGTTAGATACCAACACTATATCATTTTTAAATAATTTTCTCTTAAACCATAACATGCTAAATTTTATATCCATATTCCACATCCGTTCCCAAACTTCCATATCTGTATTAGGATAGATATCTATTGCCCAGTGTATCACTGAGGATTTTACTTGCTCATTCTTTGTCTCCCATTCCAGTAATATTTTATACAATTTAGACAACACTTTTACATTACATTCCAACAGATCTCTCTCCAGTTCCCCAAACCCTTGCATCCTATCTTTCTTAAATACTTCATTCAAATGATGATATTGTAACCATGTTGTTAATTTCCCAGATAATTCCTCTTGTTGTAATAAATTTCTATAAGATGTCCACCCGTCTATCATATTCTTTTTCTTTACCACTTTAGCTTCCAGCGGTGAGAGCCAAAGTGATGTTCTTACCTCTAATCTATCTGTTATATTTTATCTGCACAATCAGAATGAATTTCTGGAACCAAATTGTTTCTTTCTAGGAAGCCTGAGCAGGAGCAGTCACCATCAAGAAAAAGAGGTCGGAATAGGCCAATATATACGTACACTGTCCTTGGATCAAGTGACTTTTCTTCTTTACGTTCTCAAAGCTCTTAACCTGGCTCAAGGCTGTCATCTGAACTAGCCGGATATATAACTGAGAATCAATCAAAGTCAGTCCATCATTTGAAAAATAAGACTTTAGACCTGTCTTGCCCAAAAATGGCAACTAGACATTCTGTTTTGGTGACTGCAACCTTGGTTTAAGGAGCCATTTGGCACCTAGTTTTTATATCTGCATTTCTAACACTGTGCTTTAGTTGAGATTCCTGCCATGCAGGGGGTTGGACTAGATGACCCTTGGGGTCCCTTCCAACTCTACAATTCTAGGAATACCAGTTGCTTGTTTCTTGCATGGATCAAAATACTGTATCCTTGGAAACCCAGTCAGTAACAATGCATTAAATCCCATGGCTTTCTCTCAGCCCCCCAACCAAGGCAGGCCTACCAAAAATAAAGCCCTTTATCTCTTGGTTTGGGGGGGGTTGCAGCCAAAAATATGAGTAGTTCTGCCCCCCCCCCCCATTTCAGTTCTGGCAGTGAGTAATAACTCTTTGTAGCTATGGTAACCCTGGCTGCCGTCCAAAGAGCCTGTGGGCGAATTGACACACCACTACTAGGCCTGATGGAGGCGCAGGGAGGGAGGGAGGGCTCCAAAAACAATAGTTAAGCCAGCCCAAGAGCCTCGTCTCCCCACCCCACTTTAAAAAAACCATTTCCTTCACTGCAGCTTAACCGATTTCTACTATCAAGCTTCTCTTTCTCCAGTTTTGCAGGCCTACCTGTTTGAAAGGGGTGGGTGGGTTACGGGTTGTAACCAGCGAAAAATTAATGAAACTGACTTAACCAGGTCCACTAATTTCAATGTCTTTACTCTTGAGTAGCACAGGAAACAAAAAACCTTTTATTTCCACGCCCTTAAATTTCATAGAATCTTGGAATTGTAGAGCTGCAATGGACTGCAAGGCTCATCCAGTCCACCTCCCATAATGCAGGAATCTCAACTAGATCATACATAATTTGCTTTACGTTTTGGCTATGTTTTCCAGTGGGTTGCTGCATATTATTTTTGGAGGTTTTTCTTGGAGGTGGGTCCCATAATTAATTATAATTGCCATCGACATACATCCCAAGGTGATGTACAAAATAAAGACGAATAAAAAGCAGGCACCAAAAATAGTACAGAAATTAACAGAAGCTAAGTTTAAAAACAATTTTAAGAATGAAACTCTATGGCAGATATTTATACATCCAGCTGGGAAAGCTTTTGGGGGGGGGGAGATGATGTCTTCAGCTGTTTCTAGAAAGTGCAGATGTTGTGCACCTGTGGTATCTCAAGAGGGATGCCGTTCCACAGAACAGGGGCAACCACACTGAAAGCCCTGCTCTAAGATACTGCTGAGCAGGCAAATTCTCATCCTATATACAAATAGTAACCTCATTCTCCAAAATGGCACCATCCTTGCACAACAGACAACAGACCTAGGGGAGCCCCAAGATTTGCAGAAGTAGAAAAAAAAACCTGTAGAGAACCCCCCCCCCAAACACCCCAACATAGATGGAGCACACTGGTTAGCTGCTGAGAATGGAAACCTTGGGGGATGGGATGGAGTATCCTGGGAAAGGGCATGGCTGACTGGCAAGCTTGATGAACAGCAACATTCCACATTGCAACATTTTGTTTCAGGTCCCCCCTCCTACCCCCACTTCTTCTTTTTTAACAGATTTGCCAACTCTTTTACAGTGGTACCTCGGGTTACGTACGCTTCAGGTTACGGACTCTGCTAACCCAGAAATAGTACCTCGGGTTAAGAACTTTGCTTCAGGATGAGAACAGAAATCATGCTCCGGCGGCGTGGCGGCAGCAGGAGACCCCATTAGCTAAAGTGGTGCTTCAGGTTAAGAACAGTTTCAGGTTAAGAACAGATCTCCGGAACAAATTAAGTTCTTAAGCTGAGGTACCACTGTACTCCTTTCATGCAGTCCAAAATAGCTGCTGCGGTTCAACCAAAGAACAAGGGTGGGTTGGAATGGCTCGCTCATTCATTCAATCTTTCATTCCTTCTTTCCTTCCTTCCTTCCTTTATTTATTTATTTGGACTCAGAGCAACTTACAAAATAAACACTAAAACCAACTAGAACAAAAACTTAAAAACAAAAGACAGGACTTACAGATCCTGCCCCACTAAACATTAAACCCTTTGAATTAAGGGCCAGAAGCCTGAGTAAAAAATGAAAGATTTTGCCTGGTGCCTTAAAACGATGGTGCAAGGCAAGCCTCTCTGGAGAGATTGTTCCACAAGCAGATTACCCAAGAAAAATCTACATTGTCATTTGCCTACTTTATTTGTACCCTGTGTCATCTCCAAGAGCTCAGCAGGGTTTATAGGGGCTTCTCCTTTTACCACATAACATCTCTGCAGGGTAGGCTAGACTGAGAACATGCAAACTGGCCACCAAAAGCCATCTTAGTAAGAATCATGAACTGGACTGGGAAAGTGTTTCACATACAGCAAATCTGCAAATCACTTCTACAGAAACAAGATGGAGGTTCTGTGTAAATTCTGCAAGAAGGGTAGTGACCACATCACCTTCCACGAACCTGGCAACCTACAGGTGTGTATTAAAACTCCTATAATTGTCAAGGAATTTAGTTAAAAATATCTTGCAAGGTACCAGGTTGTCAAAGGGTACTCTTTTCTTTTTGTGTGCAACATAAGGAGTTGGAAACATTAAAAAAATAAAATACGATGACAGAACTTGTGCAATCGGGTATACCGTACTTTTCCGTCTATTAGATGCCCCCATGTATAAGACTCAGTTGGGGGACTCAATTTTAAGAAAATGAGGGGAGATGGCCCAAAGTTGTTGAGCCTCTCTCCCCCCCCCCCGCCACGCTGCTGATAGGAAACAGATCGTTTCCCGCATGCAGGTAGGGAAAGCATCAAGGGAAGTGGCGCTCCAGCCAGCCAGCCAGCCGGTTGGCACCTTCCCCCATGCCGCTGGGAGCGCTTCCCATGTGCAGCGGCATTGGGAGAAGCTGCGCACCACCAGGCAGCACCCCCAGATCGCTCCCTGCGTGCAGCGGCATCTCCCCCCCCCCCATGCCACTATCCATATATTGGACGACCCCAGTTTTTTGACATGATTTTTGTGTCAAAAAACCTCATCCAATACGCGGAAAAATGTGGTAATTGCTCTTCTGTAAATCTGGAGGCCACAAGGATGGCAAAGACTGTGTTAGAGAAATCAGGAAGAACCAAGTTCGAATTCCCCTCCATCTAGTAAGCTCACTGAATGGCCTTCGTCAGTTACTACTTCTCAGGCTAATCCAACTCATTTCTTGGGAGGATAAGACTGATAGGTGGCAAACCATGTACACTAACCCTGAGCTCCTTAAGTGCAAGGGTAGTGTTTGTAAATAAATAAATAATATTGTGTGAATCAGCACCACAATCTTCAAAATCACACCTCCTAATTTCCATATGAAAGTGGCAATGAGCCTACCACCTCCTCTGCAATATGTCATTTCCCCCTATGGCAATGCAATTTACTCTGCCCATATCAGAGCTCTTTTTCATACTGTAAAATGCAGAGAGAACCGCTTATATAATAAGCGATTCGCATGTAAGGGGCCCATGGGATCCCCTTGCCACATTTCCACGCTGCTCTCGCATTTGGGGGGTGTTGCAGGGGAGCGCCTTTTCCAGCCATTAGAAGCTGGTGTTCAATGCTGAAAGCATACAGGAATTCCACACACCACAAAAACCCTGTTTTATAGCCTCATCAAATACATAAGCACAGTGCAAGGATCCTTTCCAACACCAGGTAAATACATGCAGATTTTAAAAGTGTTCATGGGCTAAGACTGAGCTTGTGCTAAAGAAGGAAAACCAGCTGGTGGCTTTCAAAACAAACAAAGCATAAGCCCCAAGGGACAGTTTTAAACCCTCCCTGTGAAAACCCTGCTCTGGCATGGATCAATGCTTTTGATGAGGAAGAGAGAAAGAGAGGGGGAAAGGAGCAGAAGAACACATCGTTTAATATTTATAGCACACCTAAAATGTACTCCC
The DNA here is from genome assembly GCF_964106645.2 of Podarcis pityusensis. Taxonomy (NCBI): domain Eukaryota; kingdom Metazoa; phylum Chordata; class Lepidosauria; order Squamata; family Lacertidae; genus Podarcis; species Podarcis pityusensis. Next base: position 39,954,359 of record NC_138041.1, read on the forward strand.
AACACTTAGAGCCTGGTTTATGCCCAGGCAACTGGCAAGAGCAAAAGCTATGTGAGCTTCTTGTGTGTGCTGAAATCCATTTAAAATGTGCTTTCCATGTGTGCAGGGAACTTCATTTTCATTCACATCTATATTTCTTTCATTGTATTTGTGGACCACCCATCCCACCAAGTTCTCTGGGTGGGTTTACAGAAAATAATAAAAATACAGGTAATAATTAAAACACAAAAAAACAAAATCACAAAAGCAGTAAGCCCAGCCCCAACCACAACCCCAAAAACCCACAACCAAATAAAATCACCAAAACAAAATCCCACAGTGGCTGAAACTATCTAAAACCAGCATTAGAATCCAAGAAAATTGAACTTTAGATTTTAACGTGTGTGTGTGTGTGTGTGTGTGTGTGTGTGGCTGGAAGTCTACTTTGGCATCAAGAGGTACATACTTGGTGCAAGGACTGAAAACAGCGATCAACTGAGAGTTAAAAGACCTGCGAAAACAAAGCAAGCCTTGCAGGTGCCAGGCAAGCCTCTCTTGGGAGGCCCTTATAGAGGTGGGGGCTACTTCTGAAAGGACTGCAGCCCAGCAGCACCTGCTGTGTATCTGTGGGGTGGGGGGCAAACATGGAGAAATGCCTTGGCATGACAGTGACCGATGACCCAAATGGACACACACACAAGCACAAACACACTGATGGCATGCTAATGAGAGCTTCGCTAGAAATCCTTTTAACAAAAGTTTTATTTGTTGATATTTCAGGATTTTCACAAATATTCACTGTATTTTACTCCCACCCTTTGTCAAAGAAGCTCACTAGCATTTGTCTTGAGCAGCAGAACACAAGAGGTGGTGCCCCCCTCACCTCCACCGCCTGCCTCATCACCTGTGCTGCCAGCAGAGGCAAGATTTTGCTGGAAGCCACAGCTGCCACTGCTGGCACTTTGTGGGGGCCGCTGCAAGGCAGGTAACTGAAGCACGGCCCAGGGAGGCAGCACGTTTCTGTTTCACCAAGTGATGAAACAAGGCGCACCTCCCCGACTCAAGATGCTGTACATGGTTTCCCCAACTTCATTTTATCCTCACAATAGCCTCACGAAGAAATTAGTTTAGGCCTAAAGAGTGAGTTCCCAGACCAGAGTCACCCAGTGAACTTCATGGATGAGCAGGGCTTAATATTTTCCAGCACCGAAACTCAGAATTCAATCTCCAACTGGTCTCTCTCCCGATTTGTTCCCAGGTCACACCTTTGAAGAGGAAGCCTGTATGGACACATCCAAAGCAGGACACTGGAAGAGGTGCAATTCCTGCCCAAATGTTTAAAAAGGGTAACCGAAACACCGTGTACCTATGGTGTCTATAATACTATAATTACCAATACTCCTGGAACAACTCCACTTGCCATTGTTCTAAAACTAAAACGGAGGGGAGGCACCTCCTCTACAATAGCTGCAGGAAGTCACTGTTATACTCACTCGTAAACCAAGATTTAGATACACTTACATTTTAAAATATAACTCTTTGTCCCACAAAGCCATGTATCTAATACCTTCAGATGACCCACACATTTTTCCAGCTTCTTTTTTGTTCCTGCTTTGAAGAGACAGAGGCACAAACTTGAAAGGCACTGAAGAGTTCGAAGCCATTTATAATCAAAGAATCTGGAAATTTGCAAAGGGCAATTATACCCAGTTTGCATGCATACATCCAACCCCTTAAATTGTACACAAAAAGCAACGACATAGAGCAGTCTTTGGTCACCTGGTGCTGTCAAAATGTTTTGTGCTGACATTCTCATCAACCCTATCCAGTAGTCCAAAACATCTGGGGGGGGGGCACCAGGTGGGCCACAGAGAATTGAAGAAAGGGAATAAGCACAAGCAATTGCTATTCAGGCAAGAAGACCAGCAAGCGAAGTTGAACCTGGCCTGAATGGGATATAAAGGCCTTGAAATACTGGTCTTCCTCTTCTAATTTTTATTTCCACTCCCCTTTCCCCCAGTGTCTTGTAGTCTTATTTTGAAAGTTTGGTGGCAAGTCACCTCCCTCTATTTTTAAATTGATGTGAGCCACTTTGAGAAGAATTGCTGTCTTAAAAACAGGGAGGAAATACAATCAATCAATCAATCAATCAATCAATGTGTAGGGGTAGCATAAACCTAGAAAGTTTGGTTGAGGCATGGGCTATGAAAAGTCTGCTGCTGCTTCATTACTATTGCAGGTGTCCCCACACTTGTGGGGGAGTTATGTTCCAGGCCCCTGCGCACCTAAGTGAAAATCGCTTAAGTGGTGAGCATCCTCTAAACCCCCTTTAAACATACTTTCAGCTGCTTTCTCTTCAAACCACACCAAAAAGACTATATCCAAAAATATCCACTACTAGAATTAAAACTCTGGGGTTGGCAAGAGGCTGGAGGACGCATGAGAAAGTAGCAACAGCAGCAGCAGCCATGGACAAAGCCCGCTGTGGCTCTGGTCTCTTCAGGGCTTCCTCCACCCTCACTGACATCCTGTGCAGGTTCCGGGGGGGGTCTCTTTGAGAGCCACGGGGACTCGCCAGCTCTCCCACCGTTTTCAGGTTTGAACTTATTTATTAAATTATTTCCCATCGCTGCACATACATGGTCACGCACGAGTCAATTATGTATAAGTGGGGGGGGCTGTATTATATTCCTTGACTGTCCTTCCCCAGCAGATCCCAAGCTGGGGTACAATCCTCTAAAATTTAACATTAAAAACTGTTTTAACAAAAACTGATTATTTTCATAAGAATCTACTTTACATGAGCAAGTATTGTGAAAGTTATTTTACAACTTTTTAAAATTGTTAAAGTAAAAGGTATATATTTAAATGGAGTCCATTCACACATGTTTTGTGCAAGCAGGCAATGTGAGATCAAGGGTTGTAAACAGCAATTACATTACTAGTTTGATCATTAGGCCTCTAACGACCGAAATGCTTTCCCTTCACACATTCCTTATTTATGCCCCCAACTGAAGGTGAGCCATTTTTTAAGCATTAGTTTAGGGGGATGGGGGAGAGCTGCAGGGAGACTGGGAGGAAATCCCAGCAATTAACTCAAGGAGTTCCGACAGCAAATTACACTGTTCAGTCATGTGTGTTCCCAAATGGCTTGATAAAAAGGATTTTAGAAGAGAATGAGCAAGAATGGCATTCCTAACAATTAGCTGAGGTAGGATGGTTTAATCAAGCTTCCCCACTGCAAAATACCAACTTGTCACAAGCTAAGGATGAGAGGGGCAATTATCAAAATCAATCACCATGTGGCACTTGGTAATTGAAGGCTCAAACATTACCATGGGCTGAGATCTCTTCACACACAAGAGTTGTCTGTGCAAGCAAGCAACATAATATATGTAAACTGCAAGCTTGCAGATCTCTGATGCAGCAGAAACTCTCTAGGTTCCACAGTGTAACTTTAACACATTCAGGGCCGCCTAGTATCAGAGACAGTCCTGTGCTCAAAATCTAACGGTGCACTTGCTGCTCATGCAAATCTCTGGCCTGTACAAGTGAGACAAATAGTCACAAGTGAAACTTACAAAAGCACAGAAATTGTATTTAGTACTTTCAGCGAGTGGCATGCATACACGTATGCAGGAATGCAAGCATCTTTCTGGCATGCAAAGGTTCTATTATTTGCTAGCATAAATAATACATGCATATTTATATAATACCACCACAAATGCACAAATGTGCAAAATGCTTGATTGAAAATGTACGGTCCCCGTCCCAAACAACTTGCAATCAAGAATTTGCAGGTGAAGAGGCAACAGGGCACGCAGAGTGAAACGGAGGAAGAGGTAAACATTTATTCCATTTATCTCTATCTAACCTTAGTAAGATATGGGGAATATGCAGCAATGCCAATCCTCATCAATGAGTGGGATCAAGGCAATTTCCTGGTTCACAGTTTGCTCTCATCACACAACTTTTCAATTTACAGAAGCTTTGCCATCTTTATTGTGTTCCTCTTCATAAGAGCCCAGTAAAATAGGTTACTATTACTCACATTTTACTGGTAGGACTGAGGCTTAGAGATGTTAATAGGGTTAAGCCCATACGAAGGGGTCACGCTTTCAGTTGGTGGAAGAGCATCTGCTTTTCATAGTCTGAGAAAGAACCCCACCTGAAATCCAGTCATCGAGTAAGCAGGACTGTGCTAGTTGGACAGGCGCTCTTTTGATGGGGAGCCCGGGGAAGAGAGGTTCATATTGGAAGGATTCTCCCCACATGTAGAACGGCCATGGGGAACCTTTTCAGTCCGAGAGCTACATTTCCTCAATCCAAACTTTGCAGGGGGCACATAGCAATGCCAGAGGCAGATATTTACACAAACACATACATACATATACCCCATTCAGGTAAGCAATGGGCATCAACACAAGTCCAAATACACATTCCAGGCAGCGGGGAAAACACAGAAAGCAAAGGGCAGGAGGGTGAAAGGATATGGTCTGTGGAAGGGTGAGTGGTACAGAGTCCTGAGAAAATTCAATAAATAAAAAATAATTCTCTGTCTTTTTAAATGTGTTTTGGGGTGCTGTGTTTTGTTCTTGTTCTTATTTTGTATTTTGATGCTGTGAACCCCCGAGATCTTTGGATGAAGCACAGTATACAAATTTAATAAATAAAATAAACGATAACCCAGAAGCCTGAAGGAATACACTGAATGCTTCATTTAATGGCAAACCACATTATACATAATACATTTCATGTTCCTAAAATAACAAAGTGACTTTCAATCTGTAAAGGGTGTTAAAAATGTATATTTTCTCTCTCTCACACACACACCCAAAAATATTCTGTCCTCCCTGCCCCCATCACGTCAAAATTTCCAGAACTTTTACATTTTTATTCACAGTTGACAACACTATGCCACGTGGAGCCTGGCATGGTCTGAAGTGGAAGATTCAAGTGTTGCACATGGTTTTCAGGTCAGCTCACCCTCAGGCACTGCTCTGTCACCTGTTCATAGCCTCAGCTGTTGAACCTGAACACGTGCATTTAGGATGCTCACTGTATTCACCGCTCCACATTGACTCCTAAGCTGAAAAGAACATCGTCACTGAACCGCATACTTCCGATACCCAAATACCAAAAGAAAAAGGACCACACCGTGGTTTTCAACGCATTTCATCCTTCACTGGAAACATGACAACAAGCCCTTATAAGATAAAAGCTATGACAAAGATGGATAAACACGTTTCGCAGAGATGGAAAATTGGCTGGAGACGTCAAAGCCATTTCACTTCAATATCTGGTCTGTGAGGCATCAGTGCACCCAATTTAGCCTTACTAAAAAGGACTAAAAATAGAACTAAGAGGTTTATATTCTGTGCACAGTGGCCAAAAATAAAGCCTAGTTGTATTTTTTAAAAAGAAAAACAAAAACCTGAAGTGGTAACAGAAAAGAAATTCAAAATGATAAAATGAAGCGGAATCGCCACTGGCAACAAAATATCCAAAAACATCTTTTATTTGTGGAAATTTGCACCTCACTCTGTAATTTACGGCAAAAGCGGCTGACTAAAGGAAAACTGCAGAATGCAACTGCAACTAACCAGTACAAAATTACTACTGTATAAGATAGCCAGGGCTGAAAGTTGGGATATAAACATGAATGAATGCCATGTTGGAGTGATACAGTCCCTCCAACAACTTAAAACGGCTGTGAGGACTAAAACGCATAGAATTTGTTCTCACATTGCACAGGACATATGAAGGTTATGGCGCAATCCTGCTCCCTTATCCACGTGGTTCAGTGACTGCGTGAAGATGAATCTGAGAATACAGTTAGCAATGGGAAGTGCAGGAATGGTCTTAGCTGTGCTCAGCTCAGTCATTTGCCTGAACCCTTAAGTATACTTTATTCAGATATACCTGCAATTTTAGGGCTTTTAAAGAGTGCTTGATTGAGCACCTTTAGAAACCTCCCTGGGAGCAGGAAGCCAGGCTTGTTAGGGACAATGCCAGTGGGCTTTGCAGGTGTGCCCTGCCCCAATCACTGGATTGACCGTTTACATGTTCAGGTGAAGACCTGAAGACAGCACTTGGAACTCTTCCTCTGAAGCTGGCAAATTAAAGGCAGGAAAAGATGGTCTCGTGTTTCCACTGTTCAAATGATGTACAAAATATTTCAAGTTAAGAAAAAGTTTCAAATGCAATGTTCAGGGAAGACTACAGCTGATATTTCCCCAAACTTGGCTTCCATGCCTGTGCTAATTGCACAAAGCCCAACTGCTTTCTTCCACAGGGAGAATCTCTGCCAGAAGTTGCTCTAGTTTATATATTCTTGTGGCTTAGACATGTGGTAACAAGGGCTCAAAGGGAGCACAAGAGGGGGCCCCGAAATTTAATGCAGCTTAGATTTGACCATGAAGGGCCTATTCACACTTCTTGTCCCACTGCTCCCAGCCCCCCAAACCACTTTAGCATCCAATAGGAGCAAATGGCCCCAAGGTGGCTGTCACCGATGGAAGCGAAAGCTCTGAAAAAGCTCAATATAACTTGCTGTTGAAATGGAATACTCAGGATGAAACGGTGAAATCTGCTATGATTAAATGGGCACAAGATGTTGGACATAACATAATGATGGCTGACTCGGAACAGTTATGGACCACAGGTATGAAGTTTACGGCATGCAATGCCTTAAGAGAGAATATTATGAAAATGATATACAGGTGGTACATGACCCCAGTCAAGCTTGCAAAAATCTACCATTTGCCCGATAATAAATGTTGGAAATGTAAGGAAACTGAAGGTACATTCTTTCACCTTTGGTGGACGTGCCCAAGGATTAAGGCTTTCTGGGAGATGATATATAATGAATTGAAAAAGGTATTTAAATATGCCTTCTTGAAGAAACCAGAGGCCTTTCTCCTGGGCATAGTCGGCCAATCGGTGTTAAAGAAGGACAGAACTTTTTTTATGTATGCCACAACAGCAGCAAGAATACTCATTGCAAAGTATTGGAAGACACAAGATCTACCCACTCTGGAAGAATGCCAGATGAAGGTGATGGACTATATGGAATTGGCGGAAATGACTGGCAGAATCCGAGACCAGGGAGAAGAGTCGGTGGAAGAAGATTGGAAGAAATTTAAAGACTATCTACAGAAATATTGCAAAATTAACGAATGTTAGAATGATGTTGGATTGAAGTTAAGTGGTTTCTAGCTGTAATGGTATAAAAGAATATGAAAGAATTGGATTTTTAACAGGTAAAAATTTAATGCTATAATATATTAAGATTAAGGATCAGGATAAAATAAGGAGGGAAAGGAATTGCTGAACTAATAAATTGAACTGGAATACAAAAAAGGGAGGTATGAGGAGGTCCGGGAAACAAGCAAATGAAAGATAAGTGACAAAAAGATGGAATTGTTTTTAACTGTTTTTTTATTTTGTATTTTTTCTTTTTTTCTTTTTCACTATGTAATATTGTGAAAACTTTAATAAATATTTATTTTAAAAAAACAACAATAGGAGCAAATGGCAATTCAGGTTTTCCCTGCATTGCCATTTGTTCTGATCTATCGCTCAAGAGTGTGTTTTCCCTTTGAAAGGAGCGAGGCAAGAGAGAAACAACTCAGACCCATGCTTTCTTAGCATGGCACAAGCAGAAGTGTGGCCGAGCCCAAAATTGCACCTGTCAGCTGTATAATTTCTCCATCACCTTTTCTTAACCTTACGACCAAGGAGGCTGGCTCCTGGAATTATGCTACACCTTGACAGCCCCTTGAACAAGTCTGCTAATTTATTAGACACTTCAGTGCTCCCTCAGTCAAATCTACCAGTCACTGCTGTCTGTTTGGGTTTCCTAAGATGTGGCAACCTTTATGAAACCTGCATAGTCAGGGCTAGAAGGCCAACAGAAGGCACAACAACAATGGCCACAAGGCAGCAGGGAGACCAGCAATAATGGCCAACCATGGTGGGAGGCAGCAGACCTAAAGAAGGAAGGTCACCCTTACAAATTAGGAGCCCCCATTAGGTTTCCTTGATGCACCTCAGATTTCAGGAGGACGGGCCTAGGCCTCCCCAGTATTGAAATGTCTGAGAAGGATTCTAACAGCCTGGTGCTATGCAGAATGAGGGGCACCTAAACCCATGGAATCAAGCGCTTTGGAGCACCTAACCCTGCAAAGCACCAGGCCTTCACCAAGTCTTTCAGACAATTCATTAGGGGAGCTCTGGGCCCTGTTTTCTTTCTTCCCACTCTTCTCAGGAGTTAGGGCAACATAGGAAGGTACATCCTACCAAGTCAGACTCCTGGTCCATCCAACTCAGTACTGCCTACACTGACTGGCAGTAGCCCTCCAGAGTTTCAGGCAGAGGACACTCTCTGTTCTACCTGGAGATGCCAGGGATGGCACGCAGAAGGTCCCTGGTTCAAAGCAACTGTTCTGCTATCAAGACACAGATCTTCCACTTATTTCACTGACAATCAAGGTTGTGTTTCAGCAGATCCCTTTTTGTTTGTTGTTTTTTAAACTGTTACTGAAATAGCAGTGCTTTTTATGTGTTTAAAAAGAGGCCTACTGAAGCCTTTCTGTTCACCTTGGGTACCTTTTTTCTCTTCTTGTACATTTCCCCCCTTGTTCCCAAAGAACAAGCATCCCCCACCCACCCACCACCCACTATATTCCTTCCTTTTTACCTTATTAAAAAGAACAGGCTGCTATGTGCCTTACAATAACTCCAGTTCCTGGCTCCAGGAAAGGCAGTTTTTCATTGTTTGCCTTTGCTGTGCTCTAAAGAAAGCCAGTTGTATTTCAGTCATCCCCCAAGAGCCTTCCAAAAGACAATCCAGGACAAAAGCATTGACAGACAATGAATACAAAAACAAGCAACAATGCTTTCTGGATGCAACTTGCCCATTCTGAGTCTCTTTACACGCAGGCCTGGGAGGAGGGGGAGGGGGAGAACAACGAGGAGAACAACAAGAAGAACAACTCTGTACCTGGACAACGCTGCAACAAGGTGCGCTCTGCGGCCTATTTAATCATTATGCAACCTTTTTCAAACAAAAAACAAAATCCTACTGCCACATATTTATTCGGCTTCCACAAATCATTCAGAAAGAAAGTAAGGGGCTGTGCCTAACCTGGTCCTTTGAAATCTGGCCCACTCCTTTTCCACCTTTTCTTTTTAAAGCTTATGCCAGACCTATGTACAGTACTTCTAATTCTGAATCTGCAAGCACAACAGCAATAAACTTGAGTGTAAAAGGAACTGAAAGTATTCAAAGGGACAATTTCTCCGACCACCACACTTGCAAGCAATCACATACAGACAGCGTACAGCAGTGCACAGAATGTTGCACAAGTAAGACACCGCTGTGAAGCTCATTGGGTCTCTGACCATCTCTGAGTCTGACCTACCTCACAGGGGTGTTGTGATGATAGAACTGTGGAGGTGGGAAGAAGAGAGCCTTGGAGGAAAGGACAGGGGGGGACAACATTAACATTCTAGCATCCTGTCCCGCCTCCCCCCCCATCATAGGATTTACTCTCTCACACCTTCTCCATGACTGTGCCACAGTATCCTCTCCATCCAGCACAGAATGAACACAATCAGCCCTCTCAAGCAGTTGCCATTTATCTGCAGTTTCAGGCAATAGCTGATCAGCCACATTAGCAGGCACATATTCCTCTTTTTTATTTGGCAAACTTATAAACCACTTAACCTTTTTGGCCAAAATCCCAAAGCAGCTTAAAGATATTATGAATTCAAAATACAGTAAACACAATAAAATAATATAGATGAAAATTATTGTGGCATAAATAAATTGTAAAAACTTCATCACTTATGATAGCAAGTCAGCAACTGAACAGGGTAACACCACCAAGCATCCAAAACATGTGTTTTTAGGAGACATCTGAAGCATCCGACAGACAGAGCTTCCCAAATCTCTTCTTGGGTCAGCGTTCGAGGGGGCCAGTGCTACATCTGAAAAGGCCCATTTCCCAGAGGTTTATTATCGTAAAGGTTGATTTGGCTTGTAACAGTGAAGGTATCCTGGTCCCAAGTTGTGCTTTATATGTCAATAAATAAAACACTGTTCTTGGCTGAGTAGCAAACAGGCAGCCAATGCAGATCCCTAAGCAGCAGTGCAATGTTTGTGTGGCTAGATCAAGCTTCCTCCAGATGTTTTTGGCCTACAACTCCCATGATCCCTAGCTAGCAGGACCAGTGATCAGGGATGATGGGAATGGTAGTCTCAAAACATCTGGAGGGCCACCCTTAAATCTATATGCAGCTTCTGAACCAAGCACAAGAACTGCCTCACATTACAGCAATCTAATAAAGGAAGTTTGGTCCAAGTAAGCAATTTTTTAAAAATAATATTTATTAGTTTTCAATTACAATCCAATAATAGCCTCATCATAACAATAGCAATTTATAATACAATTATTAATACCAATTGTTCAAATACCGAATTATGTAATTTAGATAAAGTGGCCCCTTGCATGCTAGATTTGATGATTTTATTTATTCTGCGTTCTCTCCACTGGTGAAATTGATGTCAAAGACAAGGCCCAACTTTCTTGCAGTAAAGGAATATTGAATCATTAAATTGCAGTGTTGGAAGGGTCCATGAGGGTCATCTAGTCCAATCCCCTGCAATGCAGAAATCTTTCGTCCAATGTGGGGCTCAAACCCACAACCCTGAGATTAAAAGTCTCATGCTCTACCAACTAAGCTATCCAGCCTGAAAAGCACTCTCTGCTCTGCCAAAGACTCTTCTCTCTCTCTCTCTCTCTCTCTCTCTCTCTCTCTGTTTCTTTCATAGGGCAACAGACTATTCTTGGCACTGTGGTGGGAAAAGCAGTTGACATATCATATGCACGGTTCTTTCCTGTGCTCTGCTGACCTCCACGTAATTTGCACAGACTCCTAAAAGCACATGGTCCAAAGGCCTTGCTTCAGATATTGCACAGCAATGGATTCTGTGTCACTCCCTTTAAAAATGGATGTAGGAGCTATACTGGTGGTCCAACTTAAATGGGGAACTATTCACAAACATTGCAGAAGCTCAGGTATTGGCTCCCACTTGCACTGGGGCTGCTAACTGCAAGCCATTTCAGATTGGAATTCCATTCCATGATGCTCCTGGGTCTACAAAGTCAGGGGATACTGGCGGACTAATCCAACGCTACCCAAGAACTAGGAAGGCTGACATCTCTGCTTACTTCTTTCTGTCTGAGCAACTCACAGCTGGAAGAGGCCATTTTCATCCTCTTCCTGCTGTCTCCAGGCTTCTGGTTCCCAGACAGTCTCAAGGTACCTGCCTGTCCTTGCCTGACAATTATGTCATTAAAAGCACTTAGCATATTTCACTATAGTATTGCAGAGCTCGAGGTTTATGTTCCATTACACATCACTTTTTATCTTCCCTGGAAATACTGGTGCATATGTTTCAAAATTAAAACAAGAAGTAGCATTAGAACACACATATAGATTTTGCTCATCCAAGCTTCAAAGAATATTCTATATTACACAAAACAAATAGAATGCCAATAGAGATATCAAACCAAACAGACCAGTGGTTGGTATAATTATATTGCAGCTATTCCTTTATTATGAGATCCAAAAATATGACTTGGGAAGGTGATATTGTGCATTTTCCATATGATCTAACTTTAAGGTGGCCATGCGCACTCAAAATGGCCGCTCAGAATGTTCCTCCCCCCAGTTCAGAGGTCAGTAAGTCAGGAAAGAATGTTGATGGTACCATTTGCCATCAGATAGGAGTGTAAATAAACGAGGTCACTTTCTTACAGGACCCATAAAGCCAGAAAACAAAAACATGACTTCCACACCAGCCCCAGGCTAAAAGGCCCTCACTTCCACCAGTCAACAGGCCTCATTTAGCTTTTCTCAGCGTTTGCTTAGTTACAAGAATGCAGATGCAGATCTGACAAAAACACTACATTCTGCAAATGCAGTTCAGTCCTCATAGTGGGGGTGGGGAAGTCCATCCACAATGCAAAATTTAAAAATGCTTAATGACTTCCACCCCAAAATCCATGAGTCATGTTTGTGTGTTGCAACAAGCTTTTAAAAATAAGTCAGTCAATCCCAATATTTTCAGGAGGAGGCTGTGGCCATTAAAACTGCTCCCAAGCCAATTTGTATTTCAAGTGTGAACATTCCCTCAATTAGGGATGGGGACCCAGAGGTTGCTGAACTCCCAAGCCCACATCAGCCCCACCCAGCATGTTCAAGCTTCAGGGATGATGGGAGTTTTAGTCCAGCAACATCTGGAGGGCCACAGGTTTCCCACCCCTGTCCTAGATTGACTGGAAACATGAATCCCAAAAAAGGATTCTACAAACAGCTCCCCTCCCTATGCTTCTTACAACAGGGGATATCTGCCCCATATTCATGATAAATACACAGCAGCCAGGCACACCACAGCAGCAAATGTGCTATAAATAACCAGGATAAGCCAGTTAAGAAATTCCTTTCAGTAATTCCATCCTATTACTTCTGGCTCTTCATCCTTCTACTGCTATACACAATTCCGACTCCTTGGTATTTGCCAGTCAAATATTTATAGACTATTAGCAGTGCTAGTCCAGGGGGATGGCTGCAACGCAAGAGAAGAGAACATGCTTTGCATGCAGAAGATCCCAGGCTTAACTCCTGCCATCTCCAGTTGAAAGTATCAGGTACCAGGTGACAGGAAAGATCTCAGGCAAAGGCCTCAAAGAGCTGCTGCCATTCAGAGTAGATAATACTTGGCTAAACAGACCAGAGACCTGACTCAATTCCTGGTGCAATTCCATTAAGTCAGTGTGCAGTCAAACATAGGAAGAGATGCTGGCTTAGGAAAGGGCCACAGCTCCAAAATGGAGATCCTGTTTTGCACGCAGAAGGGTTGCAGGTTCAATCCCTGGCATCTCAAGAGACCTCTGCCTGAAACTCTGGAAAGCTTCTGCCGGTCAGTGTAGACTATACTGGGTTACATGGAACAATGATCTAACTATGTACCAGGATCCTCTGTAGCCACAGCACATCCCCATAGAAATCACTGAACAATTTGTGTCGTGAAGGCCAGCAGCTTGTCCCCACAAATGAGGTTGCTAGAATTTATTCCAGCTTTTTTTTTTATTACATAAAAGCAAGCAAGCAAGCAAGCAATCCAGTGCTCCTCTTTTCCCATTCAGAATTTAGGGAACAAAAAGAGAAAAACCCAGCTAAATGTGAGGGAATTTAAATCAGCTTCTCTAACTTCTCCCCTTAAAAAAGAAAATGTGTTGCATATCTTAATAAAACTATTTGTCTCACTTCTTTGTGCCATTTCTGTGCAGGAAATACAAACAAACATGTTTGTTCCATGCCTAGAATTTAACGCAAAAATATTATCTGAAGCACTTTGCAAGGTATGGCAGAGTATGGAGAAGGAACTCTCACCAATTTTGCTCCTGCGTTTGGACTTATCCTCAGCTTCAAACTTAGGCTTCAGAAGAGCTCAGAAACAGTCGCATCAGTATGCCTTCAGAATGCAACACAATGTCAGATCTGAGGTTCCTTCCACCACACCCAGCCGAGTCTTCTCTGCATGCCAGAGGACACAGGGAGAAGTAGAGCCGGTGGCAACCACAAACATTAGCTGCCTGTTACGGCTGGAGAAAATATGTGAGCCTCTCTGCTCATCGTGCGCAGGCAACGGGGAGGGGCTGTAGCTCACCTGCTTGGCACCATCCGTCCGGTATTCGAGCGGCGCCAGCGGCAAACCGCTACGTACAACGCATGCGCGGTGTCACACACATGCACTGTACATAGCAATGTCGCACATGCGCTGTACGTAGCGGTTTGCCACCGGTGCCGATCAAGCGCCGTACGGACAGCAGTGAGATCTCTCCGCCACCACGAGCAGAGGATCCTGCCACCGTCCATATGGTGCTTGGGCAGCGCCGGCAGCAAACCACTACGTATAACGCATGCATGGTGTCGCACACATGCGCTATATGTAGCGATGCCGCACATGCGCCCTACGTAGCGACGCCATGCATGTGTCGTACATAGTGGCGCAACGCATGTGCAGCCGGCAATTTGCCCCGCCCCAGGTGTCAGTTAGCCTTTGTTTGCCCCGGTGACAAAAGCCAACCACAATTCTCAGCTTGGCTACCAAGGAAGCCAAAGACTGGACCTCCAAGGCCACCCTATGCTTGGGGCCAACTGAAAGGTACTCTGAGGCCTACGCAATCTGGGGCAGCTTTCCTCAACCTGGTGTTTTCCAGTTGTTGTTTGGCCAAAACTCCCATTAGACCAAAGGTCTAAGGAGTGGTGGGAATTGGGATCCAACAACATATGGAGGACACCAGGATGGAGAAGACTCTTGGAAGAGACGCACACTGAGGCCACAGGGATGGGGAGGTGCAGAAAACAGCCTTAAACATCAGCTCAAACCACTTTCAAATCAGTAAGCATGGCAGGGCAATTTGCCACTGGGCTACACTTCCAAAGCTGCCCCCTTCACTCTCTTCTCCCCAACAGCTGGACATTTTCACCGTCAGGTTACTCTGTTTTTAAACAGATCTTCCAACCATAACAAGCAGAACCCAGGGAGGGCTTGAAACCGGCAGGAGAGAGAGAGTTTGCAGACAGTCCCGTCTAGACGGATTTGCATCCTTGTAAACACAGCAGTCCCTATTTTGGGGGGCTGCCACCTGCCCCAGAGCCAGAGGCACTGGGATGCAGTAAAGCTCTGTGTCTGATCAGAGCTTCCTTCACAAATGCAATATGACAACTGGAATGAAGAAGGGGGCAGTGAGAAGAAAAGGAGAACCACATAAATGCTCCTTTTCTTCTGTCACAGCATTGCAGCTGCAAGCTTGCCAAAGAAGTGCCCAATTCTGAACAGCTCCATGTTGATCAGATAATTTATGCAAGTATATAAACAGTTTCTCACCTAGTCACCAATGGAGGGTAAAGTGTCGCTCCAAGCGACCAGGCATAAGGCAAACACTGCAAACCAGCAGAATACAGTTTTCATTCTGTTGCTTGGTGCGTTCTCAACTGATGTTTAAAAACTGTATTTTTTAAAAAATTACTAATTTCATAAAATTAGTAGACAAAAACCTCAGAGATTTGACCCCCAAAAAGACAATAAAATTAGCAGCAATACTAAGAAAATGAGCAAGGTAAAGAATACGCACACTCAAAGAATCAAGTGTATCTTTCAAATCTATCAAAAATAGGTTTGTTTGTTTTTTAGAAAAAGATTAAGCTAATCAATCAAGTTGGTGAAACTTTGCAGTCAACAGACAGCCCAAATAAGTTCAGAGAAAAGGTGTTCTTACTCTTCAACATTTGTTGCTTTTTAAAAATGAAAGTACACCACCACCCCTCCTCTTTTTACATTCCCTTTTAAAACATGACAGATGACCTCAGTGGAAAATGTATGCATCAACATGCAAAAAAGCACTTTTACATCACTCTGGTGGTCTGCTATGATGGCAAGCAAGTAGAAGCCAGGATTGTTAGCAAGCTAAAAAAATAAAATACTTAAAAGCCGGGTTTGTAATACTGTACCAAAAGAATGGCTAAGCATGAACAAGCAGGTGCACAGAGCAAAAACTGCAACTGCTTCAGTCCTCCTCTGGTCTTGCTGATGTCACAAAACACAGGGCTCTTCCTTGAGAGTAAGGAAAAGCTCTTTATTCAGGCTAATCCCCTCGCATGGCTGGTCAAAGTCCTTCCCACTCCCCAATGCCTCTCTGCACACCACGGGAGGGATGGTGGGGAGAGCAGAAGCACCTCCCTCCATCCCCTCTGGGTACCAGCCTTCAAGCCCCCACACCTCTATTTCTTCTCCCTTGTCCTCCCCTTCTTCTGTCTGGGACTGCCAAACCATGCCAGATCCTGACAGAACTGAGGGACCAAGTGATTTGACTTAGTAGTAAGAGTTCATGGTTTGTTTCCCCAAACCTAACAAACCATGTATGATAAGCCAAGAACAAAACTTGGCCACAGCCAAATTTTGTCCTTGGCTTACCACTCATGGTTTGCAGCTCCAGGACTAACAGGGAGCAAAGTTCTGTGCGCCTGCCTGCCTGCTTGTTTGTGCTAAGCAATGCTTTGCATGACATGTGAACCAGGCCTTGACTAAGAAATGGGCAATACTGCAAGATACTGGCTACAAATACCTAATTTAGGGGGACTGATCATGGGTTGTCTAAAATAAGGAGCTGGAAGGAAATCAAACTGCTAACCAGACATCTTAGGCTGTGTACAAATTACCATTTGCTCCAGGTCCATTATGCTCCCACCAGTGGGTTTGGAATCTGCGTGCCTGCAACATCAGCAGCGCTGTAGAGATACCCTTTAGGTTCTTGAGGGGAGGAGTTGTGAGCGGGAGCCGTTTCCCACGTTTTGCAGGGGGCGTTCTGGCCCCTGCTTGGCTGTCCCTGCTGCCATGCCCCCGGGCAGCCAACCAATCGAGGGGAGGCTTGGGGGCGGGGTTCAGCCGCTCAAATGCAGCCGCAGCAGCGCTTTCCCCTCATTGCGTTGCCGGGTTTCAATGGATCACCCACCCACCTTTCCCTTTAGTTCATTACTTTGTACTTGACCTTGTCATGGACTTGTGGTTGGTGGCCTTGGTTGTCCAAGGGGCCTGGTAGGAATTTTTATCCAACTGGCAAATTGGAACCAGCCACTTGGTTTTTCGCCTACCTGGTAGCAAATCATCACAACTTTTAGGTATTGGTGGTTAGGCATTGGAATATGTTGTTGGTGTATTGGAGGGCAGGCTGTGGCCATCACCTACCCCTCCCCTTTATGGGTATTGCATTAAAGGAATCCGGCGATCATGGATCCTGTCCGATGCCATGCTAGTGGCTAGGGCCATGGCACGACCCCTGGTTACATCAGGGGGAACTTACAGTTGTATTTGCATCAACAGGCTCCTCCTACTGGTGGTTAACCCTTGTTAGACTCACCCCTTCCTGAGGGGATGGAGTCAAGCTCTGTTTTTTTATCCAATGCCTAAGCCAATACCTCTCACATGCTGTAATCAATAAAGTTGTGGCCTTTTTTAGCCCATTAACCTAATATACTGCATCCATGTGTCTTTCTTATCCTCAAGCGGGTGGCGGGTCCTCGAATCACAAAAAAAAAAGTGGTTTCATGCAGTTTGTGGGAACAGGATGCTGGACTAAAAGGGTCATTGGTCTGATCCAGCAGGCTCTTTTATGTTCTCATGTTATTCCATACCAGCTACACATCAATTTGAGAATGGTTGTCATATTCAATTCATTGTAAAGCCCACATGTGTACATTTAACATGCCTGTGACAGGGGGTGTCCTACATGTCTGATGTCAGTGGGGGAGTATCGCTGAGGAGCATCATTTGCCTTTCTAGAATCCTTGCTAGCACCTCAAGAGACTGATGGCCCCTGCTTGGAGCCAGTCCCTTGAATCCCCCTCCACATTTGATTTTATTTGGGGGCTCTAATATTCTCATCACCTCTGTCTCTCTCTCTCTCTCTCGTGTGTGTGTGTGTGTGTGTGTGTGTGTGTAGCTGTTTGTAGAACATGCTTTTCCATTAAAAACGGTTGTTGTTGGCATCCATCTGTCTCGAGAGACAATGGAGTGTGCCTCTGGAGATGAAGTCATACCGCTGGAGAATCACAGCACCTGCTGTGGCTGCAGAGACTGGCAACTCGTAACTGCTGCCTCTCGTGTTGTTTCTGCTGTGTTCGCAGCACTGAAGTGGCCTCTGCATGGCGCAAGCCTAGGCAGTGTATGTGGAGGTCCTGGGCTGCCCAGATGTCAAGACCTCTCGTTGATGTGGTCCAAAGGAAAGCAGAGCAATACGTTAAGCACCAGCTTGGCTGCAGGAGTGGCCAGACGAAGGCATACAAGGTGCCATCCAGTCATCTTAGGGACCCCACTCCAGATCTGTGTAGGGTGTACTTAGTCTTTCTTTCCCAAAGATATCTTGCAAAGCAGCAGGTACATTAAAAACAGAGATCCCAGTTCAATAGCATTCTCGGACTGCCTTGTAGTATATACAACAGTTTGGTTTTCTGGCACCTTAGAAGATTAACAGAGCAATTCTATCCATTTCTACTCAGACTTGAGTCCTACAGAATTCCGTTGAGCTCACTCCCAGGTAAATGGGGTTAGGACTGCCCCCTTAAGCGGTAAGCCTATCTCTGCTTATTTGGGAGTAAGCCCTATTTAATTAGACTTAGTTCTTCATGCACGGGGCTCCAGTGTTGAGGCTGGTATCATATGCTTTCACTTACTCAGAAGCGTGATGACAGCCACACAAATAATTATTTCTAGGGGGTGAGGTTTGAGGGAGGAAAAGCTTTATGAGTAGACATTTGGGGGGGTGGAGGGGCAGGTAAAGCAAGCAATATAT
The DNA here is from genome assembly GCF_964106645.2 of Podarcis pityusensis. Lineage (NCBI taxonomy): Eukaryota > Metazoa > Chordata > Lepidosauria > Squamata > Lacertidae > Podarcis > Podarcis pityusensis. The sequence continues at coordinate 39,972,763 of NC_138041.1, forward strand.
TTGCATCAGGCTAATGCATTCCATCCCCTCTCAGCAGGGGACAGAAAGGAGGAGACATGGAAACACATCAAAGACAAGTGATGTGTGTAATAATGTGCAAATTCGAATTGAAATGAAGCAAAAATACTTCACTGCATTTCAAGACATTAATGTGTGCACACAGCCTTATTTTCTGCATCATGCTGGCTCATGTTAGGAAACAGCACTGCCAATGTTGCATAATTTTTATCTCCAGTGAAGAGTTTACAATTGCATCAATTTGGCATGCATTTTTTGAAGCACAAGAGCAGCATCTGCCTGCTCTGGTCTGGCAGGAATGTAGGGCATAGGTTACTACAGAAGCCTTAGGGAATGGAAACGAAAACAAGATCAATAGTGCACTATGTGGTTAAACCTGCTTAAGAAGAGAAATTAATTTCTGCTTTGCCAAAGGGGAAACTTTCCCCCAAAATTTAAGTCAGCCACCTGCCAACCCACCATCCAGCAACACCACTCCAGTTCAATTACTTCAAATTTTTATTTTCACTTGCCTAAAGAAGGCAAAAAGCTGCCAATTCACCATTCATCAATGGCACAAACTACTGGGAGTACTGAGGTTCTGCAAAACCTGGTCTGTTTTATGATCAAAGCAAGACATTAACTGTCAGGCAAGCAACGTACACCTTGAAAGAGATCAGCGGCACATTAAAATTCGAATTTAATAACCAGCAACCAAGAAGACAACACTGTCCTAAGTTTCCATTCTCTGTCCATAATTCTAGTTCAACAAATCCTTTTAACCATAACGAGTGTTGTGTGTGCAAAGGTCGCTCAGGACTGCTTGGGTGTGACACCTTAGCTCCCGATATGAAAGTGCCCCAAGGTCATCGCTACGTAGATGTTAAACAGCAATGGGGATGGAACTGAACCCTGAGGAACCCTGGGCCAAAGAGCACTCGCCAAGCGTCACTCTCTGGATGACTGCTCTTATTCTGCACATAGTGTGCGCCTATTAGAAATTTCTGAAATATTAGGCTGTTTAGAAATGGTTTTGTTTTCGTTTTTCATCTTTCTGATGAAAAGTGGTATATAAATACTGGAAATAAACAAATAAAACAGGCCAATTTATATGTAGAGGTGTATATATAAATGCAGATTCTCATGCAAATTCAGAGAGGGGAAAACAAACTGTTTCTTGCCATCAGGGCTTTTGTGCATACAAATCTTGTCCAACATCTAACACCGAATTCTCGTCCAACATCTCATACTCCCTCCCTCCCATCTCTTGTTCCACACCCCATTGAGCTCTTTCATGTGCTTACAAGTTTCCTGTTAACACTATGCAGACATGATATCCAGCAACTAAATATCAATACAGCCTATGCCACAACTGGAAAACAAGAAAACAGACTGTGTGTAGAGCCGATTAAAAAGATAGTTAAGCTACACATTTTATCATCTTGAAATTAAGCAAATAGATTACATTCCAGAAAACATATCCCTATTTGGGACAGGGTAACACAGACACTTAAGCTTGAGTGATGTAACAAGCCCCCCCACAACAGTCTGAGATTATGAAACAGCCCCCCTCTCCCTTTCTGAATTCCAGATTTATTTATTGGAGGGGAGTAGTTTCTATTACTGTTATGTCTTTCTTGTACAATTTTCCAGACACACTTAATTCATAACTTGTTTGCCCTGCCTCTGCTTTGATGAGCTCAGGGCATCTGCAGGGCAACAGGTTGGAGAAAGCCAGGGGGGAGGAAGGCAGGCTAGATAATGAGGAAGTTTGGGAGCATGGCAGCTATCAGCATCTTGCACTATTACCTTATTAGAGAACATGTGCCTGCTCAAGAGGACCTTCTGATAGTCTGGTTTAATTATTGCTGGGTGCTTATTTATTGCAATGGTTGTGTTGTAGGACTGTTTTAATTAATTGGCTAGTTCTCTTATGAGCCTCAAGCCGGGGTTACCAACCTTTCTGGGCCTGTGGGCTCATTTGCAAACATGAGAGGCTGTTATGAGCACCACACACACCACAACCAAGTACAGACCACAATCTATTCTACTGGCTACAAGCCCAATGGGGTTGGGGGGGGGGGATGGAGGGGACTCTGTGGGCAGCAGGAACAGTTTCTGAAGATGCACAGGTGCCCACAGGTGCCACCCTGGCAAATTCTATCCTAAGCCATGGTTCATTTAACAAAAGCGCAGCATGCATGAAAGTACATACCCAGCCAGGAACCATAGTTTACCAGCAGTCAGTTGCTTTTGGCTTAAGGACCATGGCTTATTTTAACAACGGCATCATGTCACATGCAATCTGAACAGCCTTGCTTAAAGCTGGTCTGTTTGGTCATCCCACCTCAAGATGCTCAACACACTGCAGAGGCACAAGTGAAGAGCAGCTGCAAAATACGAGCTCTGTAGAAACAAGTCACAGCTTATCTGCTTGTTCATGGGACTCTGTGCTGTATGCTGAACAAACTGTGGCTTAATGTGATGTGCAAACTCAACCAATTTGTATGAACTGTATATTATGTTTACTGAACTGTTAATTTCCCCTTACTGAATTGTCATTTTATAAATTATTGTAGCTTTTATATTTGGTCAGTTTTCATATTGTTTAGTTTTACTGAATTTGTTTTGGGGTGTAAGCTGTTGGCCACCTGGGGCTTCGTTACTTTTAGAAGGAAAAGCAACATATAAGCGTTAACTGAAATAACAATTCATTGAGCACTGAAAGTTACCTCTCATCTTCAATATCTCACCATCTTCAATATATCAAAGAAGCACAGATATTGAGGTTCTGGTCGTGTACAGAACTGATTAAATGAATTACAGTGGTACCTTGGGTTAAGTACTTAATTCGTTCCTGAGGTCCGTTCTTAACCTGAAACTGTTCTTAACCTGAAGCACCACTTTAGCTAATGGGGCCTCCCGCTGCTGCTGCGCCGCCGCTGCACAATTTCTGTTCTCATCCTGAAGCAAAGTTCTTAACCCGAGGTACTACTTCTGGGTTAGCGGAGTCTGTAACCTGAAGCGTCTGTAACCCGAGGTACCACTGTAAATGATTAATGGATTATTAAAAGGATTTAATTGGTTGACAGCCTTTATTTTAAACAAGACAGGAATGGCACTAGGAAACAACCTTGCTAAAATAACAGATTTACCGTATTTTTCGCTCCATAAGACGCACCTGACCATAAGACGCACCTAGTTTTTAGAGGAGGAAAACAAGAAAAAAAATATTCTGAACGAAACAGTGGATGTATGATTTTTGTGGTTCATGCTGTGGCCACAGACATGATATGTGATTTGATGGTGAGTTTGGGGTAGCCCAATGCAAAAATCCTGAGGATCCATGTGGATCTGTGCTTTGCGCCATTGCGACCCCACACAACAGTGGGTGCGTGATTTTTTTTAATTTATTTTTGTGTGCAGGCTGTAGCCATGGACATGCTATGTGATCTGATGGTGAATTTGGGGTGACCCAATGCAAAAATCCTGAGGATCTATGGGCTTTTACCTCCCCCCTCCCAGGCAGCCTACTTTATCTCTAGCGTCCCTTATCTCCCTCCCGATCACCTGCCGATCAGCTGCTTCCTTTCAACACCCCCTTCCCTCTTATTTGCCTTAGTGTCTTTTCCTTAGCTGGAGCAGTTTTTTGCTCCTCCTTTTCTTCTAATTTCTCTCCTCATTGCTTGTTTTAGTATTCCTGTGTCCTCTCCTTGCAAGTTCACTGTCTTTACCTTCCCGCTCCCAGGCAGCCTCCTTTATCGCTAGCATCCCTTATCTCCCTCCGATCTCTTGCCAATCAGCTGCTTAGCAGCTTTGTTTCAACACCCACTTCCCTCTTTCTAAAAAAAAAGAGCATGATCTGCTTTTCGCCCCTGGGCAATTCGGCTCCAGGCACCACGTATTCGCTCCATAAGACACACAGAGATTTCCCCTTACTTTTTAGGAGGGAAAAAGTGCCTCTTATAGAGCAAAAAATACAGTATATAAAAATGAGCCAAACATTTTTGATAATAATAAGCTAAAGCAAAAAAGGGGGAGTGGAGTGACCTTCTGAATGAGAAAGCCCTCCATGCACTCACATTATTAAATTAGAAGCTGCCTCATTATCTGTCATGTTTACTACCTCTATGCAACCATGCTAAACAGCAGCTGCTTTTCATGTTTAATAATCCGCCCATTCATAATTGAACAGCAAGAAGTACTGCAATGCACAGAGGAATTAAATCCTGCAAATTTTTATAAATGAGAGAGAGAGAGAAAGAGAGAGAGAGAGAGAGAGAGAATGAATATTAGGTCTTTTCATTAGCATTACAAATAAAAAAAGTGCACTCACACAGAGAAAGAAAAACTATCAACATGGTTTGGGGTTTACTTGCATAGTAAGTGAGGGGGAGGTTTTTTTGAATTGCATATGATCTGCAAAAAGAAGTTAAGAAAGGAGTAGGAGAGGAACTGCATGTCTTATACACCAAGGACTTCATTACCTCAGGGGCAATATGTTTGTGGAGGCATGATGATGTGGGAAGGGGGCAGAACTACTGTCATAACACACTCCCCCCCTCACCTCATGAAGATATTAGGCACATGCATATTAGGAAAGGAGGGACAATTGACCCGCAGAAGTAACCACTGCATCGCCTGAAGACCTTCTTAGGCCAACAGGCCTTTGCAGCAGCTTAATTTGTATTTTTTATTAACTAGTCACCGTAATGTGGTTGTGCTTTCTGTTTTAACATCGTATACCGCCCTGAAATCTTATGATATGGTGATATAAAATTACTTAAAATCTGCACACTCCCAAGATTTCCCTGTGGTGTTTGCCATTCTGAACAGCCACCAACAAGGGCAAGGAGTGTTCCCAGTGCCAGTGACATCTAGATTTTCAGCCACCACAATCTGTTACACCAGTGTGCACTGACTGACAAGCCCACTATATATATATATATATATTTTAATGATATTTATTGGGGGGGGAATTTTTTTTTTTTTTTAAATTACACAAAAAAAAGACAAGACAGAAAAATAAAAAAAAAAATAAAACCATCATTCTCAAATTCTCCACTTTCAATACCTTCTTTCTTTGACCTCCTCCTCCTCCCTTTTCTTGTATCCTGATTAATAATAATCGCAGCAAATCCTTTCCATAATTCATAGTATTCTGTCATTACATTACCTTAATCTATTTTCATCTTATTTTATAGAAAACCTTAAAGTTTAAAACTTAAATCTTATTTTTACCAACTTCTCCTAGCCATAACATTCTTACCAAATTCTTTAGACATTTTTACAAGAGCCAAGTAATTTCATTTCAACATTTTTCTAGCATTCATCAATTTTATAGAACAATCCTAATGATAAAAAAAAAAGAAATAAACAATCCAATCTTCATCCAGCGTCCCTTCCTCCTGGTCCCAGGTTTTGTCAGTCCTTTTTATCTTATTAATCTAGCACATTAACCTGGTAATCTTATATCCGAAGCCCTCAAGTCTCTTCCATGTCCCTTCCGCAGCTCTTCTTTATATTTTCCTTTCATTCGTGGGAACTCCAGCTTGGTAATGTTTTTGACCCTTTTCAACAAATCAGCCCCTTTTCCATAGTCCAGACTAGACTCCATGTGGTATTTAAAAACATGTTTCAGATTCCCTCCAAAACTGAGAGCCCCCACAGCTCCAAACATCTGACGGCCCATTGCCAGACTCGAAAAGTCCAAATCTCCCTGTATAGGGGGGTCTGTCCAACCCCCCATTTCCAAACCAAACCAAACTTTATCTTTCCAAGTCTGGTTTTTTCCAAGTTCATTTATCAAATCCAAAAATTTATGTTCCTGCTGGGCCGCAGCTCCCTCCGTCTCTGGCGCCCAAGATTCAGCAGCATCCTCTTCTCTCAACTGTTCTGTCATGGCACACTCCTGTTTTAGCTCCTGGGTGGGCTCCATATAATTTCCCACTACCTGTTCAAAGGTTCTGGCCGCATTAGTCATCAAATCCGTCTTCTGGCTTAACTGATCCAATAGGGCATTTATTTTGCAGAGAGCACCCAACAGTGCTTCTGAAGACATTGTCCTGCAAGGTCACAAATCCTTTCCCACGGTTGTAATCTGTGGCAGCTGCAAGGTCCCAGGAATTAGTTACAATTTCACAGTCCCCCTCTAGGGGGAAATCTTCTGATTGTTCTTTCTTTTAAAAACAATAGCAACAAAGTTTCTTTTTTAAGGTATTTTGTCCATATTTGTTCTTTTTAAAATGCGAAAGGAAACAATGGAATCACTATGTTTCTCTTCTTTTAACTATCTATCAAAGACATTTGTTTCTGGTCAATGAGCTTCAAACGTCAATTCTGACACCCCGCTCCAGGATCAGGACAATGGAAAATTACTTTGCTTTAAACTCACTTCTGCAGGTTTAAACAGCCCAAAAAAGCTCCCCCTTCTTCTCCTGCTGCCGAAGGGGGGTTCAGCGATTTTAAATGATGAAAGCCAATCCTTTGAAAGTGATTTTTAAAGCTCTAGTTTACGTTGTCTTTGCTTTATTCTGGCTACAAGGAAACGGAAGGCTGACTTCCTGTTTAAACCTTCCCGTTTCAGTACCAAATTAAGGTAAATTTTTAAGTCCAAATTCCTTTCTATTTCGCCAGTTCTTATTTAAAGTCCAAATGTTCAATGTTCCAGTACTCACGGGTGGTTATTTTAGATGCCAAATTGTCCCAGGAAAAAGGCAGCGCTCTCCGGCAACGGCTATGCGGCTTCGCTCCGCAGAAAAAGCAATTGACTCACAGTACTGCGCCACTTCCCCCTCTTCGCTTCGGAGCCCGTTAGTGGGTTCCTTTGCGGGTTGGGGGGGCGCTAAGGGTGCCCGCCGAGTCCCACGGTCACAGGCTTCATCCGCCTGTGATTTCCAGAAGGGTTCCCGCTTCGCCGTAGCGGAAAAGACCCGTTTCATGCGGAGCTGGTCCCTCCAGTTCAGAGGGAGTCCGCCATTGCCGATGGCGCCACCCCGGAAGTCTCCTGACAATCCCACTATAAATCATAAGACGCACCCAGCTGTCCACCATGTGCAGCATATATTACATAACAGCAAGTTAAGATCAGCGCCGATCAGATACGACCAACTGAGGGAGGCCTGCTTCAAACCTACCATGCCCAGATTGACCTCTATGAGAAGCAAAACCTTCTCTGACTGCAAAAAAAACCCAAAGGGCACAGACCATACAGTTCCACAGGCTCCACATCCAACCCCATCCCTTCTGACCTTTACAGCCAATAGTTTCCACACTGTTGATTGTTGTTGCTGCTGCTGCTCTCGGTCCATTTTTTTAAAATCTGAATTACTGGCCTGGTTAACATGCTGCCTTAAACAAACTATGGCTTACCAGAACCATGCACATACATGCACAGGCGCCCACCGAGAGGAGCCTGCAACCGCTGTGCTCCTCCGTGGTTTGTCTCACACCCTCACTGCACTGGATGAAGCCCAGGTTTGGCTGAGGAGTCCCGAGAACAGTGACTCACCCTTAAGCTCTCTCCTCCTCACTAACTCTCTGGGGGCAGCAAAGCCTGCATATTTGCACAGTATTGCAAAGTCATAGTTTGGGCTTACTGTGACATGGAAACCAGGCCGTCAAGTTGAATTTGTTTATTCATTTGTTTTTTACTTACTGCCGCCTTTCACCCAAAGTTCCCAGGGCAGTTCACATAAAACATCACAATTTTAAACAATACAAGTCATTTAAACCAAAATAAAAAACTAAACTAAACAAAAATCACCAAAAAACACAAAGGGGAGCGTGAATCAAACACACCAGGAGAGGAAACATCCACTCACCCACAAGTGTGGTGAAATTGTTATGATTATTTACTAGATTTGATAGTCCCTTGTTATCCAAAGGTCTACAAACTGGCTTACAATATGTTTTAAAACTTTAATGTAGATGCATTATCCCATAAAAAGCAAAACAAACAACCCCTATAACAGTCACAGGAAGTTTTGACAGTAAGGAGATGCATTTAAAATTTTCATTTTTACCATAGCCCACTCTGAAATCTCTTCATTTGGGGGTGAAAAGTAGTCTAGAAACATTTTGGAAACAAATACCGTAAGTTAAATAAATGTGCGCACATGCACACGCTCCCCACCCTAATTTTTGGCTTACATCAATAGAAGAGAGGCCCTGCTTTGAGGGTTTTGCACAATATTGAGTCATCAGCACCACCAGCACAGAGGGACAACGCTAGAGGACAACTTAATTACCTATACAGAACAGGCTAAAAATAGAGAGCAACACGCTGTACCACTGTAACATTAGACAAAGCCCAAAACAACAATTACATCGGCAGAGGAGAAAAAGAACAACCTGCCATCCATAAAGACGTCAAGGACTCCAGAGAACTTCATCTCCGCCTCTTGAGTCTCATTTGAAAATAAAAAATTGGCTTCCCTCAGGAGGGAAATAAAAATTAAAAAGAGAAAAACAGGCAGCTGCTGGATAAATGGAGGGAGGGAGCAATTTAATTTGCTTATCAACAGTAGAGCTTGGAAGAGGCACGAATTACATCACTTGACAGATGAGCCAAGATATTTGTAACTAAATACCATGATAGCCAGTAGGGAAATATTTGGAGGTGCCACCTGCCTGTGTAGCAAGGAGAGGGGACTCTTTTGCTTTTTAAAAAAATATTCTTGTTCTGTAGACTAGTTTGATTCTTATTGTATTTTATGTCAAAAAATTCAATAAGAAATACTTTAAAAAGGAAAAAAAATGAAACAAACTGATAACGCCCTTCCCTCACTGCAAGAAGTGAAGCTACAGGGAACCAGGCAGAGGGCCTTCTTGGTAGTGGCACCCGCCCTGTGGAACATCCTCCCATCAGATGCCAAGGCAATAAACAACTATCTGACTTTTAGAAAGTTTTTAATGTTTGATGTTTTATCACTTTTTATTATTATTGTTGTTGTTGTTGTTATTCTGTTGGGAGCTACCCAAAGTGGCTGGGGAAACCCAGCCAGATGGGCAGGGTATAAATATATTACCGTTGTTGTTGTTGTTGTTGTTGTTGTTGTTGTTGTTACTACTACTACTCTCCAACAAACACATTTAAAAGGATATTGGATGTTAATCAGCCAAAGGCCTGGTTGAAGAGGAACATTTTTTGCCTGGTGCCTAAAGCTGTATAAGAGCAATCCACAAGTGGGGAGCCACAAAGGCCCCTTCTCATGTTGCCACCCTCCAGGCCCCTCATGGAAGAGGCAAACAAAGACGTCTCAGATGATTATTGCAGGGTCCAGGTCGGTTCATGCATTTCTCTTTAGTAAAACTTTATCTACAAAGGCTCCAATCTTCAGCAGATCTACAGGTTCACTCCAACATCTGGGGGGCTATAGGATTCCCATCCCACCTTGATTTGACATATAAATATAGCGAAGAGCATGCATGGAGAACACTAAATGTCTGAAGAGCTACCAATAAACTTTTTGGCATTTTAATGCACATCTGCAGACGGAGAAGCTTTAACAAGTATAAACACACACACATACACACACCCACACAGACCCCAAAAAAGAAAACTGCTTGTCAAGATCTGGAATGTCAGCACTAAATCCCGGAAGCATCTGAGTGAAAAATGTATCTGGGAGATGGGGAAAACATGCCTCAGCATTCTTCGATTTAGTTTCTGCTGCTTGTTAGTCAGTATATGATAGTTTGGATTAATAAGAAGTTCATTCACAAGCAGCACAATGCCATGGTTTATTTGTCCTGAAAGCTTTGTAAAACGTCCTTCTAGCAGCAACAACCCCATGGGCTTAGGTAAACCTTGGGCAAATCTCAGAAAAGGGGAGAGAGAGAAAGCGGGAGAGGGAGAGGGAGAGGGAGGGAGAGAGAGAGAGAGAGAGAGAGAGAGAGAGAGAGAGATGGTAGTAGTAATGTAATGCAAAGATATGATTCTATGATTCTATGAAAAAAGTGTTAAAAAACACATTCATTAAGAAACCAGAAGCCTTTTTACTTGGTATAGTGGGGGGTGAAATCCCCAAAAAGGGTGTTACTTTTTTCTGTATGCCACAACAAGCTGCGAGAATATTACTAGCGAAGAATTGGAAGAAACAAGATTTACCAACTATCGAAGAATGGCAGATGACGATGATAAGACTATATGGAACTTGCCAAACTGACTGGGAGAATCCAAGACCAGAGAGAAGAGAGGGTGGAAGAAGATTGAAAGAAGTTTAAAGAATATTTGAAAAAAATATGTTAATATTTAAATCTTAGAATAGCTTTGGAAGTGGATATAGGCTGTAGGGTTAGAAGTAGAAGATAGTGTATTTTAAAATAGTATTATTTGTAAGTGATAAAATGTGAAGATTTTTATGGTAAAAGTAAGTGTGATTTTAAAAAATTGTTAAAATTATGATATATGTAAACTGCTAAAGTTGAGGTAAAATGAAAATCAGATGGGGGACTTGGGGAAGCTCATCTAACAATGTTTAGAAAAAATAAGGATAAGACAAGAATCTGTTTGTATTGTTTGTTTTTCTGTTTGTGTTGTTTAGTTGTGTTATAAAATTGAAAAAAATTTAAAAATATTTTATTAGGGGGGGCCACTAGGGGCGCATTGGAAGATGGCCGACAATAACATCTCTCCGACCCACATGAGGTAATTAAGAAGCTGTTATGGGAGTATGCAGCCTCCCTGCCCCCCCAAGGGAATGGGGGGGACTGCCCTTGCCTGCTGTGCCCATAAATCACCCCCGGATTCGAGGGGGTGAGGGCACTAGGCAGAACGCCCTTGTGTGGACTTCGGCTCTCCTGGATGCTGTCTCTGATTGCGCCACTAGCTGCAGCAACTTGAAAATAAACAATTAGGAAGAAGCAAATGCACATATTTCAAGGAAGAATGGGGAGTAAAGACTGCTAATTGAAAGGACCTCTGTGAAAGAAGATGGGTCAGATAAACAGGAATATGAGAATACACACCAAGGCTCGGTATGTCAGCAGCGGGACTGGATGGGGGGGGGGACTTTTCTTTCTTTCTTCTATGTGATTAACCAATAATCCCCCCCCACAAGTCAGAAATGCCGCTTAAATGACCTAAGATGGATGATTTAAGACTGTGTGAAAATAAATTCTAACCAAAAGCATGTTTAAAGGAGATCGAGGAAAGTACAAGAGCTTTGGGATGACGCAGTAAAAAACAGTGTCGCCATTTTGGCAAGTTCTGTCGAAAGATTTATGTCTGGGAGGAGGAATGGATTTGTTTTTATACTGCGGGCGAACCTCCTCAGAGGACTAAAGAAGGCGACAGATTTGTGAAGATTAATGATGGGAAGAGTGCTTTTATTTTTGGAAGTGATGATATATGGAAACCATCTCGATATGGCTATTGGACGAACGGAAAAATTCACACAGGAGTACAACTTGTTTTTACCTGCTTAAGGAGATTATCAGAAGAGGTCACAAAGAGAAAGGAAAAATATATGAAAATAACAAGATGAGATGTGGGAAACAGCAAGATAGGACTGGAGAGAATTATGAACATTATTTGGACAGATTTGTGGACATTAATGCAGCAGCAAGAAGATGATTGGATCACCTTCGGAACTTGAAATATTGGTACCCCCCAACAAAAATTTAAAAATTCGGCTTTGTAATTTGGAATTTATGTGATGTGATTTGATCTGATTTGATTTGATTGGTCGGTTAATAAAAATTATTTATAAATTAAAAAAAATATTTTATTAGTTTTTTAAACAAAAATAACAAAAGTAAAAGGAAACAACAACAAAGAAAACTGTAGATAAAACAGTATCAAATCCATGAAATGGGATTCTCCGAATCCTGTGACCTCCCTTCCCCCCTTCCCCTGGTTCCTTAATTTTCTTTTTCAACCGCATATCATTTCTACTCCTAATTATTTTTCTACCTCAAATTTCTTACATTATTTCTAAAATTACAAGTGCTCTTAAAACCCTGTCAATGTTTTAACCTGTTTACAATACGTTTGTAAGTACAGTGGTACCTCTGGATGCGAATGGGATCCGTTCCAGAGCCCTGTCCGCATCCTGAAGCGAACCTAAGACATGACTGCGCGTCTGTGGGCCGTGTTTTGCCACTTCTGCGCATGACGTCATTTTGAGCGTCTGTGCATGTGCGAGTGGCGAAACCCAGAAGTAACGAGCTCCATTACTTCCGGGTCGCCACAGAGCGCAACCCGAAAATGCTTACCCTGAAGTGTACTCATCCCAAGGTATGACTGTACATAATAAACATTTCCCATTCTTTTTAAAATTTCTTGTCCTCTTCATTTTTTAGCTTTCCAGTTAATTTAGCCATTTCAGCGTAGTCCATTAACTTGGTTTGCCAATCTTCTTTGGTCAGGACTGTCTTAAGTGTTATCCTGAGTTGCAGGTCACACACACAGTTGGGGACTGGGGAGACTTGTAAACACTGAGACCAGAACAAAATGAGATGCAGGGGAGGGGGAAAGATTGTGGTACTTATTTACAGACGCCATTCTCATTCACACACACAATCGTGGTTGGCTGTTGATAACACATTCATCATTGCATTGGTAGGTCAATTAATAGATGTTATGGGATAAGAATCCTTTGACTCAATTTGATCCACAAGCGATAAATAGCATTGTTAGAATTTGAATACTTTTTATCAAACTCACCTGGAGAGGAGGAGAGCTGCAGAAGCCAAGAGGCTCAATAGACGAAGGCTGAACCTCTCCACTCCTTGCCTCAGCCAATTAAGGTATCTCAATTTCTCCACTTCCTTGGCAGCTTCTAACTACCACCCCCACCCCACATGACAACTCTCCTGCTTCTGGGACAATCCATCAGCTGGGTATGCCATCACACCCACTGAAACCAATCCAAAAAGGTCCATTGTTAAGACAGAAGTTGAGGACAACTACACAGCTGCCTGCTCTGGTGCCACAAGCATAAATGACCTACATGAGGACAGAGGAGTGCTTGTGAATGTTTGTGAAGTTTGTGAGCCAGAAATTTTTTTGCAAGGCTATGTTGAACTTCAGGAACTGCATGCAACACAGCCTGGTGTTGCTGCTCTCTCCTACTCCCATTATTATTAGCTCTGGGAAGGAAAAGCAGCAAAAAAGCAAACATTCACCTTTAAGTTTATCCACTGAAGACCTCCCTCTTGACTTAACCTTTAGGTTCTTATCTTGCCCTTATAAAAGGCCACCTTCCAAGACTCCAATTATTTGTGTACACACAAAGCCATACAGGGAACATCACCATGCCAAGACAATGAATGTTCCATCGTTGCACTGAATTTGAGAGGAGACAAGGGGGGGTCCCCCCAGGTTTCTCTGCACCGCCAGAAATCTTCCAGAACAACTACATCAGCAGTGTGCACTCTTCAGCTCTCTAAATTCTCACTAACCCTCAGGGCTCCCAGGAGAAGCAAAATGCACAACCAGGAGAGTGGGGAGGAAGAAAGCCACAGCGCAGAACAGCTGAAAAAAATAGGCTCATTTCATCCTCTCATGGCTCTCTGCTTATTATTAAGTTGCAAGCGAGAGAAGGGGGGAAAGAAGTGAACAATGAACACGTTTGCCAAAATGAAGGCAACCAAGCCAGGGATTGTCTTCACATGGATAGCAACTGTTGCAATAGTGGCAGACCAGAGCTTGCACTAATCCTAAATGGGGGGGGGGGGTGTTATTCTAAGCAGAGGCTGGCTGCTTACTTCCACCTTGGGTTGCTGGACTGTAATTCCCATTACAGTGAACGCTCAGGTTGCGAACGTGATCCGTGCGGGAGATACGTTCGCAACTCGAAGCATTTGCAAACCACAGAGCCGCGTCTGCGCACGCACAGGTCGTGATTCGGCGCTTCTGTGCATATGCAAAGCATGATTTAGTGTTTCTGCACATGCGAGAGCACCGAACCCAGAAGTAACCCGTTCCGGTACTTCCGGTTTTGGCGCGGTGCACAACCCAAATACGCACAACCTGAAGCATCTGTAACCCAAGATATGACTGTATATCCAGCCAGCTGAGGAAATGATCAGGGATGGTGGGAATTGTATTCCAAAAACTTCTGGGGGACCAAGGCTGAAGAACACTTGCATACATAGCTTCCATCAAATTTTGCCTAAACTGGAAGCTTCAGGTCAAATTGGGTAGTTTCACTTGGGCAAACATCTGAGATATTTCAAAGAAAGGATAACACTAACCATCTTTTTCAGGCAGGATTCTGTGCATCCTACATACTAAGAGAAGCTCACTCTTTTGGCCCCAGAGCCAAGGCTGACCAACCCTCCCAAGGGCCGTGTGTCTACAGTGGTCATGGCCAAAGTAGTCGTGGTCACAGAACACGCCTTTGCTCTGATGCTTATATGCGTACACCCAAGCCACATACCTATCACCTTCATCACAACTCATTCTCTCTCTCTCTCTCTCTCTCTCTCTCTCTCTCTCTCTCTCTCATACAGAACATAACCTGCATCCTTGAAGACCACTCACGCCACACCAGCTCTGGGGTAAACAGCTCAGGGGTTCAATATACCGGTATGCTTTGCAAGCAAATGGTCTGTTTCAATCCCCAGCATTTCCAGGAAGGACTGGGAAAATATTGTCTTAAGAGCCCCACTGCCAGTTAACTGACAATACTTACTTCATGTACCAGTGTCTACTTGATATAAAGGCAACTTCCCATGTTCATAAAGAAATTTCTTTAGAATTTTTGCACAAATCCACCCACAACTTAGTGCCTCTTTTTTGTGGGTTCCATTTCCTGCACTTCTGGTTTCGCCTTAAAATTGCACAACCAGTAGCATGGGAAATTACTGTCAAGATTCAGGCAGATTGGCCAATCCTATCACACAGATTCAGACTTTGAGAGCAGGCTCTCTTGTCAACCCTGAACGTGCAGCCTCAGAACTGTTCACCATCTGCAATTAATTTATAAGAAAAACGGAGGGTTCTGTAGCCCTAGGAACCGCAGCCAACCTACAAGTTTCCATTTCCCTGAAGCAAGCTGTTTCTGGAAATTATGTGCTTCAGCTATGACATAAGTCTCTGAAAGACTGCATTCTTCCTCTCTCCAAAAACATGATGAAGAGGCAAGTCTCCTCCTTCCTACACCAAGCCTTCAGACTTCATCTTTTTCCCTGTGGAATATCTCACGCACTGTCTATGATCCTAAACGTCCCACAAAGCAACCCAAGGCCATGTAGAAAACAACACTAGACATTGCCTGACACTAGCAATTACCTCCAGATCGCAGATACAAAGCCTGCTATTGATCTATTCCTAAAGGGAAGAACAAGCTTTCCAGTTTAAAAAAACCCCACTGGTGTCACATTATTAAATTCTGAAAGGATAATAACAACCCTTCGGAGAGATGTTATTTGTATCTTCCCCTGTTTTCACCTAAAACAAAAGGGAGTGCAGAAGCATAGTCAGAGCACGGAAACATTAAGAGTGACAAAAATTATATGAATACATGTCTATATCCATATCTAAGCCGAAGGCAGGCATGCCAGCACTGTTCAGGTAGACACACTGATGACAGTCCATGGGGTCCTGGCACTAGAGCAACCTCAGAGACTGCTGACAGATGGAGGATAAAATGCACTTACAAAACCAGGGATGGGGAAACCTGCTGCCCATCACCCCAGACCACAAGACATTCCGTCTAGGGCTGATGGGAGTTGCCACAATGCTCAATGGATGATGGGCCAGTCATAATCTCTCAGCCCACCCATACTACAGTGGTACCTCTGGTTGCGTACTTAATTCGTTCTGGAGGTCTGTTCTTAACCTGAAACTGTTCTTAACCTGAGGTACCACTTTAGGTAATGGGGCCTCCCGCTGCTGCTGCGTGATTTCTGTTCTCATCCTGAAGCAAAGTTCTTAACCCGAGGTACTATTTCTGGGTTAGCGGAGTCTGTAACCTGACGCGTCTGTAACCCGAGGTACCACTGTACACAGGTCACTATTAGAATAAAACCAGAGCAGGGAGCAAAACCAGGTACACAGTCCTGAGCTCCCTAAAGAAAGTACAGGGAAGCCATTGCAACAAGTAAATAAAACACACAGAACTGCCAGCCAGGCCTTACCGCTATCCCCCGTGAAGCCCAGTGCTCTCTCTGTGACCCCACATCTGCAACCCTGGTGCCGCAGAGGACATTGCCTGCCACTGCTCGCCTTGCCTTCTGAGGAATCCCTGGGTCCCCTGAACACAGCTGAGAACCCCAACGGCCGTGGCTCACTGATACCATGCTGCCATGACCACTTCTGGCCTGGCCTCAAGGCAGTCGACAGGAGAGTCCTGGAGCTACGCAAAGCCATGGGTTGCCGAAAGGGGTGGGTGAAACTCCAGAAAGGTTCTGCTAAGTAACCCCCATTACAGAAGATGCCAAGCGCCCGTCATCGGAGGAGTTCAGTGAGGCATGAACACTTTCGCCCCGAGGTGCCCTCGCCTTAATGGCCCCCTCAGCAAGGCCTGTCAGCAAGAGAGGCCCAGGATTTAGCCAGGCCTGCTTGAGTTTCAGATGGCGAACAGCAGCAGCATTGATCCATTTGTCGTCTGGTATGTTGCCATGGAGACCACAAGTCATTCCCCCCAACCTCTTTTTCTTCTCCTCCTTTTTCCCCACCCCCTTCCTCCACCCCACCACCCCTTGCAAGCTTTTGAAACTGACAGCTGGGCACTCAGGAGACCATTCTGAGCGCCGGGAACATTAAATCCACAAAAGAGGGAATAGCGGGGTTTATTTTATGTTCTATTTTGGACCCAAATGTAAATCAAGACTTTCAGGCAGGCCCTGCCTCCTCTGCCTCCTTCTGCTCTCTCCACCACCTCCCTCCTCGTCGCTCACTCACAGTTCCCCTCATGAAATAAATATTACTATAATTGAGTAGGCTTTCCGAAATGCCACTCTGTGGATTTTCCCAGCACTCTATAGCCAAAGAGGCTTTGTGTGACAGGACACATTCTGCAGTTCTGCAGAGGGTACAAAAGCACTGCGTCACTTTGCCAGCTTCCTCCCTTCCTCTTTATTGGAGAGAAAAAGGGGACCCTACTAAATGTTAGCAGGCTGTTGAGGGCCAAGTTTGGATTTGAAACTGAACCAAAGGGACTTGGAATCCAGTGTGTAATTCTGGCAGCTTGCCTTCTTGCATCTTGAAAGGCAAGTAAACACAACAAGTCAAGTTTAAAACAGTTTTGGGTAGGGGTGCCAAAATAAATAAATAAAATCTATGCAGTTCCCAAAAAAGTCAGTGTGGGGAATCTCCACATGGTGGATTGAATGTGGCTGCCCGGGCCTCTCTACCTGACCCATGAAACTCTGCCTAGGACACCTCCCTGTGCATCCCTGCACCCTCCCCAAATGCTTTGGCCTAGCTGGAATCTGTCCCTGAACTGTGGTAATACCTCGTTTATCTGGGTGGGTGGGTGGGTGTACACATGCATGCGCAAAAGAAAGCCTCCAACATCTGCATGGCTAGAGGGTTGCCTATTGTGCAAAGGTTGGAGGCACACCTGTTGCTCCATTCACTTTTTGCTTCTGGTCCCGCCCACCACTGGTAGGCAGTTCCCGGCAGGTTGCCCACAAAAAAGGGCTAAGTAAAAAATAGAAGACAAATCCTCACCTCTGCCTTACAGGCTGATGAGATCTCAGCTTGACCTTTGGGGGGGTCCAGGAGAGAGAAGAGCTTCTCTACATAGGAAGCTTCAAAGGGGAGGGAACAACTGCCTGATACTACTTGTGACTGTTAAGTTGTCAGGAGAGTGTTGTGGCTGAATGGGGAAACTTCCAAAGACCTTAAATGTGCAGGAAGATTTGCTTTCCCCCCTTAAATAAATATTCTGGACTCAAGTCATGGTGTATAGCAGAGAGAGAGAAAGAGGAAGAGGGAGAGGGAGAGGGAGAGAGAGAGAGAGAGAGCGAGAGAGAGAGAGAGAGAGATTTATACATTATTGTCTTATTAAATTGTTTATACTGGTTTTGGTTTAATTTTTAAATAAACGTTATTTGTTTTGTGACAAAATATGCTGTCGTTTCTATGGCATTGTAATTTAAATGTCGGAAGCTGCCTTGAATTGTATTTTTGCAATGGAAGGGCAGGGATCTCTCTCTCTCTCTCTCTCAGGCACCCCTTGAGCTCTTGACCAATACTCCTGTTGTAATTGCAGTGTTGTTTTAGTTGAATTGTTTCGCTGTAAATTTTAGTTACTGGTTGCTTTACTGTGTGTTTTTAATTATGACTGTTTATATTTTAATGTCTGTGCAATGAGTTTTCATGCTTTGTAAAACACTTAGGAGTCCATTTTGGCATTAAGCAATGTATATATCAATTTTAGAACATTTTAAAAGACTCAGGAAAGAATATGTGTGCCATTAGGGCAGGAATCTACAGATAAAGTAAATCAGCCATCAGTATCCTTTGCTACCCATAGCATGGACCCATATTGATCAGGCGAGGACCACCAATTCTGCTTTCTCCCCCCGCCCCCGAAGTACATGAAAAGTGGGTGCTCTCAATCCCCTCCCTTGCAAGGCCTAAGCAGCCAAGCCCTTCTTAGGAAACAGCTCATTCCTGTGCAATGCACAAAAGGTTTCTTTGAAACCAAAGGTGCAAAGGGAGAGACTGTTGCAGAGAGCAGAAGCCAAATGCTTTATGGCTCTAAAGGGATCCCAGAGCCAGCTATCCAGGAGGAAAGACGATGATAGAAGTGAAAAGAGAAGAAAAGCAGGAGAGAAGAGCTCCTGTTGGGAGGCTGCAACCCTTAAGAGTGGTGTAAAATGCTGCATGAGACCAGCCAAGACCTGCGTGTGGCATTTCCTGAAGGTTACCTCTAATAAGTGCTGTCTGCCTGCCAAGCACAGACAGCCTGCAGAGCTTTTTATCCCACAACCACCCGCCCCAATCCTCTGGCGCTCTCTCCGAGGAACACGGCACAAAGCCACCCAGACTGCCTTGTGATTGTCACAATCTGTGACAGCAAGGACTTGCAAAATAAAAATCCATTCTGTGTGTCACAGAGGAGGCAGGTGTCGGGAGCCTCAGACCTGGTGGAGAGATGATGGCACACCACAGGCTGGGCTGCAGGGAGGCCAAGAGGGAAGAAAATCTCTCATTCAGATTCAGAATGAAAAGAACTGATTTTGAGGCAAAACTGAAGCAGGAGACACAACAGCTAGCTGGAGGAATCTGTATGTGGGAAGGGGGCCCTCAAACTGTTTTTTTGGCCTGGAAGACTAAGAAACTGTTGCATGCACCACAGAACAGCCATTGATGGGAGAAAAGCCGGCAACACTCCAAACCCCCCTCCCCAAAACAACCACATGAATACTCATATATGCCCCCAAAACAAAGAGTAAAAAAGCAACCCATGCCCCCAAAGTGAGCTATCATCCCAACTAACCAACCAGAGACTTTTTAAAACCTATGTTTTAAAAATTAATTAATTAATGGGAGGATCAAGGGGTTGGGGAAGGAAGATGCTGTGGCACCCACAGGTGCTATGTTGGGATCCTTCCCACATAGGAAGTCCTGCTATGTACCAAGGAAGTGTCAGGACCTCACTTGCAACCAGGAGAAATTAGGATTCAGGGTTGATGTGCCAATATGTGACCAACGAAGGTAACTACAAGATCACCAGCTTTGCTCCTTCCTGTGGATCTGCCTTTCTGCATCCAGAACCATAGTCCCCCTTCCAGGCACCCACCACAGGAGAGATTAAATCCAAAGACAGCAATCTCAAATGCTGTCCTCAACATACCCCTTCTCTGCCAGTAATCTAGAACACAGCATCAATACACTTACTACACAGTGGCTGCCGCTGGTGCAGTAATATTATGCACTGGCGCACACAGCATCCTTCAGTAGGGATTTACAACATCAAAAGCAGAAACACTGAGTCAAAGAGACACATACAGTTGACAGTAAAATGGACCACAGGATCAGACCACAGGCTGAATGTTCTGCAGAAGTTATATGCGGAACAGACAAAAGAAGAGCAGTCACTGCTAGTCAAATCCAGGGATGCAGTTGCTTCTGCAAATGAATTGAACTCATATTGGAAATTATTTCACATTTGTGGGGGCCATAAGCTTTTAGGTAACACCATAAAAAAATGTGCAGATGCCAGGTCAGCCACTTAACTGGGGTTTCCCCCCAAAGTCAGCAAGGATGTATTTCCCCACCCCCACCCCAGGTTGCGTAACTTTCATTTCCATGTCTTTCAGCTACAGCTCAAGTTCAAGACCTATATTGAGTAAGCTACAATAATCCTCTTAGGAATTCCCCTCACATCCTAGCTTGAACAGACCTGCAGGAGAGAGCTTACAGGGTTGCCTCCAGTTAAAAAAAGTAAGCACAGGCGGACACACTTTTATTTATAGCCCTGAGAAATGAGAAGCACGAGATAGGATACTGGGAGCTGAAATGAAGAGATCACAAAGCACTGTCCAAATAACCTTCTCCCCCTCCACACACAAGATCATCAAAGCTGTTCTTAATCATGCAAACACTCCCACATATATATCCCAGGAGCCAAAGTGAGTTAGCACCACCATACTCAAGGAAAACAGAGGGTTTTCATGGACAGAAAGAATGTGAATTACTGATTAAAACAGGCTAATTTCACTGTGTACTGGTCTAAAAGCACAAGGGAAGCCCAATGATGTCCCATCAAGAGTTTAAGACTGGAGTACAAGGTTCCCCAGCCCTTCAGCTCCTTGGACATTTCAAGTCATTTTATTAGCTTTGGTCTCTGCAAATGCCCAGCTCCAAATGAAGTTCTATACATGTGGTGCCTTCCCAAAGCAGCTAGTTGACTGTTAAAGAGCCCTCACCTTAATTTTCAGTGTTTGGCTCCTATGGGGTTGCAAGGACATAGGTACCATGAGAGACTCATCTTCCGAATCAGAGGGAGACAGCGAGGCTGCATCCTCCAGTCAGGAAGGTCTTGAGTACGGTCCTAGCAGTTCTTCCCCGAAAGACGGAGCCAGAGCCACATCATCCTCGGAGTCCATCACACTGATCCCAGGGTTGTGACACCTTTCTCTACTCTAACTGGCAGTGGCTATTTGCGGTTTCAGGCTTTTCCCATCATCCACTTTTTTATTTTAAAAATGGTGGGTGCCAAGGATTGGACCTGGGATCTTCTGCATGCAAAAGCAGAAGTGATCCACCATTGAGCTATGGCTAACCACTTACCGTATTTTTCGCTCTATTGGACGCACCGGACCACAGGACGCACCTAGTTTTTAGAGGGGGAAATCAAGGAAAAAAAATATTATCCCCCCCCCAGCCCCAAAGAGCAACGGACAGGCTGCATGCAGCCTGTCCACTTCTCCCAGAGCTTCTCGGGGCTGCGGGGGAAGCCCAGGTTCCCCCCCCCAGCCCCAAAGAGCAAAGAAGCCAAGACAGTGCGCGGGATCCATAGCCGCACAACCTCTCCAGCCAGGAGCTAAACCTCTCCAGTGCAGCTAAAGAAGACAAGGCAGCAAGCGCGATCCATCCCGCTCACTGCCTTGGCTTCTTCTTTAGCCTTGCACAGCATCTTTAGTCTTGCGCAACGGGATGGATTGCGCCCGCTGTCCACCGGGGCTGGACTAGATGACTCCTGGGGTTCCCTTCCAACCCTGCAATTCTATGACCTCGAAAGGTGTTTGGGGTCTCCACCACTGGAGGCTTTTAAGCAGCGGTTGGGGGACCATCTGCCTGGCGTTCTTTAGCTGTGATTCCTACATTGTGAGGGGGCTGGGCTAGATGACCCTTGGGTGGCCCTCCCAACTCTATACAGTCCTACAGTTCTGCGGCAGGAGATCCACAGCCACTTCACACAATGCCCACTCCCAATTTTCATCTGAGAGACATGTGTCTCTCAGTACCCCCCTACCTGCCACACTTCCCCCACCCCACTTAAGCTGAGGGAATTCCTGCCCAGAGAAACTCCCAGCAATCAAGGAGGAGGAATCCGCTGCAGCCGTGAGCAGCGGAGGATCCATGGTCCCCTTCCTTCTCTCCTCCGTAGTTGCTTTGAAGCAGGAAAGTGGGAGAGGAGCTGCTTACACGAGTGTAAGCTGCTCCCCTCCCACATTGCCGCTTCAAAGCAATCACGGAGGAGGGAATCCGCTGAAGCCTCCAGCAGCGGATGATCCATGGTCCCCTTCCTTCCCTCCTCCGTGGTTGCTTTGAAGCAGGAAAGTGGGAGAGGAGCTGCTTACACGAGTGTAAACTGCCCCCCTCCCACTTTCCTGCTTCAAAGCAATTACGGAGGAGGAATCCGCTGAAGCCTCCAGCAGCGGAGGATCCATGGGTCCCCTCTTTCCCTCCTCCGTGGTTGCTTTGAAGCAGGAAAGTGGGAGAGGAGCTGCTTACACGAGTGTAAACTGCCCCCCTCCCACTTTCCTGCTTCAAAGCAATTACGGAGGAGGAATCCGCTGAAGCCTCCAGCAGCGGAGGATCCATGGTCCCCTTCCTTCCCTCCTCCGTAGTTGCTTTGAAGGAGGAAAGTGGGAGAGGAGCGGCTTACACGAGTGTAAGCTGCTCCCCTCCCACATTGCTGCTTCAAAGGGAGCCCGGGAGGAGGGAATCTGCTGCAGCTTCCCCCAACTCCCGCAGAAGCCGCCCGCTCTTTAAAGGGGCTGTGCGGCTTCTCCTGGCTTTTCTGGGAGGGGGGGGATTCCCCCACCTCGTAGAAAAGCCCGCAGGAGCCGCGCAGCCTTTAAAGAGGGTGCCGCTCTTGGGGGCTTTTCCCCCAGGAGGGAGAAGGGACTGCTGCAGCCAGTCAGTCCCTTCTCCCTCCTAGAGAAAAGCCCGCAAGAGCGCACGAAGCTTGTGTGCGGCTCTTGAGGGCTTTTCCCGTCTGCCTCCCCCCTGCATTCGCTCCATAGGACGCACACACATTTTCCCTTGCTTTTTAGGAGGGAAAAAGTGCGTCCTATGGTGCGAAAAATACGGTACTTGTGGTGAGCTGAAAATATCTTCCAGGTGACTAAGCCTGGAGGTTCTCTCAAGGTATGACCATTTCAGAGAAGAGCTGTGAGGCATTCTGAAGAAAATCATAGTCCCACTAGGAGAAAGAATGAAAACTGTGTATTATCATTTCCTCAAGTTTACTTAAGAGAATCCTTACCTTTCTCCAATTCAAAACAACATTTCTCTCTATCAGTAGTTCATTAAAGATTTGTTCATTATCGGCCTTCCTCAACCTAGTGCCATAGATGTTGGATTCCAACTCCCATCAGTCCCAATCTGCATAGGCACGGTAGTTCAGAACAGCCAAGGCACCAAGGTTGGGGAAGGCTGATCTATTACAAAATAGCAACTACTACCATACTTCTGCTACTACTTAAGAAGAGGAACCGTAACTAAAATTAGAATGAAAAGTTTTGAATAGCAAATATATTGCCCCTTTGAATGGTACAAACTATCAGGAAGTCCAGAGGCTTCAAATATTTAGATTATTTCCCTGTACATATAAACCCTCCTTCCCTGCACATCATAACGATGTCCTAAAAGGTAAAGGTAAAGGGACCCCTGACAGTTAAATCCAGTCGCGGACGACTCTGGAGTTGCGGCGCTCATCTTGCTTTACTGGCCGAGGGAGCCGACGTTTGTCCGCAGACAGTTTTTCCGGGTCATGTGGCCAGCATGACTAAGCTGCTTCTGGCAAAACCAGAGCAGCACACGGAAATGCCGTTTACCTTCCTGCCAGAGCGGTACCTATTTATCTACTTGCACTTTGATGTGCTTTCGAACTGCTAGGTAGATGCATTTGCTTCAGTTTTCCTGACCCAATAGATCCAAGTCAAAGTAAAGAGCATTAGCAGTTGGAGAGGTTTCTGTGTCTCCAGGGTTTTATTATCATGCCAGCAAAAGGGATTTCTAACTGTTCGACCTCAATTAGAAGCCAGGCCCTGCCACACACACAAGAAGCAAGCTATTCTGTTCTCTGCGACTGCTTTCAAGCAGCGCACCTTTCTTACCCATACACACACACACACACACACACACATACACCCGTTTGATTCAATTAAGTAGACACTTGGGTAGACAGGGTTAGAAGGAAGGTGCATTTTTTAAAAATCCAAATTTTAACTATCAGTTCCATAGAAATATGCCAACATTTTAATTTTTCCTTTTGAATATGCAGCTGAATGGGAATGGGAGAGTCATATAGTCTTGCTGTACAATGGTTATGTTAGTACAATTTTTTAAAAATGTATAATTTATCCACATTCCAAATGGATAGAATATAGGTTGCTATTGTTGTTGTTGTCTTCATCCCACCTTTAAAGCTCACAAATCCTCTCAAGACCCAAACACAATATAGTTGTAAACTTTTTATTCCGCTCTCACACATCACTAATGATAAATAACAATTTAGAAGTTTGGTACACTGAGAGAATCTCTGTCTCAAAGCAGCTTACGGGGGGGGGGAGGACATGGATAATGTACAAAACTTATAACATAGGTTAACACATCAGAAAATAAAAATGTAAAAGCAACATTCATAGTAGAAAGGCATCCCAGAATAAAACAACTTTATCTGCTATCATAGGAAAGGGTCAGTAGTGGTCTTTCAGCAGACTGAGGCCAGGTGTCCCCAAAATGTTTCTGGGAAACATCAGGGCTCCCATGAACAGACTGAAAGCCAGTGGCCCAATAACACCTGCAGAGCCATCAGGCCACCATTGCAAGATTACAATATTCCCCCAGGAGTAAAACTGTGTTATGAGACAACTAGCAAACACAAATAAATAAATTAAGAGGATTACGAACGACATGGGGAGGTGTTTTTCTCCTTCCTTCTCCTGATTGCAGAACACCCCAAGGAGGTCATTTGCAGTCCATTCATAACTGATAAAAGTAAGTAAATCTCCATGCAATCCATTATTAACTTACAGAATTCATGACTACAACACAGGCCAAGATTCACCAGCTTTGATGGCTTTCCCAAGCAACAAGACAAATTCACAGCAAAGAGCTTTTGACATCTATTAACCATGGCCATCACTACCTCCATCTCCCATCAGCCATCAACCCCAGCAAGCATGGGCAGCTGGCGAGAGTTGTCGTCCAGAAACTTCTGGAGCACTGCTGGATCTGTACCCCTGGAATGGACAGACTGGGAAGGCCATTCTGATGCTCACATTCCTTTCACCAGCCTGGAAGGTTTTGCCTCCAAATGAGAGAAAGATACACATTTTAAAGATTACCCAACACCAGGAAGAATAATGTTCGCAGGCAGGGTGTTGCCTGTCCCTTTCCAAGGCAAATGAACTGAAATGAACCACTCAGCTTAAGCAGAACATGGGCTTGTGTATTTATATAGATGCCAAATCCCAGGGCTATCAGTAACAGTCTCTTCAGTAAAACCCAGATTACAGTGCTGGAATCTCTAAACTCCCTCCTGCTTGCACAAGCACATACAGGGCGCACCAGAGGCTTCCAACTGCTCTCCACCATTTCCTCATTACCGAGAAAGGATTCAGATTTATTTATGAGGCCGCAAATCCACTGCAAAACACAACTGGAGAAACAAACCCCAAACATCACGGAATGTTACATATTATGATGGTATTAACATCCCACCTGTCCTCCAAGGAGCTTAAGGTGGCATGCATGGAAC
This sequence comes from Podarcis pityusensis, assembly GCF_964106645.2. Lineage (NCBI taxonomy): Eukaryota > Metazoa > Chordata > Lepidosauria > Squamata > Lacertidae > Podarcis > Podarcis pityusensis. Next base: position 39,998,382 of record NC_138041.1, read on the forward strand.
CTCCCCTCCCAATTTTATCCTCATAACCACCCTGAGCGGTAGCTTAAAGTGACTGGCCCAAATGACCTTTATTAACTGGGTGGGGACTTGAACCCTGTGCCCCAGCTATTAGCCTGATGATCTAATCGCTATATGACACACAGCATGTAATGTAAAACAAAACAATTCTCAGTAATAATATCTGAGCTCTTACCTTGATTACCAAATTATTACCGTATTTTTCGCTCTATAACATGCACCCGACTCTATAACACGCACGTAGTTTTTAGAGGAGGAAAATCCATAGGCATGCCACCCATAGGCATTCCCTCCATAACACGCACAGACATTTCCCCTTACTTTTTAGGAGGAAAAAAGTGAGTGTTATGGTGCAAAAAATACGGCAATTTTTTCTTAGAAAAAGGCTACACTTCTAGTATCATATTTGTCCCTTCATACAAAATTCTAATAAAACATCAATCGATCTATTAGGTCAGGCATGTCCAATAGGTAGATTGCGATCTACTGGTAGATCCTGGTTGATCTTTGGCCCCTCAGCGATCTCCTTACAAAAAAGCAAAAAAACCCCCACTAATGTTGGCTTACTGAAAAAAGCTCCACAACTTTTGCCTTTCCCAAAAAAGCTCCACAACTTTTGCCTTTCCCAAAAAAGCTCCACAACTTTGCCTTTCCCCAAAAAGCTCCACAACGTTGGCTTCCTTAAAAAAATCTCAACAACTTTGGGTAGATCACTGCCAGTCTTTATATGACAATAGGTAGATCACTGCCTGTTTCTTTATACTGTACTGTGAGTAGATCGTAGTCTATTGGGAGTTGGACATCCCTGTACTAGGTAAATGCTCTAAAAGTGTGAGGATCTAATCTTTCTTCAGTACATTATAAAAGTGGTTCCCAAACCTTCCCCCACACCCACAATCCACTTGAAAATTGCTGAGACTTTGCAAACTACTTAATATTTTTCTACCTGTTCTGGCAAATTGTTGTGTGCTAGCATCTAGCATAGCACACAACAATTTGCTTAAGTTATTGCATTGTGTTTTATTGTATAGTACACCTGCATCTTACACGATTTAACTTGTGTGATTTCAGCTTGTGTGATTTCAATGGGCGCAGTGGGGTGCTACTGTTGGCTCTTACAGGAAGTCAGATTATCCCACAAGAGCATCCTGGACACTCCCAGAGCTGGAGTGCAAAATGGGCCTTGCACAAGAAGCAAGGCCAAGTGCTTAAAAGCTCTTTTTTGCTTTGGATAACTCCAAATGAACAGGGTGTGAAGAGAGCTTTCAAGCTTTCCAGGCAAGGCCTACTCACTGGCTCTGGAACTGGTAGGGATGTTCTCTCTGCCCTCCCCACCACCACCACTCTAGCTGCCTTATAGAAACCAGGCTGGCCAGCTGCAGTGGCCCCAATGGTAGCACCATTTTGGCTAGACATAATTTTCGCATATACTGGTTACCCTTGGAACCTAAATCCCATGCAAGATGTGAGCCAACTGTATTACAATTTGAATTCCAGAGAATATTAAATAATAAAAAATAAAAACAAGCCATAAAAATACAATTAAAAAAACACTTTTAACATTTCATGCACTGTGCTTGCTGTTCGCAGCTGCTGCTCCCACAGTTCCTCACAGACACACAGCAGACCACCTGAATGAAGTTCGCAGGCCACCAGCAGTCTGTGGACCAATGTTTGGAAACTTGTATAGTGTAGCATTTACAATAAAACATAACATGCAAAGCGTTTTCTGATAGACCTCATCACTAGGGCATAGGCTTTCTTCCACTGGAGTCTCACTAAACTGACTCTCTATTAATGTTCGGGTGAGAAAATTTAGGTATGTGTTGATTCTACCAAACAAGTTATTATGGGCTGCCCTGCCTAAATGGTGGTTTTAATTTAAAGTGATTAAAATGATTAAGAAGGCCTGGGGTGGAGGGAGCTGAAAATTAGAGAGTATAGTACACCTACAATTGCTCTGCTCAGACACCAATTGTGTTTCTTAGCTGCTTTTCAACTACAAAGGACTCTAAGTTGCATGCATTATTAATACATTGGCCATCGTCACTATCTTCTTTTAAAAAGCAGAAAAAAATAAAATTCAGATTCAGCAGATCTTCAGGCTGGGCACACCTAGCAGTTATGGAGTAGGCTCACCATCAAGGGATAAGAGGTCTCAGTCACTGCAAAACGCACTGGAATCAACAGAAACCCTCTCCTGAGCGGCTCCCAACTCAGCCTTCCTATCAGCAAGGAGCTTTATATAAAGCTTCCTGGGACAGATTGGCACCAACACAGAATGCTCTATCCACAAGCTTATGCCAGGACAAAGGACTTCCTAGCACAAAATCAAGAATTTCTGCACCGCAGGACACTGTTCTGGTTTCCTTCAAGAATAATGTGGCTGGCAACCCAGGAGGCTGCTTGCAAGCCTTTGCAATTAAAATTCAGTTTTTACTCACTTGGACAAATAAGCGGAGCAAACTCACTGCAGCATATTGGCTGCAGAGGGAAAGACTCCTTGCCTCCACACAGGATGAAAATAGAACAGTGAAAATGTTAATATTTATTAAATTTATATATCACCCTTCATCCAAAGATTACAGAGCAGTTTACAGCATAAAAATACAAAATGAAAACACTAAATACGTATCACAGTAAGAACAACAAAAAACCAATAGCCCCCTCACACAAACACATTTAAAAGACCATAGATTGTTTAATTAGCCAAAGGATTGGTTATAGAGTAGGGTTTCCCAAACCTGGGTCTCCAGCTGTTGTTGGACTACAACTCCCATCATCCCTAGCTAGTAAGACCAGTAGTCAGGGATGATGGGAACTGTAGTCCAAAAACAGCTGGAGACCCAAGTTTGGGAAGCCCTGTATAGAAGGACATTTTCACCTGGCATCTCAAGATATGCAGTGAAGGTGCCAGGCAATCCTCCTTGGGGACAGCATTCCACAAACAGGGAGCCACCACAGAAAAGGCCCGTTCTCATGTTGCCTTGCCACCCTCTGGACTTCTCATGGAAGATGATTGCAGGGTCCCAGTCAGTTCATATGGGGAGAGGCAGACATGAACTTCCTTGTCACGCTATCGCCAGGTAAGGTCTGAAGGATGGTGAAGAGAGAGCAGGGCCTTTTCTGCAGTAGCTCCCTGTCTATACGGAGCACTCCCCTTAGGGATGCCATCTTGGCACCAACTCTGTCAACATTTTCATGCCAAGCAAATATGTTTTTCCTTTCTCTGGCATTCTGGCAGTACTAGCAAATGGCTGCTTTAACTCTGTTTTCAGTACGCTTTTTTATTATTACTTTATTTTATTTTTGTTGTAAATGAGTCCAGGACAGTTTGTTGTATAAATTCAATAAACCTAAACACAGTGCTATTTTGGTATTTTTTAACAATATAAGTTGTTTGTACCCATATCCTGATATAAGTGTCATGGATGCTAGCAGAAAATGTCTGCCATGAGCAAAAAACAAAACAAAGCGGTCATTACCAAAAAGGTACTGCCTTAAACTAACTATTTCATGAACAGAAAAGCAGCTGCAGCCTTCCTATCCTGATTCTGTGAAGTACAATCCCGTCCCCCAAGCGTGTTGCTACCAGAGACACAAACATAGTAACCCTTGAAACTAAAAGCCTCCCCTCTCTAAGGCGCACACCCGTCTCTTCTTCACAGCAATGGCAAAATGGCAAAATGGCTCCCAGTGGCCCACTCCCTCAGTTAGAGCCTTTCAGGCGTAATTAATTCATTGTGCCCCAACTTTATTTCATCTTTATGTAAAACATTTATTACCCACTCTTCACTAAAGCAGGTATCTGAGAGCAAGATACATAAAAAAATTAAAACACAATGTATTTAAAACACACCCACCCAAATATAACAACCCACTCTAAACCACCAGAAAACGAACACCTCTTCACAAAGAAAAGTCTTCTGCTGGTACCGAGAGCTGATGGGGCAGACTATTGAAAGAAATCACCTCCATCAAGACTCCTCTTGCCCTCTGCACCTATCAGTGTGTTCTAAAATATCAGTATTTTATTTGAGTCTACTTCTAACAGCGCAGGTTTGGGGCAACCTTTTCAACACGGGGGCCACATCCCCTCCTAGGCCACCTTCCAGGGGCCGCATGCAGAAACAAATGTGGGTGGAGCAACCTTTGCGCAGTAGGACACTTTCCAGGCCCACAAAAGCCAAAGGTTTCCACACATCCCTGCACATGTTTATATTCAGGCCAGCAAGACCGTTTCATAGTTCAAGCACATATTGCAGCCAGGCAAAAAGCACTCAAGAAGGATGCAGAACAGAGCCAGTAAGAGGTCTGGCTGAGAACAGTCTGGAGGGCCAGGTAGAAAGGCTTGGAGGGCCACATGTAGTCCTAGACCAGAGGTTGCCCCCCCCCGTTACAGAGGATAAGGCTACTGAAGGCCATGACAGCTGTGTGTTATTATTTCTGTGCCAGAAAGCAGTTCTGAACCCTCAGCACATAGGAGGGCCCATTCAAATCCAGGGCTAGCAGTGTTCATTTATTACAGCAAAAAAGCAAGACAGTCTATGGATACCTTAAAAACTAATGGATTTTCTTCATGGATCAGCACCTCTATTTTCTCCACTCTTGAGAGGCCTCAAGAGTACTAGGTTGATTAGCATCCCCAGTTCAATCTGGTCATTTTCTAACATTGGAAAGATTAGCTAAGGAAGGCCACAGCTCAAACAAACAAGCTACTGCACTCCAAGTGAGACTTGATCCACCCCCTTCCAAGCGATAACAAATAGTCTATTTTAGTAGCTTATGGAAATCCTTAGTTGGCACAAAACGCACTCTCATTTTACAGGACAGTGAATGAACAATAGCAGAAAACAACGGCTTAGGTCAACAACCAAGAAGCCAAGACCAGCAGCTCAGGACTTTTTGTTTGGAGAACTTCATGTGCCACCAAATTTTCTGAACCAGCCTGGACAGATCTACTCACAGGCACGTCTCCACAAGCCGAAGAGAATGGCATAACATCCAAACCCACAAAACTGCTACTCAAAGAGAGCAAAAATAAACTCTGTGTAGCCTTGAAGAAGTTGGGTAGAAGATGCTGCTCATTAATTATTTTCTTAAAAGCTGTCAAGACTGCCAACAGATTAGTGGGTTTAACAAGCAAGCCACCTCTAACCGCTTAGCTCAGATATATCAGTAGTAGCCCCAGTTCATCTATCATAAATTGCATGCATCTGTTATAACAACAACAGCAGCTAAAGCAATATTGCCCCAAACCAGGAAAGTTTTATTGCAAACAGTCCAATTAATAGAAGTGTCTGACATAACTTCTATAAGCAAAGTGGCACATCAGATGGAAAATATCATACAAAAATCTTTTGCAGATGTATGGAGACCCTTCTTCCATTATGGAGACTCCCCAGGTTTTACTTCTATATTCTCTAATATTTCTTTCGTGCTAAATAGCCAATAAAAATAAAAAATGGCCACCCAAAATTTAAATATCAAAGTATGAAATTTTTAAGAATAAGACAAAACAAAACAGCAGATATAGCAATTATATGGTACAAGATCATCTTATAATTATTATTCTATCCATTTCTGATATTTAGGATGTGAACACTGTTGCTCACACCCAGGAAAAATGCTGGGTCAAACGAATGCCAAATGAGGCCAAAGCATGCTCAACTGACCAAAAAATAGTGGCTGTTTCAGGGGAGAAAAGAATTGGGTGGGAATGGAAATGCAATGGAGTATCCTGGAGAAGGGATTGCCCTACACGACATCATTTTGTTCCAGGTCACTCTTTGCCTGAGTTCATAACCATTTCACAGATATTTTTCCAGTAGTTACATCAAAATCCTGTATAGGAGGCTTGCATTACCATTCTCAAAATGGGGCAGAGATAAGGGGGAAATATGATTATTAATTTGACTTCTTTGTTGCTTTACTACAAAAACTCTCAAAAGTGACTCACAAACCCTGAAACCCAGCAGGGGAAAAAAATATTCAGCAGAGAACTTTCTGCACAACAGACCACCAACCAACTTGTAATAATCCATCAAATGTCTGGGAGAATACATAAGTTTTAATCAAACAGTGTAATAATGTTAATGATGGCTCCAGGAGAAATTCATTGAGGAGAGTATCTGACAGAGAAGGAGCCACAACCGAAAAGGCCCTTCCCTTGCTGCCACTCTCTCCAAGGTGGAACCCGAGGGAAGGTATCAGGTGAAGACCAAAGAGTCTGGGTAGATTCTTATCAGAAGAGGTGCTCCAAAAGATATTGGCGTCCTGGCCCACAAAGGACTTTACAAATAAAAAATAGCACTGTGAATTGGACCTAGAAACATATTGGCAGCCAGCACAGCTCTGCTAAGATGCGACTTATATGATCAGCTCATCTCAAGCCTGTCAAACTTTAGATGGCCTCACTCTTCACCAGATGCACTTTCCAAAGCATCTTTAAAGGCAGCCCCATGTAAAGAACATTGAAGTAATCTAAGCTTCAGGTTACCAGAGCACTGATGAGTGCAGCCAGGTTATTCCTGCTCCCACAGAGCTAAAGCTTACAAAGCAGTGATTACTACCTCAATCTAAAGAGAGGCAACACAAGATGGAGAAGATTTTTACATCTATGTTTTCAAGCAGGCAACAAGAACCAAACCTTCAGCAGGCTTCTGCATAATCTGACCAGTTCAAAAGGTTTACTAGTTTGTTTGGCTTTGGCAAACATAGAAATGAAGTGGATTAGGGCCTGTTAAATATTGAGCAATATTCATGTGGGACTGAGAAGTTATGGAAGTTTCACTACAGGCTTGTCAACCCCTCCCCACCACCCTCATCCCAAAACATTCTCCCCCACCTACTTTCAGTTTCAATAGCATAGTTACGTGAGCACCAAATCGCACTTTGCAACACAATTAGGAGAGCTGAAAGCAGTGGATTGTGCTAACCATGGTTGAAGTTCACTGCATGTAACTCTAACCACAGTTATTTGTAACTAAAAGTGAGAACATCCATTCAAGGAAGAGAAGAGGAGCACCTAAGCCTATGCAATGATCCTAATCACCTAACCATGGCTAGGAAAGGGGGCAGTATTATATCCACACAATGCTAAGAAATATTACAGTGGTACCTTAGTTTAGGAACTTAATCCGTTCCAGAAGTCCGTTCTTAAACCAAAGCCGTTCTTAAACTGAGGCGCACTTTCCTTAATGAGGCCTCCCACTGCCGGTGCCCTTCCACCATTCAGCTTCCATTCGCAGACAGAGGTAAAGTTCGCTAACCGGAACAGTACTTCCGTTTTTGCCGAGTTCTTATACCGAATAATTTGTAAACAGGACTGTTCTTAAACTGAGGTACCACTGTATTTTTAATTCAAAGCAGCCTCTGCATTGTACATCCACTGTATTTCCCAAGTTTTTGAAAACTACTCCGTGAGTTTTATGCTTAAAGTGTTACATTGCCATGAAGCATTTTATGAAGCAGCAGCCAAATCCCATCACCTTGTTGTATTGTATTATAATTATATTATATTATATATTATATTATATATTTTTTTTGCACTGGAGTTGGAAGCACCCCTGCAACCTGCTCCTTTGTGCTCCACTTCCTGCACTTGCCATTCCCCTTAAGGGACCTCCTACCAATTTGCTTGTTTTGTTGTGGGTTCTCTTTTTTCTTTTTAATATGCTGAATGAAAAAGAAAGCACCCAAGGGACCACAAAGGAAATGTGAATTTAGCAAGTTTGCCCAATTTTGCCTCTGAAGGAGCAGGTTAATGCATTGCTGAATCAAAAACACTAAAAATCGGCTAAGTTCAGCACACAAGAGGGGAAAGCAGCGACCTGGAGGTAAATCTATGTTGATGCAGCTTCTTGGGAAATGAGAGTTTTGTGGAGGAAAAACAAAGAATTATTATGGTAAGAGGGGAAAGTCTAAAAGAGGGATTTGCCATGTAACAACAGTATTTTGGAGCTCCATGATGCAAAGCGTTTCAAACATCCTCGCTTCAGGGGAAAATTTTCTGCAGATGAATCATTCACATGCCATGGAACCCCTGTGTCTTGTAAGGGTTCTGGGAGCATTTTAAGGCACACACACTCTGTCCACCCAAGGCACATTGACATAACAATTTGGGGCCTCCCCATGAACTGAGGATGCCACTTGCAACACACTGAACAAGGCCAGCCCTACCATGAAGAGTCAGGCAACCACCTCAAGCCAGTGTGGTGTAGTAGTTAAGAGCAGTGGACTCGTAATCTGGGGAACCGGGTTCGCGTCTCCGCTCCTCCACCTGCAGCTGCTGGGTGACCTTGGGCCAGTCACACTTCTCTGAAGTCTCTCAGCCCCACTCACCTCACAGAGTGTTTGTTGTGGGGGAGGAAGGGAAAGGAGAATGTTAGCCGCTTTGAGACTCCTTAGGCTAGTGATAAAAGCGGGATATCAAACCCAAACTCTTCTTCTTCTTCTTCTTCTTCTTCTCAGGCGCTGTTCCTCCCAAGTCCTACAGTTGTTTGAGGGCAGAGCTGTGTGCATCACACAGCCTGCTCTGTGCCTGCTTAACTGGCCTGCTGCCCTGAAGAACAGTGGGAGGATGCTGTCCCACCTGCAAAGCTGCGGTTAAGATTCTACTACCAGTCACACTGACTTCTGCATAAGGAACCGTGTAGCACCGTCTTGTATTCTAATTCCTCTTCCACGGCTCTGCATCCCAAGAAAAGATTGGTACAAGTAGGCGAAATGCATTTCTGGGAAATATTTCAAACACTGCCATCTCCTCACTGAGGAAACCCTTGAAAAGCTCCCAAGGAGCCCAATCATCTAGTCTAGAATGTGTCCAGCAGAGCCCTCCAGATGCCTCTGGGTGATCACAAGTGAGGTACAAAGGTGATGGCCATTCAGAGTTATATGTTTGGGTATTAGAGCAGCATGCTACCTGTTAAGTGTTGATAACCCCAGACAATGTGAATTTGTGTGATCCTTTTAGAAAGACACCCCCGCTCTAATTCAGTGTTAGAAGCTGGGATAGAAAGGCTAGGAGCCAAATGGCTTCTGGGACCTGGGTTGTGGGCGCCAAAACAGAATGTCCAGTTGCTGGGTGGTGGGTCGGCAACACTTTATTTATTATTGTGATAAGCATAAATTAATATGCAATCACATAAGTGACAAATTTTAAGCAGAAGCTGTTAATACATGTTTAATTTGGTGTTTATAATAAAAATATTGGTATCATAATTCAGTTTTCAAAACACTCTACTCTTTATTGCGAAACTCCTTAACATATACTTCGAGGCTTCAAAGCACATATATTTCAATAATCCTTGAGTGTCAGCCAGGCACAAAAAATGGCACCCAGACTTTTGGAGGTGCTCGCAAATGGAGAATCTTTGGGCAGAAAATGCACCTGGTGCCCTGCTAATTTCGAACCCTGTGCTTAATGCTTACCACCACACTGCCCACCCGAGGCCCTGGTCTCAGGGCAGATGATGCAGCTGCCTTGCTGAAGCTAAGCTGGTCCGGACCTGGCGGGACATAAATGTACTAGCTCAGAGGTGGGGGACCAGAAGCCCTTCAGATTGAGCTGGACACCCTAGACAAGATGGCCAATGGGATGGGATGGTGGGAGTTGCAGTCCAACTTCTAGTGGGTCACAGGTTCCCCATCCCTGAAATAAATGAACAAACATGGCTGCTAATTATGCATTGTGCAAAGAAATAAGAAGTATTAGTGTTGGTCCTGAAACTGCTGCTAATCCGTTCAACTAGACTGTAGCATTCGGTGTAGGGACGAAGCCTGCCCTGATTATCAACCTTACTGTATTAAGCTAAAGTGGGAGATACTCAAAACAAAATTTAAAAATTCCTTCCAGTAGCACCTTAGAGACCAACTAAGTTTATTATTGGTATGAGCTTCGTGTATTTAGGCTCAATGTTGTTTGAGCCTAGGACTTGCCGATCAGAAGGTTGGCGGTTGGAATCCCTGCAACGGGGTGAGCTCCCGTTGCTCGGACCCTGCTCCTGCCAACCTAGCAGTTCAAAAGCACATCAAAGTGCAAGTAGATGAATAGGTACCACTCCAGTGGGAAGATAAACGGCGTTTCCGTGCGCTGCTCTGGTTTGCCAGAAGCGGCTTAGTCATGCTGGCCACATGACCCGGAAGCTGTACGCCGGCTCCCTTGGCCAATAAAGCGAGATGAGCGCTGCAACCCCAGAGTCGGCCATGACTGGACCTAATGTTCAGGGGTCCCTTTACCTTTACCTTTAAGTCATCGCCAACACCTTGAATTCTTCCCCATATTCTATCAGTAGTCAACACAACTCTTTCAGGATCAAGGTCACCTTTAATGGCAGCTCCACATACAATGCATTAGATTAACCCAACTAATGTTATGGGGCTGCCAACTACCATCATCCCCAGTCAGCAATCCAGTGGTCAAGGATGACAGCTGTAGTCCAGCAACATTTGAAAAGCCACAGGTTCCCCAACACCATCATGTTCTCAGTAAAACAAAGACACCACACAAAACATACTTCTCACAAGCCATATGTTCGGGGGGAGGGGGAAGCAAGAATTTCTCAAGAGTTATGATGTACTTGCCCTCCCAAGGCTAACACCACTAATCCATCTGAACTAACCATCTATTTTCTTTTTGAAAAGTTCAAGGAAGAGTAGCTGGGAGGCAAACATTCCAGAAGATCAGAGCTTGGAGAAAACAGGCAATTAAAATGGAGTTCTCTGACGCATTAAGACCTTGCCCTGCACAGAGACTCTACAGTGAAGGTTTTATGGTGCTTTGGTTTAAAAAAGAAACAAAGAAAAGAAATCCACTTAGATATCAAAAGCAAACTCTGCCTAACCACAGAAGATGTTTGGCTTTCAGAGAGGAGGGAAAATAAATTCTGGGAAGGTGATACTCCCACCCATGTAAACCAAAATATGCAGATACTCTGGAATACAAATGAACACAGTTTCCAGTAAAGAGCCAATTGATTGATTGATTGATTGATTGATTATAGAAATAGATTATTTTGAACAAGATGTGCTAAATATGAAATGGTGTTTGTGGTAATAGCTACTGTTGTCAAACGCCTACGGATGTTTTTATTTTTACATTTGATCCCACCACTTTCCCTGAGAGAAATCTGCTTAGCAGCCAGTGTATTTGCATATTTTTAAATGTATCCATTGGTTCCAGGCAGTTTAAGGGAACTATCAGTAGCTAGCAAACTGCACATAGTCATTTTGATGGATGTGGGCTGAACAATTGGAGGACTTGTGCATGGGGAGGAGGGAGCCCCAGCCTACAAGAGCTGGGCTGTCCACTGCTGGGCAAAGGGCAGGCTCTGCTCTCACTACAACCCTGTTCCAAAACACACTTTTACTCTTCCCCAAAAGAAGCGACTGACAATCATCCAGAAAGAAAGCAGCAAAGAAGCACACTTGGAATCAATGACTCATTCGCATGGGAGCTATATTCTGCCACTGTCAGTCTCGACCCAACCACCACCATCACACCAGCTCCCTTGTGCAGTCTGCCCCTTGATTTGACCAGCCACATCCTGGGCTTCATTGGTCACACCTGCATGGGACAGAATGTTGAAAAGTGGCTTTTGTCGAGATAGGTCAGGAGAGAGAGAAACAGAACCTTGGATCAAGACATAGGAAACCCCTAAGAAGTCAATGCTGGTGGTGCATAAGAGATGGTGTCCTTCACACAGCCACCTGCTCTTGTGGGAAGATGCACTGTGATGTTTTGCACTAACATCAGGAATAATGCTGATAAGGAGCACAGATATACTGCTCTCAAAGCATTTAAGTGAGGGATAGGAGATCATTTTGGCTCCATGGGCCAACTCTTTATCAGGATCTGCCTCACAGGCCAAATTTGTCAGGTGGGTGGGGTCACCCACCTGAAAATCAGTCACTACCATCCCCTGGGGAAAGGTGAAAGAGTTTAATCCACACCCATCAGCTGATGCATGGGGACCAAATCCTACTTCCTGATCTGTGTGGTTCTGCTCCCTGCTAAGAGCAGAGCACAAAGCTAATGCAGGGTTAAAGCCTGTTCTCCTGCCCATAAGGTGATGGGCGAGCTGGTGCAGTTTTGGGGAAATAGCCTTATGGGCCAAACTGGAGTCCCGGGTGGGCCAAGACTGCCCACAGGTCACTTCTGGTTTAAAGAACGTAAGGTGCATTTTCTGACAACTACATTCCAAGGCAGGTCAGAATTATTATCCCCAAATTACAGACAGAAAGGCTGAGGCTGAGAAAGAGAGAGGGGGGCTTACTTAAGGCCACCAAGTAAGTTCATGGCCAAGACTCATTTGCCAGTACGCAGCACCCACGCCAGCTCTAATTAGCAGCTGTCTCAATTCCAGCTCAGGATTAAAAATTATATTTCAAACATTTAAGTGGCTGGGTTGCATTACGGTGTGCAGAACACAGCTTATTACCTCAATTAAACAGCCTCCAGATAACACCTCCGTCGAGACAGATACTGCAGTATCTATTTTAGCCCATTAATGAATCAATTAAAAGCAAGGGAGTTTAAGACAAAACACACATCTATCCATTCGATAGCACAAGCTTTCATATATTGTCTTAGTTTGCATATATTTATCCCAATTGTCTCTAATTGGAGTTGTGAGGTTGGCTGGTCTATTAAAAAAGGAAAATAATAAAAATAAGAAACATGAAAACGTTGACTATGAGACTGCTTGCATCAAGAACAGCCTTACTAAGGAGGAACAAAAATTAAGAAGTATTCACAGCAGGCACAAAGCGCACCAGATTTTGTTCATGTGCTGCTCTCATTTCCTCCCCAGTCCCACAAATAAAATGTTATCTGTATACCATGAATAATTTATACCCATTACACGCTAGAGCAAAGTGCCAAAATCCCTCCTTCCACAAGTCAGAGGAAGTTGAAAGGGGTTTTTCCCCCTTAAACAAACACACACAAACACACACACACACACACACACACACACACACTTTTTTTGGTTGCTCAAAAGCAACTGCTTCACTGCTGAGAGTAATTGCTAAGACACACTTCAGGCTACGCAGAGGCGTTCCAGAGAAACAAACTGTTAAGTGTTTATAGTTTCTGCACAAAATTATTCCTTTTCCCCTCACAGAGAGATGAACCAAGGACACTCGGTGAGTCATTGACTCGGGAAGGAGCCTCGGAAAAAAGAAAATCAGATGCGGCAAAGAAACCTCTGTGTGTGCAGGTCTGTACCTTAGAAAGGGAAGCTAATGTGCAGATGCAATACTGTCCAACCTCCTAACCATGGTTAGGAGACTACCAGGATCCTTCCAGGTTCCACACGTCTCTCCATCCCTCTCCTCCTGTTCTAAAGTGTGAAACCTGCTTCAGCCCCTGCTTTAAAGTCTACCATGGCTAGCAGCATTAAACTTGGTAAAGATACCTGCTAACCATGGTTAATGCAAACAAACCCCCCCCCCAAAAAAATGGGAGGGAGGACAAATCTGATCAAGAGGGGAGAGAAGCCGTGTGCAAGTCTGATGGGCAGGATTTTAAAATTAGTTTTAGTGATTAAACTATCCTTCAACTGAATTTCCAGGATGCTTTGAAAGATTTATAGAGGGATATGTGCATTGCTCTGTTGTAGCAAAGGCAATGAAGAGTCTTGTGGCACCTTAAAAATAGGAGCAAATCTGTTATGGAACAAGTCCATCCATTAAAGCTTATGCCATAATAGATCTGTTAAGTCCTTAAGATGTCATAAGACTCCTTTTACTAAATTTAAACAATAAAGCACATTTAAAATCACACATTAAAAATATTCAAATATGCTGTTGTGCATGTCGTTGTATTTTGCCTTGTACCATTCAGTTTCTTTGTTTGCATTTTCTAAAGTAAGAAATAAAACTGTATGTATTACCACCAGTGCTTTTTCTTCTAGAAAAAAGGGTGCTGGCATGTGTACCCTTTACCCCCAGAAAAAAAGCACCAATTACTACTACCATCTCTGAAGGAGTCATACATACTGTGTGGTAAACTGCATTTCCTGCCTCCAAAACTAGACCATCATCTGCAGAAGGGAGCTATCATCACTGACCCCACCTCCTTGGAGAATAAACAAAGCTGGCTGTCCCTTCGTGAGGTGCCTCTCACATCCACCAAGAAGACATTTTCTGCTCCAAGGCTCCTTGAAAATACAGGACTGTGCTCTGGTCCCATTTCAAAACATTCTAGTAACAGAGGCAGCATGCTTCTGAAGACCAACTGCCCTGGGGTCCTCCAATGGGGAGTGCACTGTTGTGCTTGGGTCCTGTTTGTGGACTTCCCACGGGCATCTGGTTGGCCACTGTGAGAAGAGAATGCTGGATTAGACAGGCCTTAGGCCTGATCCAGCATGGCTCTTCTTACAGTATTAAAAGATGCTACTTGAAAGAGCCTATCACTAACCTAATGGCCATCGTAAGCAAAATAAAGAACCTTCCATGCCCTTCCAGCTGAGTGAAAACAATAGGAGGGCTCAGACAAGAGAGGAATACTTGGCAGACTGAAGAGACCTCTAGAAGTCTCTGTTTCAAAACAGAAGCTGACAGGTGCAAGGAATTTACAGACAAGCCAAAATTGGAGAGGGAGAGGGGGACGTGTTTCACCATCCAATTATTCACACTAGTACTAAGCTTAAGCATGTTTCAGCATCGGGGGGGGGGGGGAGAGCATGTGACAGCACAAAATCTTTACTTCCAACTTTATTTTTCTAATAGCCTTTCATTTTTCACAGCCATAAAAGCAAATTGGAAGTTCTCTAAAGTCCTGTTCAAATTGGCAGTGCTGTTTCTCCCTTCACATTAGTCAATGTTTGCTCAGGAGCTCTTAAGGGGCATAGCCCTCCCCTCTAAGTTAAAGAATTATCATTCACTCTGCTGCTTGGCAGGTTCATAGCCCTGGTATTCACCACAACCTGCTTCCCGTCTCCCCTGCATTAAAACCGCCACCCCCACCCCTTTCCTCTGTTCCTCAGCCCCCAGCATTTGCTGACAGTTATTTCAGGACTGTATTGTTAAGGGGCCATGCCAAGAGAAAGAGACAGAACACTCACCATGCAGCATGCTACTTTATGGTGAACAATAGGCATTTCCTCAAGGGTTGCTAATAGCTCACCGGGCTAGTAATTAACTAAAAATAAATTCCTGAAGAAATCTGAAGCCACACCTCCAAGAAGTGTGGGGACCAACAGAACAATGCATCCCATGATGACACAAAAAGAGAAAAAGTTTGAATTTTGGAACCAAAAATCCATGAGCAATTCTGGAGGGGAGGAAAGGGAGTGTAAGGCCTTAGGGAATGAGGACCAACACCACCTTGGATCCAGTACTATCTGCCTCTATTCCCAACCTGCTTCCCACTTAACTCAACCTGCTGTAACATCTATTCATAGATCCTAGACAAAAAACTCAGCTATAATATATGTACTGATCATTACTAACACAACTGGATGTAGTTGAGGTTGTTGGGGAACTGAAACTTGTTGCATGTTTGTTCCTATGTTCAAACTTACTTTTTTTGAATAAAGAAAGTATATACGGACTGTAAGAGCATACAGTGGTACCTCTGGTTGCGAACGGGATCCGGAGGTCCATTCGCAACCTGAAAAGAACGGAACCCGTGTCTGCACACGTGCAGGTCGCGATTCGCCGCTTCTGTGCATGACGTCATTTTGCACGTCTGCACATGCGCAAGCAGCAAAACCCGGAAGTAACCCTTTCGGGTACTTCCGGGTCGCCGCGGGACGCAACCTGAAAAAACGTATCATGAAGCAAACGTAACATGAGGTAGGACTGTATTGTCTGGAAACCATATATATAAGTTGCACATACATACATACATACATACAGAGTTAACTAAGAATCCGCTTAGATGCAGTGGTGGATTCATAAATTACACCTGAATCAGCAATAAATTTCAGAAGTCCAGACACCAACTTCCTGCTTTTACATACTGAAGCCATATAATTAATAAATCCATATAGACACAATCTCTTCCCAGCACTTTGGCAACCTGTTAGCAAGCTGCATGCCAAAACAAGAGCAGGAGTCAGAGTAGAGTTCAAACCCATAAAAGCAGATTAGGAATTGCAAAATATGACATGTGTTTATTTTATGTTCGCAAAATAACAGAACAGGAAAGTCACCAGCACTAAGCAGGCTTCTACAGAATTTCACATCTGGCTCCAAGAGGCACCACTCAAGGAAGGACAGACCAAACAGTGCCTTTGCAGCAGGTAACACACCTCACAGAGGTTAATTACCTGAACTTGTAGAAAAAGTTCAGTCATTTGCATGCTGTCCTGAAACAACCTGTGCCCCAACTGTACTTTATACCGCTGTGAGGCCAACAGTCTCCCTTTGAGCCAGGCGCGCATCACAAGTGAGCTGTGGTTTCAAACTAGGTTTCCAAGGAACCTGGGGTGAAGAGGAACAGTTAATGGTGGAAGGGTTTTTCTGTGGATGACAATTCGCCCACACCACCTGGTTGGGCTGCTCCCAAGATGTGTGAACAGGGAGTGCACAGGACAATGCAAAGTCCAAACAGGCCTCACCAGCGCTCCACATGAAGTGAGCATTCTCTCCCAAACATTCTCCAGAATTTACCAGAATTTTCCACAGCAGTTCATCAGCAAAAGAAGTCAGCTTATATCGAGAAGACAATTGGTCCAGACCTCAGAGTTACAGAATAGAATCACAGAATCACAGAAGTGTAGGGTTGGAAGGGATCCCCAGGGTCATCTAGTCCAACCCCCTACAATGTGGGAACCACAGCTAAAGAATGCCTGGCAGATGGCCATCCAGCCTCTGTCTAAAACCTCCAAGGAAGGAGAGTCCACCACCTTCCAAGGATCTACAGTCATACCTGCATTTTCGAACGGCTTAGTTTTCGAATGTTTTGGCTCCCGAACACTGAAAAGTGAGTGTTCCGGTTTGCAAATGTTCTTTCGGAAGCCAAACATCCGACAGGCCTTCCTGCAGCCAATTGGAAGCCGTGCTTTGGTTTCCAAATGTTTTGGAAGTCAAACGGACTTCCAGAATGGATTCTGTTCGACTTCCAAGGTACGACTGTACTTCTTTCTTTCTTTCTTTCTTTCTTTCTTTCTTTCTTACTAGAACCCCGATTTCCACCAGTTGTAGTCAGGTGTAAAGTAGTCAGTGTTAGAAACTATCTAATCTAACCGCCAAATGGCACCTTACGCCTAGGCCACAGTCACCACAATGGAATGCCTAGGTGCCATTCCATACCCCAATGAGATTTTTTTATTTATTTTATTTATTTATTATTTCCATTTCTATACCACTTTATATTTTATACAACAAATCTCAAAGCAGTTTACAGCACATTAAAACATCAAATAAAACAATTCAGAATAAAATTAATTCAAGCTTCAAGGAAAATATTTCAGATTCTTCTCTAAGTGACATTTTGCTTTCCCCAGTTGCCAACCTGGCGTCCAGAGATCTTCATGTGGTTGCAAATGGACCCTCGTCAGTTGCAAAATGCGCCTGCTGCCTGGCTAGTTTTGAACACTGAAAGTAGTAGATCAAAGTGGAGAGGTATACACTAAAAATTAAGAAACGGAGCACTCAGTCAAGTAATCAGTACCAGAACCAAGCTAGCATGTATTTTCCCAAACAAAAATCCAATCCTGGTTTCCCCCTAAGCATTATTTTTCTACAGCCTAATTGTTGATATGTTGGGGATGATTTGTTGCTGTTGCTGCTGCTCAGTTGGGAACCAGAGGCTCTTGCAGATACTCTACAAATCACCTAGAAATCCTTACCTTCTGCCTAGCCCTTCTCTAAACCCCTCACAGAGCTACAGTTCCCCAAATTCCCTGATCAGAGGGGTTGATTATTAAACAGCTCTGAGAATTGTAACTTTGGATAGGGATTCCTTACCACGCTCAGCACCCCTAACAAACTACAGTTCCCAAAATTCTTTGGATGCTGTTGAAAGTGGTATGATATTGTTTACAATGTATAGTGCAGTTGGGGCCAAGGAGGAGACTGCAAGTATGTTTTTCCACCCTGACAAAACTTGCTAAGGTGTTTACATGCAGGGAAAAGAAAAGGCAGCAACCAATCACAATAAAGAGTTGTGTGGCTAAGTAAGAGCCTATAAAGCTCCTTGGGGAAGTAGGAATAATATAGGGTCAAACAGCAGAACTCCTGCCCCACACAACTCAAGGCTGCCTGCAGCTTTCATAAATGACTGTACGAATATCCTCTAGAAGAGAATGTTGCAGACAAATACTGTATGAAGCCTTCATTAACCCTGGGACAACACACGGT